>NC_133650.1:91639724-92239724 GCF_009905375.1 Apium graveolens | reverse complement strand
TTTCCCACCAAAAATGGGATTGGAGAAGAAAAAGGAGATCAAAAAATGGCTAGAATTTGTTATGTGGCCTCACTGAGGGCAGATGGAGTTGGGGGTAGGTTCTGCCTATTGAAGATCTGGATATCCGAGAGAATAATGAGAAAAGAGGGAAGCCAGCAGAAGATTTGGTTTTGGTTCCTTTAGCCCCCGAGGATCCTGAGAAGGTGACTTTCGTTGGAGCCACACGAGAGGAGCCCTTTAAAGGGAAGTTGGTGAAATTTTTACAAGAAAATAGTGATGTGTTTGTATGGTCAGCAGCTGATATGCCAGGCGTAGACCCAGAACTGATTACTCATAACCTGAATATGGATCCTATTTGGGAGACAGTGAAGCAAAAGAAAAGAAGTTTTGCTCCAGAGAGGCAATAAGCTATAAAATAGGAAGTGGAGAAGCTCTTAGAGGCTGGTTTCATCAAGGAGATATAATTTCCAGAATGGTTGGCAAACCCTGTGATGGTAGAGAAGGCCAATGGAAAATGGAGGATGTGTGTGGACTTCACTGATCTGAATGACACATGCCCTAAGGACTGTTTCCCGTTGCCAATGATAGATACATTGATAGATGCTACTGCTGGTCATGAGATGCTGAGCTTCATGGATGGATTCAGTGGATACAATCAGATCAAGATGCACGAGGATGACATCCCAAAGGTATCATTCATCACTGATTTTGGTCTTTATTGTTATCTTGTTATGGCATTTGGTCTCAAGAATGCAGGAGCCACCTATCAAAGATTGGTAAATAAGATTTTTAAGGATCTTATTGGCAAGACCATGGAAGTTTATGTCGATTATATGTTAGTCAAGAGTCTAGTAAAGACTGATTATATAACCCATTTGAGGGAAGCTTTTGAGGTCCTGAGATACCATAAGATGATGTTAAATCCTACAAAGTGTGCTTTCGGAGTAGGATTTGGAAAGTTTTTGGGATTGATGGTCTCCAAGAGAGGAATAGATGCCAATCGCAATAAAATAAAGGCAATTTTGGACATGGAGCCACCAAAAACTATCAAAGATGTACAAAAGCTCACTGGAAGGGTTGTTGCATTGGGGCGATTCATCTCGAAGTCTGGGAAAAAGTGTTTGTCGTTCTTCAAGTCCTTAAAGAAGGTTAAGGATTTTGTATGGAGTGAGGAAATCCAGAAGGCATTCGAGGAATTAAAGAAATATATGGCCCAGGCTCCGTTGTTGGCCAAGCCAGCTCTGAATGAATTTTTATACTTGTACTTGGCCGTTTCAGAGAATGCCTTGAGTGCTATATTGGTTAAGGAGGAACTTAAAATCCAGAAACCCGTATACTATGTTAGCAAAATTCTGCATGGAGTTAAGTTGAATTACTCAACTATTGAGAAGTTTGCTTTAGCCTTGGTAATGGCTTCAAGAAAGTTGCGTCCTTACTTTCAGGCTCATAAGATTGAAGTACTAACAAATCAGCCCTTGAGAAAAATATTATTCATAGTCCCAAGGCTAGTGGGAGGCTGATTAAGTGGACAATAGAGCTGGGAGAATTCGACATCAAATATAAGCCACGAATGGTAATAAAAGCCCATGCATTGGCTGACTTCGTGGTGGAATGTACCATACCCAACCAAGAAGTTGGGGGGCAGGAAAATACTGTACCTCCAAACACGGAAGGTGATAAAGGGGAAAAAGAGAAGGAAGTTAAGGAAAAGAAATATTGGGTCCTCTATTTTGATGGAGCATCAAAAACAAATTCAAGTAAAGCAGGTTTGGTTTTAATAAGCCCCAATGGGTTCTTAATTGAATATGCTATGAAGTTAGACTTTCCAACCACAAACAATGAGGCAGAATATGAAGCTCTGATAGCTGGCCTCGACCTAGCAGGGACACTGAGAATGAAGAACTTGTAGGTCTGTGGAGACTCGAAGTTGGTCATATCCCAGGTGAAGGGAGAGTTTGAGGCAAGGGATGATACAATGGCTAAGGATGCCCGCCTAGTAAGAGCTGTGATGACTCAATTCGATGAGTTCCATGTTGAACACATCCTAAGGGAGGAAAATGCTAAGGCAAATGCATTATCGAAGTTTGCTTCATCTGAGATAAAGGAAAGTTCAAGAAGCGTATACTTCTGTGTTTTGAAGACACGAAGCATTGATGTCAAGATCGTAGCTCCTCTAGGGATGGGGACATCATGGATAGATCTCATTAAGGCCCATATTCAAACTGGTTGGCTGCCAAATGATGTGACTGAAACATGGAAGTTGGCTGTTCGAGCACTGAGATACTCCTTGATAGATGGGATTTTGTATAAAAGATCTTATGTAGTTCCCTATTTAAGATGTCTCAGGCCCGACGAGGCACGCTTGGCTCTTGAAGAAGTACATGAAGGTATATGTGGGCAATACTTGGGGGGCAGAGCACTAGCTCATAAGATAACCCGTTTAGGCTTCTATTGGCCAGAGATGATGGCCGATGCCAAAGAATATGTGAAGAACTGTGATCGTTGTCAGAAACATGCACCTGTCGTTCGACAACCCCCTGAGATGTTGACTTCTATCAACTCTCCCATCCCCTTTTCCATGTGGGGAATGGATATACTTGGACCTTTCCATATGGCCATAGTACAAAGAAAGTTCCTGATTGTAGCCATTGATTATTTTACTAAGTGGATTGAAGCCAAGCCTTCGGCAAAAATCACAACTAAGCAGGTTACACAATTCCTGTGGGAAAATATCATGTGTCGTTATGGAATATCCGGTATCCTGGTTACCGATAACAGAACATAGTTCAAAAATGAAGAATTCAAAAAATATTATGAGGAAAATGAGATTGAGTTATGAGTTACCTCCGTAGCTCACCCGCAAGCCAGTGGACAAGCGGAGGTGGCAAATCGAATAATCCTGGATGGACTAAAGAAGAGGATCGAGAAGTCAAGGAATAACTGGGTGGATCAAATACTCCCAATACTATGGGCCTATAGGACTACCTGTAGAGTCACGACTACAGCAACTCCCTTTATGTTAGCATATGGGGCAGAAGCGGTTGTTCCTATAGAGATATCACATTCGTCTCCCAGAATTAAACCTTTTAATGCTGAGGAAAATGAAGAAGGGAAAAGATTAGCCTTGGATCTAATTGATGAGGTACGAGATGAAGCACATGCGAAGATAGTGGAATATCATAAAAAGGCTTCGTTCTACTACAACCTAAGGGTTAAGGAAAGGTTCTTCAAGCAAGGTGACTTAGTCCTGAGGAAGGTGGAAGCTTCTGGTGTTGGGAAGAAAGGGAAACTTGCCCCAAATTGGGAAGGAGCATACAAGGTCAAAAATGTTCAAGGTAGAGGAACCTACAAGCTGGAGACTATGGATGGTTTTGAAGTCCCGAGGACTTGGCATGCACAAAACCTGAAGATTTACTATGTGTAAAGTAATTGAGCGCGATTCTCACTTGTCAAGATGACAAGTAGGTTGAAAAGTACCTTGAAGCTTTGCTTGTTTAGGATTACATGTTTTAGTTTTATTTTGAGGTTTATTAAGACTTATGCAAGGGATAAATCCCAATTGTTTAAGAAATTTTGAAAGTTCTCGAAATATGTTTAAATTCCTGTGGCAAGGCAAGTAAACTAAGTGCACGAGATGAAAGCATAAAGTTCGATAAATAAAAATGGTTCAAATAAATAGTACAAAGTCTGATAAATTAAGTCTCAAAGACAAAGTAAAATAAATAAGCCATGCAGGGCTAGAAAAGCTCTAAGGAGCAGAGGTGCCCTCAACATCCATATCATCATCTTCGCTGCTCTCGTCGGAAGTCTCAGTAGTCCCGGAGGAGGAAGAGCTATCATCTGCAGCGTGCTTAGAAGATGACTCAGGAGGAGGAAGAAGCGGGTCATGAGGGATATGATCCGAGACAACCACTCGGGTGCGGAACCTCTGTAGTAAAGCCTCATCGTCGGTACAGACATAGTCCGCCGGGTTAATATTAGGGCAATTCTCGTTCACGGTCCCAAGGGCCGTGTCCTACCCAGTCCTAAAAAACCAAGGGAACACCGAGTCGTCCCTCACCCTCATAGACTGGGTAAACTCCTCCAAGTCCAGGTAGTTGTCAATCGCCTTGTCTTTCTCAGCCCTTAGCACAACCAGCTCATCTTTGGACTCTCCGAGCTCATCCTCCTTATGCTTCAACTTTCTCTCCAAAGCAGCGTACTTCCTCTCCTGCTTCCTGAGGGCATTATCAGCTTTTTCCGAAGCCCTCTTCCATGATTCAGCTTGCCTCACAGCACCTTGGAAGTAGGCGTTAGACTAAAACGAAACGATAAACAGAGATATAAGGCAAGTGAATGCTACAAGTAAAAAGATAGTAAAATTGTAAGAAAGAGTCGTACCGAGGCCAATGACTGAGCTCCCATGAGCTTTATCATCTCCAGGTCGGGGGTAGCTACCACATCGGTGAAGTCCTTGGGGGTTACGCCGTGGTAAGACCAATCCTAGGTGTGCTTTGTGGATCCAACCACGGTATCCCCTTGGCGGAATCACCAAAGAGGCTGAAAAGCGCCCGTAGCAGCAGAGATAGGGGTATTTTGGGCTTCAGTCCCTTCAGCAGGAACCTCCACCATGGGCTCCTTATGCTTCCTTAAAAAGCTAGGCTCTGTAGCCTTCCCCTGAGTGTCCAGTCCCGCAAGGCGAGCCTTCTTCATCCTCGCGGTCTCCTCGACAACAGGCACATTATCCTCATTAATTTCCTAAGCAGCTGCAAAAATGAGAGAAAAACAAAATAAGTGGTGTCGATAATGCATGGAAAAAAATAAAAACGAGAAGGGAAGAAAAATACCCTATTGAGAAACTGAGGGTAGCCCCACATGAATAAGGGAAAACTCCTCTAAAAGAGTCCAGCTGATAGTGGAACCATCATCCGAGTGAGCTCATCGTAAATGATAGTTTCCTCGGGGGTTAGGTGAATGGATTTGAGGCTACCATCGCTAACCTTCCCGAAGGAAGATCTGAAGAGGGTGCCCCATTCCCCATTCTCCCACCTTAACCCGACAAAACTACCCCTCCAATGTTGGTTATTATCAGGAATGGAGGCACTATTAAAAATATGCTTACACTTGGGCCTTTATTTAATGTAGACTCAACCGCAGATACTTGAAGAACTGTTATAACACTGGAAGATTTTCCTAAAAACTGCTACTGATAAAGGAAAACCTCCCCTAAGACAACAAACCATGAAACATAAAATGTTCCTCCAGGCG
This sequence comes from Apium graveolens, assembly GCF_009905375.1. NCBI lineage: Eukaryota > Viridiplantae > Streptophyta > Magnoliopsida > Apiales > Apiaceae > Apium > Apium graveolens. Next base: position 92,234,477 of record NC_133650.1, on the reverse strand, counting down.
TTTGGAGGAAGCTGACATGGGTTAATTTGTAAATCTGCTAAAAGGTGGGGATTGAAAGGATGAAAAGGAAACCTAAGCCAGCTTTAAGGGCATCTGTGTAAATGAAAAGAGTATCCGGTTTCCAGTGGCAAGTACGATCACCACCGCTAACAGGAACTAACCTAAGGGGAGGACGAACGTTATAAAGTGTGTTCATTTTCTCAAAATCTATATTATGACAAGTGTTACAGTAATCAAAAGGGTCAAGATGTGCATTAGAGGGGTATTCATCCCCTCTAGTGTTAATCATATCTAATAAAGACATGTAAGAAGAGCGGATTTCGATGTCGTTACCTCGTTTCGAAGCTGAGGCAATCTTGGCCGCTCTCTCAGCACCCTTGTCTGCCATTAATTGAGGAGGAAGGAAGCTTTGAAACTTGAAAAGGCCGGAAAAGACTAGGGAGTTGGCCGGAATACTCTAAGGAGAGGAGTGTTGAGAGTGGGGAGGATAGAACAGAGTTGGAGTTAAATGAAATGAGAAGTGTGAGGAAATCACACTCCCATTTCACCCCTATATAGCCAAAAGGAAGGCAAGTTGGGCCTTAAAAAAGCCCATTTGGGCCCAAAAATAAGAAGATTCTGGAATGTTCTAGGGAATTTTTGGAAAAATTTAAGTAAAAAACTTGAATTAAATAAATATTTTTGGAAATTCTGGAAGAATCCAGAGAAAACCTTAGAAATTCTAGAAAATTCTGGAATTTGGGCTTAAGAATGAAGACCCAACCCAATTCTTACAGGGCCTGGGAGCAAGGAAGCCCAATGAAAAGGCCCAAGTTAGAAAATATAATAAGATCAAATCTTATTGGACTTGGGAATGGATCAAGCCCAAGTTCTGGGCCCATGGTCAACACAAAATGCCCAACTTAAGCCCAGATAAGGGCCCAAATGTTTGAAATTAAAGGCCCTGCAAAATGAAGGCCCGTTTGGCTAAGAAAAAGCCCAGTTGAAAAAGAATGGGCCCAAGAGAGCCCAAAATCAAGAAAAAAACCCAGAAAGTGGATGGGCCAAAAATTATTATTATTATAAAAAAAAATCCTTACCCAATTCGATCATAATTCCTATTGATTTTCTGGTCGAATGATTGAGGTCGAAAAACTCGTCGACCAGAAAAACGTTGGCTGTTTAATTCGGTCAGTAATTGGTTTGTCAGGAAAAATCATGACCGAAAAGATCAGGATTCTGGTTTAAAATCTTAATCCTGAAGGAAATTCGACCAGGAGAAGGCCCAGGATTCCTGGTTAAAAGGTTCTCCTCGAAAGACTCTTCGACCAAGGCAAGGAAGAGGCATATTTCGGTCAAAAACGAGGAATCCTGACCGAAAGGTTTAAAATCATGGTCGAAAATCGACTAGGATTCCTGCTCGAAAATTCCTGCTCGAAGTGGCTGTCGACCTTGGCAATATGGAGCCTAATTCGACCAGGATCCTGGTCGAATAGGATTCCTGGTCGAAATATTTATAAAAAAAAGAGAAAAAAAAAAGAAAAAAGGAGAAAAATCCTAAAAAAACAAATTGCAGAAATTAAGGAAATTCCTTAAAGAATTTTCTGAAAAATATGAATATTTTTGGAAAATTAGGAATATTTCCTGAAAATTAAAAATAAATCCAGAAATAAAGGATAAATTTTGAAAACTGGGGAAAAAATCCCAGAATTAAGGAAAAAATTCCCAGAAATTAAGGGAAAAATTCCTGGAAATTAAGGAAAAATCCTAGAATTAAGGGAAAAATTCCTGGAAATTAAGGAAAAATCCCTGAATTAAGCGAAAAATTCCTGGAAATTAAGAAAAATCCCAGAAATTAAGGGAAAAGTCCTGGAGATTAAGATAACTCCTAAAATAATAGAAATAAAAGTAAATCGTTGTAAATGTGTAGGTCGATCCACACTTTACGTAAAAACGATACCCTGAACATAACTTCTGTGAAACCTTTCCACCATTTCCCAAAAGTTGGGGGGCAAAAGATAGGGAATAAAATAAGGCCTGAGTATGTAATTAATGTTGCATCAAAATTGGGCTGAAAGTAGGCCCATTTGAGAGGGCCCAAAACCCTGAATATTAATTAATTTTGTAATTAATTAATAATGGATAAGTCAGTTGACAAGATGAGTCCTAGTGGGGAAATAAATCATTGTGGATTGACCTCCAAGGAACCTCGTGGGATAAGGAATCAGCTTCCCACTTCCTAGGACTCCAAATTCTATTCTAATTCTGAGACTTGCCCACCAAGTCTCCTAACCTAAGTCCAGTTCAAGGACTCCCAAAATCTGTATAAGGGGCTTTACCCCACATATCAGAACTAAATTTTTGACTTGATCATTGGCAATCAGCAAGGTACGTAGGCATCTTGTTAAGACAGATTGAGTCACGAAACACAAGAGCAGTCAAATCGAGCCTCGAACTCACATTCCCTAATAATAGATACAGCAATTATTATACCTCAGTTTTTGATCCATAACACATGTTTAATCAAAAAATTTAATAGTACGTCATACCAAGCTCTAGGTGCTTGTTTGAGTCTATAGAGAGCCTTAAGTAGCTTGTATACAAAATTTAGAAATTCTGGATCTTCAAAGCTAGGTGGTTATTGCACATAAACCTCTTCTTCCAACTCATCATTAATGAATGCACTCTGTTAGGTCCCGAATTATCGTAGAAGGGGAGATTGAATACGATAATCACTAAATTAAAAATTCTTTCGAATCTTTAGCGGATATAGATTTAGTGCTCGGTTAGTGGTTTCGTATTCTTGAGAGGAATAGTGTTGGGAACGATAAAAATAAGGAATACAAGATATTCGGGGAAATACATATTCGTATATAAATCCTCGAGGGTGTTGCTACACTCCGGTAAATAAATTAACCGGATACAATATAAGAACAACAAAATTCCTAGCTTCTACAAAGATTTGCAAATCAAATCCTATACAATGATCTAGCTTTTGTTTGTACTAGGATTTAATTACCGGGTAACGATTATAATGCCCCTATGAATATACAAGAATTAAATCGGCCATTATAACATTACTCCGTGAGAAGTTAAACGGATATACAAAAAGCTTGAGCTTCTCTGTAAATCAATGCTGTCATTTTCACTTCTATTTTGGGAGAGAAGATGAAAAGAAAAAAATGAATGGCTCAATATCTTCTGCTGCAAATTGTAGACTTTATCAATAAAATGTGTGGCTGAGGATTCTCTGGCGACCAAGCTTTCTGTGGTGATCAAGGAAGCACATGAGAAGTAGACATGCTCTGTGGCGACAGGGGGGAAGGGGATCTCTCTGTGGCGACAAGGTGTGTGTGGCGACCAGTACTAGTACATACTTGTACTTAACTAACCAAAAACAAACACATACCTTACATGTACACGTTTAAATTCCATCTTCTTTTATTTCTTTTTTTGATTTTCTTTTTGCTTTTCCTTTTTATTTTTTTGTTTTCTTTTTCTTTTGTTTTCTTTTTGTTTTTCTTTTCTTATATTTTTTTAAGTTTAAATTGTAACTAAATTAATTTATAAAATAAACTTAAATATAACTTATATAAATAAACTAATTTAGATTTATAAAATAAACTTATTTAAAGTTTATAAAATAAATCATTTTAAGTTTATTAAATAAATTATATTAAAGTTCATTAAATAAATTTATTTAATTTACCAATTAAACTTTAAGCGTCGCCAGTCCTCTGAGCTGTTTAGCTGAATACCCCACACACCTCTTCTCGTACTTTAACAGATAAACGTTCAATCCAAGTACGTTCCTCAACTTAACAATTCTTCTAAAAATAATACCCAGATTTCTTTCACGAGCTGTTGACGCCTAGTGCAACTGGTCTGGTTCACAGATGCCTAACCCGGATTCAGGTCTTCGTATTATGACGTTGATTAAATTGTTAAGCTTGCCTCAACTTTATTGCTTCATACACTGACTGTCAATAAACAATTGTAATTTCACTGGAATCCTTTCTGGTACTCTAGACAACGTCTTCATTAACCTCTGTCGATACCCTGTCTTCAGTTCTTCAGATTCCTATGCTTCAAACACTGTCTATCTTCAATTAATGCCAATACACTGAAATCTTCCGGTAGCACTTGTATACTGAATCTTCAACATTTCTGAAACCCTAAAAGTCTTTAACCTTTGTTCATCACTGAGGCATGATCATATTAATGAACTTCTTTCAATGACCTGTAAATAGACTTCAGGCCTTCTTCTAATCTTCTGATTCTTTATATTTGCCTTGTCTTCATTCTTCCTGATTTTTTGCGTACACGTAGTATTATTAACCTGTCCTGTTCTAGTGTTGTTATCGTGTTGAGTTATCACGTAACCGTTCATATAGCTATGCAGTCTCACCAACAATCTCCCCTTATTTGATTGTAAAACATAATAAACAAATTAAATAGAGAGGATAACTTAACTAACAACTAGAAAAAGTAATGTACCAGGACTTGTAAATAATGCTACTGGTTTTCTGGATCAAATATTGCATTTCCAGATTTCTTGAGTAACTGAAATGAAAGATGCTTGTTCCTCTAACACTAAACTAATCTTCAAGGAGTTTCATCTTCATTTCCTTGGTTTTTCAAATCTCTGCTAGATAATACTTCTCAGTCTTGAAGTAATAATCAGCAGCTTCTTTTGTACAACCACATTTCCTGTTGAGAAACACATATCTCTCTTGTTTCCCCCTATGAGAATCAACTGCTTAAAGGAGATCACATTCGTTTACCACCTATCCCGTACAATAGGATCCGTAGATAAAAACCAATGGTACTCCCCTTTTGGAAAACAACTTCTCCCCTTATGAAGAATAGCGATGAACCAAACCACTTCTTCTAATTACTAGGAAATTACCTTGTGTTTACCACCTCTCCCGTACAATAGGGTCCGTAGTTACAAACAACAATGGTGTGGTGTAGTGTACACGTGCTTTACCTTTTTCCTTCTCCCTGCTATTTCTCCCCCTTAGTTGAGGAATCCTCCAAACTATTATATAAGCTTTTATCTCCCCCTTAGAGAAGGAATGTATGCTGTTGTTTGAAGGAGTTCTCATATTTTACTTGGTTGGAAAAGAAATAACAAGTCATGGCTGATCAACCATATCCCATTAAATGCTGCAAGAATGACTTCACTGTTGATCATCATGTTCACCAATCTTCCCAACTCCTTATACCTCCCAAATGTGAGATCACTAATTGTTAGCAATTGTTATGTCCCAACTGGTTTAGTCTCGAAGTATTCTAATCCAATCTATAAATGTTAGGTTCCTAAGAGTTAGGTTCCAATCATAAATAGAGTCAAAACTCGAAGTATCAAGAACCATGTTTAGGGATAGGGAATGGTAATGGTGTTTCTCTTTCTTCCTCACCGTGAGTGTGTGATTCTGTTTCGTGTACCTCACAAGTTTTTCACTCTTCTCTCCACTCGTGTTTACACTCATTCTCACAAGCGTATCACTCCTCTCATAGATCCAAAATCCAGCTGTACCCGCAAGGAAAAACACCTTGGCCATCCTTAAGGAGGTCACAGGTGGTGCAATGGGAGGTCACAAATCCCCATCCTTGTTAGACTCATCAGATGAATCTGAGTCATAATCTACAAGTTTCTAGTTTCCCTTTTGGGGTTTCAGATTTGAGCTCTGGGAAGGTAAACAATGATCCAAAGAATTTAGCATAAAGATCAAAGCTCCCTTCTAATGTCTGTGAAGACATTTCCTTGTTACTCATCAGGTAATATCTGAATCATTGTCAACAAGTTGCCGATCTGCACCTATGTCAGATCCACTATCCGCAGATACATCCAGGTTTATTAGTCCTGGGGAGGTGGAGACTGACCACTGACATATGGCTATTGGATCAGTATCCTCTACTAACACCTGTAAAGGCAATTGGTCCATTAAAGAAGCTTGAACAATCGAATCTGACCTTAAAATGGTCAAAACTCTTGTTTCCGTCAACTCATCCTTTGTGTGTGTAACTTATCCTTGTGCATCACGAATTGTTTATGTTTGAGGTGGTGACACTACATCGGATACCCTGGCCGACAGGCGAATTTCAATAGGCGCACCCTGTTGAGAGGATGAATCTAATAACTATTTTTGTGCCTTTTCAGCCATTAAATCTTTTTGAGAAGATGTATGGGGGCTAGCAGTTATCTCGGTTTAAATACTACTCATCTTTGTAGGAGACAGAGCTGCTGGGTTGACTTCAGAACCTTCCTTATGTGGTGCACTAAGGCACTTTCTCCCTCACGCTCATTCATACTTCATTTTAGGGGTAAGAGAGTGTTGGTTGGTTCTGTTTCTGTGTTTATCTTTACAGTCCGGAATAAAAGTTGTAGGTTTTCAATTATCAATGAAAGAATGCCATTGGAGGCTGAACCTGCATCACAGAGCATACGAAAATATAGAGATAAAATGCACTTAAGATCTATTATGAATAAAAATTATGCATTTAATCTTTTGAGAGAAATGATGTACAATAGTGATTTAAATTGTTTTTAATGAAAGAAGCAATCACCACTATAAAAGGAAGTTTGATTTTTGTCTTAAAACTGTTTGAGTGCACGAGTTTGTTTTTATGCATAAAGAGATAAATAATTTGATAAGACACAGACTGATGACTTAGCAGTATTAAGAAGAGAAAGAAAGATTTTGTCTTTCAATATGAATGAGTTTTTGTAATAGCATTGATCACTTAGGGTAAAGTCTAAGCAATTCCCATTCATCTCAAAAGCTCCATAATCTATCTTTATAAAATTATAATCAACAACACTGTGTATTGATAAATAATATTAATAAGAATGACTATGCTGCTAATTTCAAATTGTAGTGAATCTGTCAGATATAGCAACTCATATAAATTCACTAGAACTTAAAATCTCACAATTATCTGCATAAAAATATTAACAATATATCATTAACTGATACTTGTCAAGTACTTTGGATACCAATAATTATGTTGTATCCTATTTTAAATATTAAAATAAGATATCAATGAATTAAATACCAATTATCTATCAAAAAGACATCAACATTCAATTTCATATATCATACAATTGTTAACTCCTAACAACTATATCTAAAATAATATTGGTTCGATAAATAAAGCAACATTAACCAACATTGTCTTGTCTGCAGTCTTAGAAAAATGTTTTAAGTTCCATCTACATTGATCCATTGAGTATTGCATTTATTATTAAAGTGTTTAGGAGTTTGCAAATAAGTATAAAAATTATTCTAGGTGGAGAACATATGGTTACTTCTAATAAAGCAAAATCCTCATTGACCATAGTTGTACTTCAAGAGATATTTTTATACTTTTTATATTAGTATAAGTGATTGAAGATAAGCATTGGTTACTTAGAGGAGTTCTAAGTAATATCACCAATACTAATACTTAATAATTAGTTAGTAGTTAAACTCTTAACTAAATATCATTAACTGATATAAGTCAAGAAATTACACACAATTAATCATGCTACAATCATGTTCTGATTTCAATGAATTCTTGAGATATAAGCATTGCTAAATTCACTAAAACTAAAATATCATAATTAACATAACACATAAGTTACAATCAATTTTTTTTTATCGTAGGTAACCCACAGCTGCTACCCTTCGGGTGCGCACTGGGTAAACCCTACGGGCTCACGCAATAGCCTGCAAACCACGTGAACCAAGGTAAACCACATTTAAGCGACAGGCTCTGACTCAGGAGGCATAATCATAAATTCTCCTCCCGTGGGATTCGAACCTGTGACCAAGAGGACAATTTTCCTCTCTTTAACCAACTGAGCCAACCCTTGCGGGCAAGTTACAATCAATTTACTAGATATCAATTGTTGATATATTTAGTCATAATCAATCATGCTACTTATTTATTTTAAGTTAGTTTGAATTATGGAGCAAATAAAATCATTGAATTGCTTCAATTTCCATGATCCAAACTACCCAAAGTAAATATGAAATAAATAAATACTAAATATCTATGAGTTAGATACTAGCACTTAAATATTTATAATTTTCCTTGAATAATTACCAATAGAATATATTACTTATATACATGGAAATCACTCTCTAAATAATTAGTAATTTTAGAAATACTTTCTAAGCATATAAAATGTTGAGAGTTTTATACACATAACTTAGAAAATACTTCAACTTTCAATATTAGTGATTTTAGAAATAAACATTGATTACTTAGAACCAACATTCTAAATAATATCACTAATACTAAAAGTATCATAATTATTCATATAAGATACAAATAACCATGCTGCATATTATTTTAATACAATTTAAATTATGAGACTGATATGGATGAAATTGCCTACATTCAAAATTTAAATCAATTAAAATAGTATTCAAACTTAATGCTATAATACTTAACTACCACAAATATACATGACAATGTAATCATGATAATCAATATAATAGAACTAAGTACGAGGTACTGGATTACTGATAAATTCACAAGTCCTTTAAATATTGAAGATTTAATACTTGTGAACTTATATGAAGAATTCCTTACAGATGGGATTTCCAACTAATATGCAATGAATGGTATCCCACACTTACAAACCAGTCTTGAAAGATTAACTTTAATAAGTGATTTAATAAGTGTTTATGTAAGTGACTCTTTGACTAAAAGACATGCTCTCGAAAGAAATGATACTTGGTGTCAAGGTGCCTTGTCATAGAGTGTTCCACAGAGTTGATGGATTTGAGGTTGTTTCTTATCATTACAAGAAAACAATCTTCTTCCTTGAAATTGACAGCTTCCTGAGATGCTTCTCCTATCACCTAAGTTGACAACTTCAGAGATGCTTCTCCTGTCTTTCTTACAACCTGCATAATCTATATCTATATAGCCAAACATGTTAAGCACACTATCTTTAAGGTACTTTACTCCAAGAGTTGGTAGTCCCTTAAGATATCTAATAATCTTGTTAATAGCTATAAGATTGGATTCTCTAGGATCCACTTGGAACCTTGCACATTGGCATTTTGAGAACATTACATGTTGTCTATTAGCATTTGAGTAAAATAGTGAGCTCGTCATACCTCTATAGCTTGTCATTATACCTGAGTTGCACTGATCAAGCTTTAGTGGTTTCCGTTGGTAAGTTGTCTTGGCATGTTCAGAATCTTCCAAATTTTGCATCTTCAAAAGATCCTTAACTTATTTGTATTGACATCATTCTTTTGGTTTACTTGTGCTCCTAAAAGAATTATTCTTTTGGCTTGCTAGAGCTCCTAAAAGAATTATTCTAATGGCTTGCTTAAAGTAATCCCAAAAAGAATTACAACCTTTCCAACACGCTCCTTCATACCTACTTTGCACTTACTTAGCATATAAACTTGCACAAGTCTTTGTTAGTAGACCAACATATAACATTATCTTTATATCACTACACATATAAAACAATATGTTTGTGCCTAGTGCTAAGAGAGTTATTAATATGACGACTCTACTAGTTCATATTAAACTATAACTTCAGTTAGAGTGCCATACCATTTCCTTGACAATTGCTTGAGTAGTATACTAGTTCATACCAACCTGAAATGAGATTATGAAGAAGAGATATGCATAGTCCAATAGATCTGCAAATGTAAAGTCCATGGACTGTGGTGTATTGAATTCCTCTTTTGAATCACCAACCAGGAGTGCACTTGTACACATCTACTAGAGTCCAATTCCAAGTGTAATATGCATCAGGTGCCTGATATGTCGTAATATCCTCAAGTCTCATCAATGGTGCTATCTGTTAGATACTGCTTCCTGATAATAACCTAGCATCCAGTTTGGCCTTGTCCCTCGTAACAATGCCATTGTCATCCAGTTTGACTTCTGGTTATCCTTGTACCAATTACAATACTGTCATTTGGTTTGGATATCAGCTTCCCTACAATCTGCTTGCTGATTGATTGAGTTCATCTTGCTTTGTAATCACCCAATCAATCCGGATCTATCAGAGCTTCTGTAACTTTCTTAGTTTCTTCATTAGATAGAAAACTAAAGAGATACTCATTTATACTTAGTAGCCCTGCTAATCAGTACTCCACCATCTGGATCACTTAAGAACTAGACTTTGAGAATAGACTTGACATTAAACCATTTGTCTCAGCAGATATGTTCTTGTTGCGTCTTCTAAATTTTCAATGTGGTGTTGTGTCTGACTAGTTGATCCTTCTATTGCTCCCCCTAAGCTGTTCCTGGGATTTTCTGAAAATCCTTACCCTTGATGAATGGCTTCATTGATGAAATGAGTTGTGTTATACACAGTCATTCCACTGCTTGGATATGAATCATCAATACCATTAATTTCTCCTTTAACAGCTTGGAGCATTGAGTTGTTGAACTGTGCACTTAGACTTTCAATCATCTTCTGTTGATCAACCACAAATGCCCTGTAGGTTGTAGACTCCACTGAGTAGCCATGGAAAATATTCAAATTATAAAACATTCTCTCCAAACACTTTGAGGTCTTCCAGTGTTTACTTCTGTTGGCCATTAACTCATTAGTGGTCTTCATGTATACATCCTGATCAAGGCTTGATCTTACTTGTTGCAAACTGTTTTGACTGCTCTAGCCCTTTGGTATTTAGAAAGTCTTGATTAGCTTGATATTTCCCTTGTAGCTTTAATCAAGTTCTGGTTCTTCCCTTGTACCACTCCTGTTGTGGATATGTTGTGAACTTGATGATTTCATTAACAAAACACCATAGTAGATTTTACTTAGTGAAAAATGTAGCACTCGACGGATAAGGAATATAGTCCCGACGGATGACTTAATATAGTCCCGACGGATGATGATTTATTATCCATCGAGTGAGTAGCTTGTGTAATAATGAGTTTGTAGCACATTTCTGCATACATCTTGTTTAGATTCTGTACTAGCACTCAAGTCACGTTGACTTTAATTAGATATGCAGAATAGGTTGATTAATTGTACATAGATGATTTCTTGTAATTCTGCATAAATGAAATGAAGTCAAGTGCCAGATAGCTACCCGACGGATAAACAACAATGCCACTCGACGGATGATCAACAAGGCAACCCGACGGATGATCATGTACCCGACGGATAATCAATTCAAACATCGGTTGACAGTGACAACACAGTCACATGTGTCGAGTGTAAGCAAAAGGAATGTTGAAGCCTATTCAACTGGGTTTTAGAGGACAAAGAAGCATTGCCATTTCCATGCTATTATGAAGATATTCAAAGATGCTGGAATAGAGTAATGAAGCAGCATAATATTAGACTTGATAGGTTTTGTTTTATTATCTTGTCTTATTACTTTGTAATCTTGGTGATATATAAACCAAGAAGTAGCAAATAGAACAACAACAAGCAAGAACATTATCCCAGAGAAACAATTATAAGCTGCATCCTTAGCATTTTTCTGTAAACTTAGTTGTTCATATTTGTAAGCAGCTGTGAGCTAATCTTGCTACACAGAGTTCTCTTGATATAATATATATCTCTGATGGATACATTCAAATCCACCATAAAGTTTTTAAAGACTTTTGTTTTTAATTACTTGTGTTTTGATTTTACTAACTTCTTATTCCGCACTTTGCAAATGAAATACTTATATATTATTAAGATAGAATATTTTATATTTTTGTTGAAAAAGGTTCAAGAATTTTATTCAACCCCCCTTCTGTAATTCTTGTTGCATTGTTAGGGACTAGCAATTGGTATCAGAGCAAGCTCTTGAAGAACAAAGAGTTTAAAGATCATAACAAATAGCAAGATGAACAAGAAGGATGTAGGAGTCAAGATTCCTTTTCTGGACAAAGATAATTACCATCACTGGAAGGTAAAAATGCATCTTCACTTACTTTCTCAAGATGAGGCTTATGTAGATTGCATAGAGAGAGGCCCTCATGTACCAATGAGAGCTGCAACTGGAAATGAGCCATCAGTTCCTAAGCCAAGGCATGAATGGTCAGATCCTGATATTGAACAAGTCAGGAACGATAAGAAGGCCATGAATATTCTGTTCAATGGAGTTGATGGTGACATGTTTGAAAACATCATCAATTGCAAAACTTCCAAGGAAGTTTGGGATACAATACAGATTATCTGTGATGGCACTGAACAAGTCAGGAAAAATAAGATGCAGCTGCTAATTCACCAATATAAGCACTTTCATAGTGAAGATAGTGAGTCTCTCACTGACATTTTTAGTAGATTTCAAAAACTACTAAATGCTCAGAAGTTGCATGGAAGGATCTATTAGACAGAAGACTCCAATCTTAAGTTCCTTAGATCTCTTCCAAAGGAATGGAAACCTATGACAGTCTCATTGAGAAACTCTCAAGATTACAAGTAGTTTACTTTGGAGAGACTATATGGCATCTTGAAATCTTATGAGCTTGAAATAGAGCAATATGAGAGGATGGAGAGAGGAAAGAAGAAAGGAGGATTCATTGCATTATTTGCTGAGTTAGAGAAAGAGAAGGAGATGAAGATGGATGCTGTTGAATCAACTTCAAAGGTCTGTGAAAACAAGGGCAAGGGGCTGGTAGCAGAAAATGAAGATTCTTTGAGCCAAGATGATATGGAGGATATTGATGAACATCTTGCATTTCTTTCCAGAAGATTTTCCAAGCTCAATTTCAAGAAGACCTTTGGAGCAGCTAAGCCAAATAGAAACATGGTGGATAAATCAAAATTCAAATGTTTCAAATGTGGCTTAGCAGGGCACTCTGTCAGTGAGTGTAGAAAGTCAGATTCCAGCAAAAAGAAGTTTGAGCCTGTGGATTATAAACAGAAATACTTTGAGTTGCTCAAACAAAAGGAAAGGGCTTTCATTACACAAGAAAATGACTGGGCAGCAAATGGTCTGGATGAGGATGAGGATGTCAGCTATGTCAATCTAGCCCTAATGGCCAAGTCTGATGAAACAGAGACAAGTTCTTCAAATAATCAGGTAATCACCACTAATTTTGCACATTTATCTAAAGCTGAGTGTAATGATGCAATAAATGATATGTATACAGAATTATATCATTTACGTGTTACACTTAAGTCTCTTACTAAGGAAAATGCTAAAATCAGAGAAAATAATTTGTTTTTAAGTGAGAGGAATAATGTGCTAGAGTCCGAGTTCATTGAATTTAAAAAATTAGGAATTGAGTGTAAAATTGCCAAGTATGAATTAACTGAGTCCTTGAAGAAAGAAGAGATCTTGAAGAAGCAGCTTGAACGAGAACATGAGGTGATTAAGGCATGGAAAACATCTAGAGATGTTCATGCTCAAATCACCAAAGTTCAAGCTATTGAGTCCTTTTGTGATGCAGCCTGGAAGAAGAATAAGGAGAAGCTGGAATCCAATTTGGTTGAAGGATTGGTAACATATGTAAACTCGACGGATGATGAGGGTCATCCGTCAGATAACAAAAAGGGTTATCCGTCGAGTGATATAAATCCTCATCCATCGACTGTGAGCAAACTTGTGAGTAAAGCCAAACTTGCCAAGTTAAATGAGAAATATGGATCAGTTTCCAAGAATTTTGTTCCAGGAGAATCCAGTCAAGTGAAGAAGGAGAAAAAGGCTAATGTTGGTCATATGACTGTCAAGCAATTGAGTGACAGACTGGAAAAGATTGAGGTTAAAACAGAGGCTAAAAAGAAAATTAATAGAAATGGTAAAGTAGGAATTAACAAGCATAACAACTACACACCTGATAAATATGCTCCTAGAAAAATCTGTGTCAAGTGTGGTAGTGTAAATCATTTGTCTGTTAATTGCAAAACTGCCATGCCTACTTCCATAATTGTGCCACCTCATTTTCCCAACATAAATGCCATGCCTTCTATGCCTATGAATGCTATGTCTACACAGAATATGAATGCACAGTTTGCTAATATGCCATTTGCACCTAATCCTTATTATGCTGCATTTAGTATGCCACAAATGCCATTTAGCATGCCTTAATGGAATAACATGTTTACTAGTAGCATTCCATTTCCTGTTAATCAAAATATGCATGATAATTCTGCTGTAATGAATGGTTTCAAAGGTCCAACTCAAATGACTAAGGATGAATACGATATCCCCAAGTCAAATGAGATCAAACCTAAGAAACAGAAAAAGAAAGCTAACAAGTTAGGACCCATAGAAACTTGGGTACAAAAATCAACTTGATTTGATTTTGATGTGTGCAGGGAAACCGAAATAATCTATGGTACTTGGATAGTGGCTGTTCAAGACACATGACTGATGATTCTACCCTGCTCACAGAGTTCAAGGAAAGAGCTGGCCCAAGTATTACTTTTAGAGATGACAGCAAGGGTTATACTATGGGATATGGCTTGATTTCAAAAGACAATGTCATCATTGAGGAGGTTGCCTTAGTGGATGGTCTCAAGCACAATTTGTTGAGTATCAGCCAACTATGTGATAAAGGCAATTCAGTAAACTTCAACTCTGAAGCCTGTGTTGTGACAAACAAAACGAGCAACAAAGTGGTTATCACTGGAGTGAGAAAAGGAAATGTGTACCTAGCTGACTTCAACTCATCAAATGCAGAATCTGTTACATGTCTTCTCAGCAAAGCAAGTCAGGATGAAAGTTGGTTATTGCACAAGAAGCTATCCCATTTAAACTTCAAGACCATGAATGAACTTGTAAAGAAAGAACTGGTTAGAGGTATTCCTCAAGTGGAGTTTTCTAAGGATGGATTGTGATGCCTGCCTAAAAGGAAAGCAGATCAAAGCATCATTCAGAAAGAAGCTTGATTCAACAATTGAAGAACATTTGCAACTGCTACACATGGATTTGTTTGGACCCGTCAATGTGTTGTCCATCTCAAGAAAAAGATTTTGTCTAGTAATTGTAGATGATTTCTCAAAGTTCTCTTGTACATATTTACTAAAGTCTAAAGATGAGGCTAGTGAAATCATCATCAATCACATAAGGCAAGTCAATAATCATCCTAATTTCAAAGTTAGAAGAATCAGGAGTGATAATGGAACTGAGTTCAAGAATTCTATCATGAGAGCATTTTCTGAAGAAAATGGGATTTTGCATGAGTTTTCAGTAGCAAGGACTCCACAACAAAATGGAGTAGTAGAAAGGAAGAACATATCACTTATTGAAGTTGCAAGGACAATACTTGAAGAGTCTAAGTTACCAACATATTTATGGGCTGAAGCTGTAAATACTGCATGCTACACTCAGAATATTTCTCTGGTTAATCAAGCAAAATGCATGACTCCCTATCAATTGTTCAAGAACAAGAAGCCAACTTTAAATTTTCTTCATGTCTTTGACTGCAAATGTTATATCTTGAGAAATCAAACTGATCAGAATGGGAAGTTTGATGCTAAAGTAAATGAAGGAATTTTTGTTAGATATGTTGTTGGTAAAGCATATAGAGTCTACAATCTAAGAACCAACATTGTTGTGGAATCAATACATGTTGTGTTTGATGATAAAAAGATTTAAGGACTACAAGATGGAGATTACCATGAACGCCTCAAATTTGACAATGTGGAGATGGTTAGTGATGACAGTAATAATGAAAGTGATCAAGAAACATATTGCTGCAGTTTCTACTAAGCATCTACTGAAAAGTCTATGGATATTTCAAGTTATAGGGGCATGGTTGGCATATTTCTGTACTTAACAGCTAGTAGGCCAGATATAATATTTGCTACATATTTGTGTGCTAGATTTCAGGCTGATCCTAGAGAATCTCACTTAGTAGCTATTAAGAGAATTTTCAGATATCTCTAGGGAACACCAAAACTTGGCATTTAGTACCCTAGAGATTCTGGTTTTGATCTAACTGGTTATTCAGATACAGATTATGCAGGTTGTAGAATTGATAGAAAAAGTACAACGGAAACTTGTCAATTTCTAGGAAACAAGCTTGTGTCATGGTTCAGTAAAAAGCAAAATTCAGTTTCTACTTCTACAGCTGAAGCTGAATATATTGCTGCTGGCAGTTGCTGTGCACAGATTTTATGGATGAAAAACCAATTGTTAGACTATGTATTGCAAGTTGAAAGGATTCCCATTTTCTGTGATAACACAAGTGCAATTGCCATCACTGAAAATCCAGTACAACATTCAAGGACAAAGCACATAGACATCAAGTACCACTTCATAAGGGAACATGTAATGAATGGTACTGTAAAACTACATTTTGTTCCAAGTGAAAAGCAGCTTGTAGATATATTTACCAAGACATTGGATGAATCCACCTTTTCAAGGTTGATAAGTGAGTTAGGTATGCTAAATTACTCTTGAATCTTTATAGATTGTTTGCAAGTTGTAATGCAGCCAGAAATTTAATTGATTTTTAAGTCATGGATGAAATTTTGGCTAAGTCAAAATTTACATCTCGACGGATGATCACTATCCATCGAGTTTGATCATCCGTCGGTATACTATTTGTTAATAAAATCAATTACTTTTCTAGAATATTTTATGACTCGACGGATAACTGATTTATCCTCATCCGTCGAATTGTCTTATTCTTAGCCGTTGATTCTCTGAACATTATCCATCAAGTATACTTACAGTTTTTAAGCATAACACGACGGATAATTGATGGAATTTTTACAGTTTATTTTTTATTACGGCTACTTTGGGCAATTCTTATTGGTTACTTTATTTTACTTTATTACTTTTGACAGTTATTTTTGAGATAGTATAAAAGCTTAATTCATTTTCATTACTTTTCTTTTATCATTCTCAAATCATCTGCTCTAATTTCTTTCTTTCTCAAAAGCACTTACTCTCTCTCTGCAAGTTTTTACTCTCTAACAATGGCACATGTCGTCAAGATAATATCTTAAACTGGATTTATTTATGAGAAGAACAACTTCACTGCTCTTGTAAACAAGGGGATTCAACAGTCTGGTGACTACCACAAGATGATGGATTTTGTGAAGAACTGCAAACTTAACTATGCCATGCTGGAATCACCCACCATCTACTGTGAGATTGTTGAAGAGATGTGGACAACTGCTACATACAACTCAGCTGATAAGACTATCACTTTCACTATTAAATGTAACGCCCCCAAATCCGGGGTCAAGAGATTTGGTCGCCACTATGAAAAATCAATTCATATTAACCTGATTAATCAATAAATAAATGCCAGCGGAAGATATTTATCATTTATGACCCCAAACTAATCCAAGATCTTTTAGGGTTATAGTTCTAGAAACAAGATATCCAGATTCCACAAATAAATTTTTCACTTTCTTTTAAAACTCTTTGCAATAATTCTCAATCTCAAAACTTAACCCGCTAGTATAACTTCGAAAAGAAGTATACTAGGCCCAACTATAATATACACAATTATAATATAATATAATATAAACAAATTTATACAATAAAACTTACACTAGTTCGCAAACCCTGGACCAACCACCTTCCAAAAGCTTCTTCTTTGCTTCTTCGAATTACGCGGCTAAGCAGTGCAAGCTAATCCTCACTGGGGTTAAATTTGAAAACAGGCAAGTATGAGCGAAAGAAATGCTTAGCAAGATCATTATAGCGAATATAGGGTCATTTTGATATAAAACTGACATTTACATTAGAGCAGAACATTTAAAATCATAATTGCTGAATCATAAAATTTTAGTTGAGGAATCCCAGAATTGATTCCTTATTTGTATTCAAAATCATCTTGATATTTTTGAGCGAAATGCTTCAGCAATACTTTGAATCTTGACGAGAATAAAACTCGTAAAATAGTGTTTACGGAAATATCGTAAGCAATAATAACAAGAAGCAATGATTATGGAATGAATCATAAAATTTACTCAAAACCGAACTCTTGATATTAATACTTATTTTGTTGTCATATCAAATTAGATATCAATATGAACTTTGATGCTCACAACATCCCATCAATCATCTATACTAATACCACCTTTGATATTTAACAACAACGTAAGTATCAACATAAATCAGAATCTGAATTAAAACTGCATTTTACCATTATTCCAAAATAGAAACTGTTGATAAATCATTTATTCTATGAATATCAAAAATGATATGATAATTTAAATTGGGATCATTCTCCGACGGACGTACTATCACATGGTGATCAGCCCGTGTGATAGCACCGAGTCATGATTCGTAGAAACATGACCCCAAAAATACGAGTACTCAAACAAAAGGCAATATACCTGCCTGTGGCTAAAATTATGTCATAATATTCCATATGACACTTAGAAATAGCCCTCCGCTGGACCGTCCGACCCGGTCACTTACGCAATTATGATCCAATCTTAAAATGTTTTATTGAGAGGGGTCATAATAATCGACACCCGAAATAATTTTATTCCCCCATTTACTTGGGTAGAAATATTCGCAACCAAATCATCTTTCTCGAAGTCCAAAACATTTATAAAACCAGTAATTTGATAAGTAAAATCACTTAGCTATTCTGAACATAGAATAACAGAAGAGTGCTTGCATAAACAGAATTATTTAATTCAGCGATATGTAAAACATTTATCTATTCCGAATTGAGAATAGGAAAAGCAATACTTGCATAAGAAGATTTAAAATAAATATCACTTGAACAATAAGTGATGATAGGGATACTTGCCTTTGGGTTTTAGCAGTTAGTCACACTCGTAATGACGCATCTATTCTGACATTCTGTCTCAAAGCATCACCGTCTTTATTCTAGTAATCCTTTGGCCTGCTGCTCATGAAGTGCTGCAACCCAATATACCATACTATTCAACTTTAGCCTTTATCCACTTCATCTGGTCATGATCGTCTTGAAAGACTCGCATCTATAATTAGAAAATAATATTTTAATCGTCTAAATGATAATTACTCGACGAACTGCGCGTCAAAACCCTATTGTCTACCCATACGATAACCCGCACATAAAGAAGATAGTCGAACACAAGATCATTGACCCACTTACACACATATTACATATAACACGTAATCAAATAATCCACGTATCACATAATTCATATCCCATATGACTCGGTTTGACAAAAGGTTCGACTCAGTACGTTTAAAACAGAAATCGGGTCAAAATATGATTTTTTCAGTCACTATGCGACTCAGAATCGATTTACAAAACAAGCAACCTTTCGAAACAAAAGTATTTAGGTCTGGAAAGTATTTTTATTAAAATCAGAATATTTTTATGAGTCTAGAGGCATTCGTTTCGTATTAAACGAACGAACGGTTGTTTTATTATGAATTTTTGAACATTTTTCGGAATTAAAACGGTCTCCGACTCATTTAATAATTAAATAATAGGGCTCGAACACTCGAAAATAATTTTATAAGAATTATCGAGCCTGGAAAATAATTTAAAATAATATTTTAAAACTCGAAACTATTTTTCGGAATTTTTAAATCAAAATAAATAATTAAATCTAATTAAATAATCAATTAAAATTAATTAATAACTAATTAATTAATTAATCAATTAATATTTAAATTAATTGAATAATTAAATAATTAATTATCAACTAAAATTAATTAATTAAATAATTTGGATTTATTTTTGAATTAATAATAAATTTTCAGAATTAAAATTATGATATTCAAAATAAAAATGAATGTTTAGAAATTAAAAATAGGATTTTTGAATTATTTATAAAAATAATTCCATAAAAACAAGTTTTCAGAAATGGATTTGGGTAATGGTGGATCGAAACCGGGTTACTGATCGGGTCGGAACCGGGACGGGAAGAATGTAATAACCCCAATTTTTGGAAATTTTTGAAACCTTTATGAATAGTGATTTTGCAGATTATGCTGAATGAGAAAACTTTTCATGCCACACTATGTAGGGGTTCTGGTATGGATATTCTGAGATTTTATTAGTACTTTATATAGGATATAAGTGTATGTAAAGATCGTCAGAATCCAAATTCCGAACACTTTGATTTTTCCGGAAATCCACTAGATACGGAAAGAATTGAGTATAAGGTAACAGGATAAAAAGGATTTAAATTAAAGGATTATAAGAGAGGATCATAAAAGGAAAATAATATATTGAGAAAGGTTAAAGGAACCTAAGTAATAAGATCCCGTGTATGATCCCTCAAACGATAAACGAAAACGAAAGTTAAGCGAACCGTATAACAGATCAGCGGTCATTAGGCAAACAATTAGGAAGTTAATCAAAGGGATTAGAGAGGATGATGTCACCCAACCAATGAGAAGAGGACAAGGAGGGGAAGATGACATCATAGCATGACATAAGCATGACATGGGAAGGAAGGAGATGTGGTTGAAGTAGAACCACACAAAGTTAAGGCTAAAAAGGTAATTAACCAAAACAAAAACAAAATTACATCCACCAAGCCAATCATTTCATTTTCATCAAACAAAACACAAAATATTTCTCTTCACCAAGGTTGCTCTCGGCTTTTTTTCAATTTCAAAGGGAGAATTTTCAAAATCCAATATCCAAGCCTCCTAAATTGGTAAGATAATTCCCTAGTGTTCCTTATGCATAGATATGGCTATATTATGAGTTTAAGCCTTCAATTCTTTCTCAATCTTCTTCAAGAAATCAATGAAGAAGACAATGAATAGTGATTTCAAAGTTTTTAACTTGATTTTTTCTTGTTTTCCTTTAAGATCCAAGCATCCCTAAGACTTCTCAAGGCTTCTTAAGGCTTCCTAGCTACTCCCACCACTTCAAGGAAGGTATATCATCTCCAAACCCTAGATTCCTTTGTATAATAAGATGATTTTGATTGTTATGGTGATATAGTAGCTTGATGCTTGTGGTTTAGAGTTTGGGTTGGAGTGGTATTGAAATGGAATGGTAAATCTTGTTGTTTTGGTTAAAAGAATGTAGTATAGTTAAATTCAAGCTTAGGCATAAGTATGAATGTTAAAATTGAGTTGATTTGGGGCCGTTGTAATGTAGTTTAGATGGAGGTTGATTGGGTTGTGAATTGGAGTTGAATTGTGATGGTTTTGGAATGGTTTAAATTTGGGAAATCGCGTAAACATAGCCGTCGTAATGCCCGATTTACCGTAGACTGTTTTTGTTCTTAACATCAGAACCCTTGAACTCACTGCGAGGTTTTGACCATTGCCATGATTAGATAGTTCATGTTATGAGCTTCGTTTTGATATGTGGTTCGTTTGATTCCGATGAACGGTTTAGGAGAAACGGCCGTTTTAAGTAACGACGTTTCGCGAACGAACCCTTACCCCTCGCCTAACTTTGAAACATAGGTTAAGGACCTTAAATGACTAATTGGGGTAAGAAACATTTATGGTAAGTGTGTTAGGCAGTTGGTAAGACACTCGCGAAGGAATCGCCTTAAAACTCGTAAAGGTTAAATTATTCAAAATGGTGGAGCCGAGGGTACTCGAGTGACTTAAGAGAATCAATAAGCGCAAAATAAGCGTTAGAGTCTAAGTTAGTTAAAGTATAGATTTACAAGTGACTTTGGTTTAATTCCAACTTACTTGTTGTTTATAGGTTACCAGACTCGTCCCGAGCCTTTTATCACGCCAAGTCGCTCAGGCAAGTTTTCTACCCGTTATACTGATGTTGTGATGTATATATGTATATGCATTATCTTGCGGTAGATGCATGTTGGTTAATTAGCAAATGTTGCGATATATTGTAGCATGTTATATGGTACATATGCATGCCTGTTTCGTATTCTTGCCATATATATCTGTTGGTTCAGTTGATAATACCTATGCTAGAGGATAGCAGTATTTTGCATATACCCTTATTATAAGGACCCAAAAGGTGAAAACATTTTCTAAAACCGGGAATCGAGGATCCCGAGTAGATTTTGTATATATGTATATATATATATAATTATATATATATATGGTTATATTTTTCAAAACTATTAATCGAATAAGGGTTATTCGATAACTTTATATTATTCATTGAATATTATTTCGAATATTCATCCGAGGACTTATGACTCCTTTATTTTATTATTGAATATTATTTCGAATATTCATCCGAGGACTTATGACTCCTTTATTTATTATTAAATATTATTTCGAATATTCATTCGAGGGCTTATGACTCAGTTTATATTATTTAATGATTATTAATTGGATAGTCATTTGAGGATGTATTGACTCCTTTATTTTATTTAATGAATATTATTTATAATATTCATTCGAGGTATTATGACTCCGCTTATTATTTAATAATATTCTTTATTTTATTTAAGAATAATGTTCGATAATCAAACTTACTTTTGATATTCAAATAAAGATATTACTTTCGTATAAGTATATCTTTGATTATTTGCTATTCATTTCAAGTATAAGTTTTCCAACTTCTACCTCAATTATTCTTTATGGGAATATTATTTAAAAAATAATATTCAGATATTTCTTTCATATCGGGACTGATTTATTTTAATAAATCAGTATTACTCCAAACATTCTTAAAAATGTTTTCGAGTCATCAAAATGAATTTAAAAAGGGTAGAGCGGATCCCAAAACTTGTTTTCAAATTCAAGATCTTCCATTTTAAGGGGACTTGAATACTCGCTCAAAAATCTAGGTGATCCGGCTCTATGGTGTATTTTATATTCGCAACAAGGTTGCAGTTTTGGTAAATGAATTGATTACTTACCCAACGTTCGGGAAGTAAGTCCATCTATTGAGTCGGCATAAGCAACATGGGCTCAGTGGGCGTCCATGATAGTGTAAGTGGCTCAGTGGGAGTCCATCAAATGCATAAGTGGCTGAGTGGCAGTCCAGCATAAGGTCCTATTGCGACCAGGGTGATGACCAGTGGGGAATTCGTCCATCTACTAGTAAAAAAGGTTACTTATTGGTATCTTTGCCTGATCAGCGAGATATCTTGTTTATGCTAAAATTCTTTTCCTTTCCAAAATTCATTGGATGTTCCAAACTCTGTTCATACTTTACATGACAGAGGTTTTCAGGAAATGTATAAAGAAGATGTATATGTGGATATATATATACATATATCAGAACTTAATGAAGTATATCATAACTTTATTTCCTTTAATAATATTTCAAAGATGTAATTTATTCAAATCTTGTCTTGTAGTCTCATCTATGTGATGAACTGTTGAAAGCTCATTATACTTTGAACAGTGGTAGTTCAAGTAGCTTTATAAATGATATAAGTGTAGTGAAGTATTTGGTAACTTCATCCCTTGTTTTCACTTATATCTAGTAAGTAATTATCTTACACATGATAAAAGATTCTAGTAAGTATCCATTTAGATACTTATATTATTGTTATCACTATATATTATCTTGCGAGCTGTAAGGCTCACTCTTGCTTTATTTCTTCATCACACAACAACAGTTAGGAAAGATGGCCAGACTCCAGCAGACCCAGCGCAAGCGCGTGGGAAGCGTCCCGCGTCTTCCCGATGATGTTGTGGCTGCTATAGCTGCAGAGGTAGATCTATTGGTAGATCAGGCATTCTATTTTTGAGAATCAAATTATGTATAATTATAACTTGTGACAGATAATGGCAATTAACTATAAATTTATCAAGCAATCATTTTGGGTTGTAATAACTTTTAAATTGTGGATTCAAAGACTTGTACTTATTTCAATTTCATCTCTGAGACTATAACAGGTTGTGGTGAGTGTTAGTGTGGGGTCACAGCATAAGGTTATTTATTATTAATTAAGTGAAGTGATATTGTGGAAAGAAAGACCGTGACGACCCGGATCCCCGACCCCGGATCTGGGGGTGTTACAGAAGTGGTATCAGAGCTAAGCGTTATAAACCTCAGAGATGATGTGACGTTAAGATAATAAGTTCACTAAGATAATAAGAACTCTTGCCAAGTTCATAGTCGGACTACCTAATGTAGTACTGACAGTTAAAACCCTTATGTGAACCCTTATAAATATCGTGATAGAAGCGTAGTTCGTTATCGTATATGGTAGCGGGACACCGAACCCTGAGGATGAGGAGTAACAACGCGATGATGTTTTATTACTAATTGGAGATCGGATTGTGGATCCGATAGAGCGTCCTAACGCAGGAGCGGATGATGTAGTGATTGAGGATGTTGTCCTAGAAGGGATAGTTGCTGAGGAGGATCCCATGGAGGATCCTGACAAGAATGAATAAAGGACCACTGATGAATTGATGACCATGGTTAGGTCGACTAACAGAGGTAGGATTGGCCGGTCACTACCGGAGGTTCGTTCAAGTTTGTAAAGATAGTAGCCCCTTTGAAGCGGCTTACTCGTAAGACTAAGAAGTTTGAATGGACAGAGAAATACGAGAAAAGATTTTAACAACTAAAGCAAAGGTTGGTGGCGACCCATATGTTGGCGTTGCCGGATAAAATGGAGATTTTGTGAATTGTAGTGACGCTTCGCATAAGGAATTAGGGTGCTTCTTATACAGCACAGCAAGGTAATCGCGTACGCGTCAAGATAATTAAGGGAATATAAAATTCGATATCCCCACCTATGAGCTTGGACTCATGGCAATAGTTTTGCCCTAAAGATTGGAGGCAGTACTTGTATGGAGAGAAGTGCGAGAATTACCTAAGCCATAAGTGCTCTAGTACATTTTCACGCAGAAAAGAGCTCAATATGTGCCAAATGAGGTGGTTAGAGCTAATCAAGGATTACGATTATGAGATTCTTTATCATTCGGGGAAAGCCAATGTGGTAGCTGATGCCCTTAGTGTAAAGGAGAGACTCAAGATGATAATGTCTTTGGGAGAGTTGATAAGAGATTTTGAGAAAATGGAAATAGATAAGAAGGTAACCGGAGCCGGTACCGAAAAGCTGTTTGAGATTGCAATACAGACCGAATTTTTGGAAAAGAACATATTGTGCCAGAAAAAGTGATGAATGAAGGCAGAGAGTCAATGACTGGAGAAGAGATCCACACCGAGAAAGATGATAAGGGGATAGTGAGGTGTTCCTACAGAAATTGGGTTCCAAAAGTTCAAGAGCTGAAGGATGAGAACTTAGATGAGAGCCATAGTTTGAGGAATAAGATTTAGGGCAAACCCTGAATGTGATAGTCAGGGAGGTTGCCATCAAGAAAGAAAGAACCCATAACATAATAGAGTGGAAAACAAGGTTTTTAATGTATAAGATAACCCCGATTATGGGAGAAGGTTGAAACATTTCATACTAAGGAAACAGAAAGTCGAGTAAGGGAAGGAGACCCGAGACGGCACTCCTATACGGCAATTCATGGACCTGTCTAAAAAGGACTTAGACTATTATCACCAACCACCACCCTGAGGAAACAATGCGGTGAGAAATTCTTTCAGGACCTTTAAGCCGCTAAGCTCTCAGAGTTTCAAGAAACAAGCTGACCCAGCCGAGGCAAGAGCCTGGCTAAAGGAAATAGAGGAATCATTTGAGATTCTAAATGATTGACGAACCACAAAAGACTGTTTTTGTCACTTACCCTCCTAAGAGAGAGACCACCCGCTGGTGAAAGGCCAAGGAAGGCACGGAGCAAGAGATTATAATAAACTGATTTAAGTTCAGTCAATTGTTTTCAGAAAAGTACTTCCCAAGGTTATGGGGATAGTGTAAAAGCTTTAGAGCCAGAACAAAGGCAGACGAGTATGATGAATTATGAATCTAAGTTGTAAAAGTTGTCAAGATTTGTTCTGAGGACACGAATCCAGAATGACGGGATGTTTGAAATCAATGTTTATGTTGTGTTAGTTCATGAAATAATGATAAGAGAAAGGAAAATAAAAAGAAACTGGAGTGGAAAGGAATATAAAGGCAATAGAGTTTGAGGAATGATAAGGGAGTTGGGTATGAGGAAACCCTAAAGACTCGTAGTAATAGAAATAGAAAAGTATGTAATCGTCAGGATGAGGGTGATTCACCATGAGTTAAATTGATGGTTGAAGGTATAAGAGATACATATATTTTATCCCCTGTAAGTTGGGAGGATTCGAGGAAACCTTGAGATAGTTCGAAGGATAAATAATGAGACGAGGATAGACTGAGGAGACAAGAAAGTAAGAATTTAGGAAAAATTGGATGAAGGAAGTGACCTTCAAGAATGTGAAGTGTAAGACCGGTGGCCTGATACCCAGAAAGGGAGACGCCATGTATAAAAGATATCCCAACATTGAGGTGACTGTTGAGATAAACAACAAAAGTAGATAAGGAATTATTAAGAAGAGGTTCACGTTGAACACGACCAATACCTTCCAGAACATCCTTGTTATCGTTACCAAATTAGGCAAGAAAAGCGGATAACCGTTGTTATCTTTTGGAGGCCATATTGATTGACCTCATTTTGAATACAGATGTTATTGTGAAATTAGGAATATACTATCGAGGTGGGAATGATTGAATAAGACACCCTCATCAGGGATATATGACTTGATTTATCCATGGAAGGATGCATGTACTTTTTCTAAAGGTGGAATTAAGGATAGAACATCGGTAACTTAAAATGAATCCCAGGGGAATGCATAAAGGTTGGCATTTCACCCTTAATAGGGATAGTATGAGTTTGACAGTATGAATTGGAATGGATTAAGGTAATAACAACCTTTAAGAATCAGTGGAGAAATTTTTCAGAAGTATATAGACAATGATTCTGGTATTAATAAATGGTATCTTGATATGCCCTGTATCTAGGGAATACAGGAGGGACGATTCAAGGATAACCTAAGAGGTTTTACAAGAAAGAAAGGTAATATTCAAAATTCTCAAGAATAGAAATGTTGATAAAGGAAATATGACGTAATTACAATGATGCCAAGTGGGGCACGTGTTAAACCACAAGAAATTATGGATCGAACCAGTAAAGGTCGAAATTTTTCAGGGAAATTAGGACCTAAGATTAAAGATGTTCTAAGTATGATTGGGAGTCAGTCGTGACAGTGATTAACCTCTAAAGACTGAGGCAATAACTTATGGAAAAATGGTGATTTTTTTTTACTCATCCGATTTTAAGGAAGACATCTTCACATAAGCAGTGATTGAAATGAGGTAGAAAATTTATTTGGAGGTGGTTAAAATGACATTGACTGTAAGGAAATTTTACTATCAGGAAAGGCCAAAGAGGTGGCCGACACTTTAAAGGTAAGAGGATAATTATAGGAGCTTGTGCCAGAGGAATACAGTAATAAGGATTAAAGTCGTGAAGGTTGTATTATGGTTTGGAAGATTGACATTCCTTCTGATGACTGTGCAATACCCAACCGTAATAGTAGTTGGTAGAGGTTTAATTCGTGTAATCGCCATGAGCGGGCTATCTATCTCAGAAGATACTATCTTGAGAATAATCCAGGACCATATTTCCAAAAGGACTAAACGAAACTTGAGTTAAGTCTTCTATTTAAGGCATACGATTAAGAATGGTATTCACCTGCTATCGTTGCTTTGACTGAAACTCTTTTGCAATTTTATCTACTTCATGTCATGAAAGTATGTCAGAGTTTGGATTGTTCTTCATGAATTATGATTGGTGATTATGTTAACTCCTTAGAAGTATTCTATATGACATGTATAGACTCCGTATGGTTAGATATTAAGATTTCATGGAACGTGAATGACGACAGTAGATCAGTAGTGGACCATAGTAATGCAGCAATGATTCTGCGAGTAATGAGCTAATTACAACCGTGAGAGTTGTATTGGAATGGATGTTGAGATTGAGTACCACTAATCGGGTCGTGGTAGTGTATAAGTTATCATTGATAGACTAATTAAGTAGAGTATCTACCTATTGAATATTTATTCCCTCTTATGAAAAGAGAGTCGTATTACTATATGAGGAAGGTTGCGGTGCAAGCATAGAATTCTAGTAACGATGATGTCTAGAATGAGATCCCAGATTCGATTTTCGATATCGAGGGAGTTTTAAAGGTGGTTGTGTATAAGCTCGAGGAAGAGCATAGGTCCATAGAATGATGGACGGAATAGCAAAAATATTTAGGCATGTGAAATACGATACTATAATACTTGATGTTGATATAAATACATATATGTTTTGTTCTCCTATGACAAACCTCTATAGTTCAGAGGTAGATTCCAAGCCAGATATTTTATGGCAATATTTTTTTACATATATACAATTCTCTTCAGTTCGTTATTTTCTCTTTTTTTCATTTCATGTAAGCTGAGAAGAACAACCCTTCCAGAAGGGGAGGTATTGCCGAATGACTATCTATCTTTGTGATAGAAGCCTAGTAGGATACCACATGTTGTTTAATTGCTTGTCAAGTACTAAAGGCTGGCCACCTTCTGTACTAACTATGCGATATAACAAGTGTTCATGATCATAGTGATCTCTCAACAAATTCCTTTACTTCTATATCATTGATCAAATTTTGGAAAATAGAAACAGCAGAAAAAAAAAAGAAGGAGTAATAAAGTTGTGGTAGTATTCGGAATGGAAACACATTCGTGATACTAAGGTTGACGAGATTATTAAAAGGTTATAGAACGCTAAACGAGCAAAAGTATAACCAGTATAATATTAGGAACGGAAGGTAGTAGCGATTACGAACTGGAAAAGAATGGGTATTGAGAAGCAAAAGCTATAATGCTAGAAGCTATGATAAAGGTCGGTGCAATAGACTTGAAAGAATTTTGAATGATCACTTAACGCGGATTAAGTTATCTCACGATAATCGATCGTATGTCAATATCGAGGTATCGCCTTATGAGATCCTTGAGGGAAGACAATGTCGATCTCCCTTATGTTAGGATGAAGTTGTAGAGCGCAAGATGCTCGGACCCGCAGTAGTCCAAAGGACCAGGGATATAATAGATCTAATCAGAGGACGGCTGGTAGTAATCCAAGATGGACATAAGAGGTATGCTGATTTGACTCGAAAGGACAAAGAGTATGAAATAGGGGACCTAGTGTTGTTATAGGTATTCCCTTGGAAAGGATTGATGAGGTTTGGAAAGAAAGGAAATTAAGTCCACAAATTGTTGGACCGTTGGATATACTAAAACATATTGGGAAGTTAGCATACGAGCTAGCCCTACCCCCGAACATGTAGCAAGTCATAACGTGTTTCACGTATCAATGTTAAGGAAGTGTAATTCGAATGCCAGACAAATAGGGGCATATGAGCACATAGACACGCAACCCGACGTAACCTATATGGAGCAACCAGGAAGGGTTAGAGAGTGAAAAGGAACAAGTGCTTAGGAGAAGGGTTATTAAACTAGGCAGAGTTGGTGGTAGGACCACAATGTGGGAAAATTTACTCGAGAGTTAGAAAGTGCAATGCTAAGAGAGTATCCCTATTCATTTTCTATCTGATTCCGGGAAGGAATCCTTTTAAGGAGGGGAGACTGTAATAACCCCAATTTTTGAAAATTTTTGAAACCCTTATGAATAGTAATTTTGCAGATTATGCTGAATGAGAAAACTTTTCATGCCACACTATGTAGGGGTTCTGGTATGAATATTCTGAGATTTTATTAGTACTTTATATGGGATATAAGTGTATGTAAAGATCGTCAGAATCCAAATTCCGAACACTTTGATTTTTCCGGAAATCCACTGGATACGGAAAGAATTGAGTATAAGGTAACAGGATAAAAATGATTTAAATTAAAGGATTATAAGAGAGGATCATAAAAGGAATATAATATATTGAGAAAGGTTAAAGGAACCTAAGTAATAAGATCCCGGGTATGATCCATCAAACGATAAACGAAAACGAAAGTTAAGCGAACCGTATAACAGATCAGCGGTCATTAGGCAAACAATTAGGAAGTTAATCAAAGGGATTAGAAAGGATGATGTCACCCAACCAATGAGAAGAGGACAAGGAGGGGAAGATGACATCATAGCATGACATAAGCATGACATGGGAAGGAAGGAGATGTGGTTGAAGTAGAACCACACAAAGTTAAGGCTAAAAAGGTAATTAACCAAAACAAAAACAAAATTACATCCACCAAGCCAATCATTTCATTTTCATCAAACAAAACACAAAATATTTCTCTTCACCAAGGTTGCTCTCGGCTTTTTTTCAATTTCAAAGGGAGAATTTTCAAAATCCAAGATCCAAGCCTCCTAAATTGGTAAGATAATTCCCTAGTGTTCCTTATGCATAGATATGGCTATATTATGAGTTTAAGCCTTCAATTCTTTCTCAATCTTCTTCAAGAAATCAATGAAGAAGACAATGAATAGTGATTTCAAAGTTTTTAACTTGATTTTTTCTTGTTTTCCTTTAAGATCCAAGCATCCCTAAGACTTCTCAAGGCTTCTTAAGGCTTCCTAGCTACTCCCACCACTTCAAGGAAGGTATATCATCTCCAAACCCTAGATTCCTTTGTATAATAAGATGATTTTGATTGTTATGGTGATATAGTAGCTTAATGCTTGTGGTTTAGAGTTTGGGTTGGAGTGGTATTGAAATGGAATGGTAAATCTTGTTGTTTTGGTTAAAAGAATGTAGTATAGTTAAATTCAAGCTTAGGCATAAGTATGAATGTTAAAATTGAGTTGATTTGGGGCCGTTGTAATGTAGTTTAGATGGAGGTTGATTGGGTTGTGAATTGGAGTTGAATTGTGATGGTTTTGGAATGGTTTAAATTTGGGAAATCGCGTAAACATAGCCGTCGTAATGCCCGATTTACCGTAGACTGTTTTTGTTCTTAACATCAGAACCCTTGAACTCACTGCGAGGTTTTGACCATTGCCATGATTAGATAGTTCATGTTACGAGCTTCGTTTTGATATGTGGTTCGTTTGATTCCGATGAACGGTTTAGGAGAAACGGCCGTTTTAAGTAACGACGTTTCGCGAACGAACCCTTACCCCTCGCCTTACTTTGAAACATAGGTTAAGGACCTTAAATGACTAATTGGGGTAAGAAACATTTATGGTAAGTGTGTTAGGCAGTTGGTAAGACACTCGCGAAGGAATCGCCTTAAAAATCGTAAAGGTTAAATTATTCAAAATGGTGGAGCCGAGGGTACTCGAGTGACTTAAGAGAATCAATAAGCGCAAAACAAGCGTTAGAGTCTAAGTTAGTTAAAGTATAGATTTACAAGTGACTTTGGTTTAATTCCAACTTACTTGTTGTTTATAGGTTACCAGACTCGTCCCGAGCCTTTTATCACGCCAAGTCGCTCAGGCAAGTTTTCTACCCGTTATACTGATGTTGTGATGTATATATGTATATGCATTATCTTGCGGTAGATGCATGTTGGTTAATTAGCAAATGTTGCGATATATTGTAGCATGTTATATGGTACATATGCATGCCTGTTTCGTATTCTTGCCATATATATCTGTTGGTTCAGTTGATAATACCTATGCTAGAGGATAGCAGTATTTTGCATATACCCTTATTATAAGGACCCAAAAGGTGAAAACATTTTCTAAAACCGGGAATCGAGGATCCCGAGTAGATTTTGTATATATGTATATATATATATATATATAATTATATATATATATGGTTATATTTTTCAAAACTATTAATCGAATAAGGGTTATTCGATAACTTTATATTATTCATTGAATATTATTTCGAATATTCATCCGAGGACTTATGACTCCTTTATTTTATTATTGAATATTATTTCGAATATTCATCCGAGGACTTATGACTCCTTTATTTTATTATTAAATATTATTTCGAATATTCATTCGAGGGCTTATGACTCAGTTTATATTATTTAATGATTATTAATTGGATAGTCATTTGAGGATGTATTGACTTCTTTATTTTATTTAATGAATATTATTTATAATATTCATTCGAGGTATTATGACTCCGCTTATTATTTAATAATATTCTTTATTTTATTTAAGAATAATGTTCGATAATCAAACTTACTTTTGATATTCAAATAAAGATATTACTTTCGTATAAGTATATCTTTGATTATTTGCTATTCATTTCAAGTATAAGTTTTCCAACTTCTACCTCAATTATTCTTTATGGGAATATTATTTAAATAATAATATTCAGATATTTCTTTCATATCGGGACTGATTTATTTTAATAAATCAGTATTACTCCAAACATTCTTAAAAATGTTTTCGAGTCATCAAAATGAATTTAAAAAGGGTAGAGCGGATCCCAAAACTTGTTTTCAAATTCAAGATCTTCCATTTTAAGGGGACTTGAATACTCGCTCAAAAATCTAGGGGATCCGGCTTTATGGTGTATTTTATATTCGCAACAAGGTTGCAGTTTTGGTAAATGAATTGATTACTTACCCAACGTTCGGGAAGTAAGTCCATCTATTGAGTCGGCATAAGCAACATGGGCTCAGTGGGCGTCCATGATAGTGTAAGTGGCTCAGTGGGAGTCCATCAAATGCATAAGTGGCTGAGTGGCAGTCCAGCATAAGGTCCTATTGCGACCAGGGTGATGACCAGTGGGGAATTCGTCCATCTACTAGTAGAAAAGGTTACTTATTGGTATCTTTGCCTGATCAGCGAGATATCTGGTTTATGCCAAAATTCTTTTCCTTTCCAAAATTCATTGGATGTTCCAAACTCTTTTCATACTTTACATGACAGAGGTTTTCAGGAAATGTATAAAGAAGATGTATATGTGGATATATATATACATATATCAGAACTTAATGAAGTATATCATAACTTTATTTCCTTTAATAATATTTCAAAGATGTAATCTATTCAAATCTTGTCTTGTAGTCTCATCTATGTGATGAACTGTTGAAAGCTCATTATACTTTGAACAGTGGTAGTTCAAGTAGCTTTATAAATGATATAAGCGTAGTGAAGTATTTGGTAACTTCATCCCTTGTTTTTACTTATATCTAGTAAGTAATTATCTTACACATGATAAAAGATTCTAGTAAGTATACATTTAGATACTTATATTATTGTTATCACTATATATTATCTTGCGAGCTGTAAGGCTCACTCTTGCTTTATTTCTTCATCATACAACAACAGTTAGGAAAGATGGCCAGACTCCAGCAGACCCAGCGCAAGCGCGTGGGAAGCGTCCTGCGTCTTCCCAATGATGTTGTGGCTGCTATAGCTGCAGAGGTAGATCTATTGGTAGATCAGGCATTCTATTTTTGAGAATCAAATTATGTATAATTATAACTTGTGACAGATAATGGCAATTAACTGTAAATTTATCAAGTAATCATTTTGGGTTGTAATAACTTTTAAATTGTGGATTCAAAGACTTGTACTTATTTCAATTTCATCTCTGAGACTATAACGGGTTGTGGTGTGTGTTAGTATGGGGTCACAGCATAAGGTTATTTATTATTAATTAAGTGAAGTGATATTGTGGAAAGAAAGACCGTGATGACCCGGATCCCCGACCCCGGATCTGGGGGTGTTACAAAGAATGCAGCCGGGTCGGCCGGATCTTCCCAGAAACCGGCCACCAGATTCCGGTCATCCTCCCCCTTCCGACTACTCCCTATTCTCGTCCAAGACACACGGTTCCCCGTAGTTTTCGAGACCAAATTGCACCTAAATCATTCCACTAGCACATAACAACAACTTAAAATGCAAATTAATTGTTAACAACTGAAGGTCGGCCGAAATCGCCATTATTGCCGGCGATTCGGCCTCCCCCCATCGAAACAACAACGTCGCTGAATTCTTAACCAATTTCAGCAATTAGGGTATCAAATCGAAGCTAAGAACCTGTCTAATCAAACCATATAAACATATTTAACAATCCACAACCAATTTACTCAGAAAATCGAACACAAAAATGAAATAAAAGTTCGAACTCGGCAACACAAAATCGAACACAATCAACTCAACTATTTACAGAAATTGTCTGTAAATCAAAAGGTAAAGCCATAATTAACTTCAAAACAACCAAACAATCAACCAAAAACAAAACCCCCAATTCGAGCTTAAGAACCCTAAAATCGAATTTTGGAATTACCAATCATCGAGATGATTTGCTGGTAGATTAAGAAAGAGAAGGTCGAGGGCTTCAAAATAATTATTCACACTTGTGATTTGGACCACATAATCATTCCCAAATTTGCTTTGATCTTCAAGAACAAATCAAAACCCTAACCCTAATTCTTGGGAGAAAATCTGATTTTCTGAAAAATAAAAATAAAAACTGATTTTTAATAAAAATTATTAATAAATAAAAAATTATTTTTACTTACGGAATATTAGTTCGTTCTGGATCATTTTGGATCGTTAAATTAGTTGCTTAGCCACTAAGTAACTACAAAATGATCCAAAAATAGATTACTTAGCCGCTAAGTAACTATAAAAATGATATAATTTAATACCAGATTTGGATAATTATCAAAACCGAGCTTTACATAAAACACCATATACAAAAATAATATAAAAATATCCCGTCTTTCGAGAATACGGGTTTTGTTGATTTATCGAAATGGTTAACGTACCGAAAATCTTGCGCCGGGCCGCGCACGGGTCAAACTGTAATCCGGATCGAAAAAGTCAAAACACGAAAAATCTCCGGAATTACCAGATTAGGTTAGGAAGGAGCTTTCAGAAGAGTTTCGGGTTATAAAAACGCAAAAACAGTTGAAGTTGGACGATTCCCGGCTTTATGAAATAATTTTGTAATTATTGAGAATATAATTAATAATTCATAAATCATTATAAAATCATATAACATTCCAAAATTACAAGAAAATATCACAATTACCTATATTTTATTCTGGACATATAAAAATTAACATACTCAAACAATATCATATATAAACATTCAAAGCATCAATTCCACTTATCATATAATTCACTAAAATTCACATAAAATCACATAAATAATTCCAAACAATAATAATATTAATATTTGAAAATATGGGATATTACATTAAAGGTAAGGAATTCTGTGTTAATAGTGACATCGTTAAAGCATGTTTCGAGATTCCTGATAATACTGTAACTTCACCACACACAGACACTGACATTATTAACATGATTAACTCCATGAACTATACACTCTCTACTTCTAAATTAAGTGAAATTAGGAGGTTGGGTCTTAGAAAAGAATGGAGTTATCTGTGTGATGTAGTTACCAAGGTCTTTTCTGGTAAAATCAGTAATTTTGATTCCGTCAATATCTCTATACTTAACATGCTTTACATGCTTGTTACTGATAAAATTTTCAACTTTAGTGATCTTATCATAATTGAGTTGGGGTTTAAGTTAGGGGAGTTAAATAAGTGGGGTAAAAATGTTTATTATGCTAGATTTTTAATGATGATTGCTAACCACCTCTCTGAGGATATTGTGCTTGAGAACCCAACCAATAAATTAGATTGTTGGGTTCAAGAGAGAAGGATTATTGCAGATTTGAACAGGGCAAACCATCACAAAGAGGTGCCACTCTTCTATTTTCCTGTTATGGAGGCACCTCAGGTAAGTGAGGTAAGTTTAGTTGTCCCCACTCTTCCAGCTTCACAAATTTCTTTGCCTTATAGTATAGCTCTGACAAATGTGTCAATGACCCAATAGTTGCCTACCCAAGCTACCAAACCATTAAAAATTTCTAAATCCAAGTCAAAGAAAGCCCCCTCTGGTATCTCTCAAAAGATGCCAGTTGTAAAATCCACCAAACCAAAAGAGGGGAGTGTGAAGGTGGGTAAGAAAGGTGAGGGACAGGGTGAACATCAAAGAAACCCTAAGGATAAGGTTGGAGAGGTGAGTGTTTCCCAGCCTAGCCACACTGCAGTTTCCAAACAAACTGCAGTGCTTAATAAGGACATAAGCTCATTGCTAGTTGTATTCTCCCAAAAGGATGTGACTATTGAACAAAACTCTCATCCAAGAGCACATGCCAAAAGGGTAAGGGACACAAGCTCACCCCAAACCTATACTAGAAAGAAGAAACCAAAAACCCTTGGGGATGCACAGGGTTCACACACTGTGCAAACTGGTGCTGAAGACACAATCACTGCACCCTTTCAAAGTCAGTTTGATGTGGCTCCAATAAATATGGAGTCACATCCAAAATCTTTAGTTATAGAAGCACCTCAAACACCAAATTCTCCCACAAACTCTCTGGATGTGGATATGATCAACACATCAATTCCTGATTCCCCTTCTTTAACTCTATTGGGGAAGCCAAAATCTAATGCAAGTGAGCATCATCTTTTGGATGATTTGTTGGATCACTTGCCAATTCTTTCAGGAACTGTTGAGACATCTGTGCCAAAATTCTCATCAATCCGCACAGAGTCCACAATAGTTTCCATTCCAAACACATTCATTTCTACTCACTCGATGGATACTGCTCATCCGTCGAGTAGTGATTGTATTCCGAGGGATAAGCTTAACAGCAGTTATCCATCAGATAGTCAAACTGCTAACCCGACGGATATCCCTTATATGTCGAGTGTCTCCGCACAGCTTCAAATTTCATCAATTATCTCAAGTGCAGAAGACTTAGTGGTAGTACAATAACTCCTAGGATTGAGGGAAGGGAGTGAACTGAGTGAGAGTCTGGGTTGCTCCCAAGAAAAAGGAGAGGAAAAGAGTGAAAATATGCAATCCAGTTCTTCAGGATTATAAAAAGAGAGTGTGAGGAGTCCCACCTTAGATGGTGAAGGTGAGGGTGTGAGGGTGGTGAGACAAGGTGAGACCTTGATGCAAGAAAAGAGAGAAAATGAGAGAAAAGCAGGTACTGAAGATATAAGGGTGGATGTTGTTGTAAGTGAGTTAATGAATGTCCAGGATGCAGACAGGGAGGGACTATCTCAGCAAACTCAAGCTGTTATAGATTCCACCTCCTTAGATGCTGAGACATTTACTCACCCCGTTCCAGCCTACCAACTTCTAGCTGGACATGGCAATGACAATGCAGAAAGGATGCTAAACTTGGTGCACACCACACAGTCCATGCAAAGAGCTAAGGATGCCATCACAACTTTGCCTTCTACAGCTGGTGATGTTGATTATGCGACTGGTGGTTCAGAAGAATTCTTTGGAGATAAAGGTGGAGATAGTGTAGAAGAGCCATTGGACATAGGGGAGAAGTAGGCTCTAGTTCAAGATCAGGCATGCCATCTTGGGCATTTTCAAAGCAATGTGATGAACACTACTTCAAGATAACTTTGATTCAACTCATAAATCAGACAAATTCTGCTCTTTAAACCACCACAAATGTCAGCACCAAAAAGCTCCTTCAAGTACATCTTGCTTCTCTGCAACTAAAATAAATCCAAGGTTTTCAAAATGCTCAAGCTGTCAACACTATCAAAGGTGATATTGATGAGATGAAAAAGGCCATTTCTGACAAGATGGACTCTAAACTTCCAGAAGCTACAATGTTTGACATTAAGAGACAACTAAGGAAAGATTCTGATCTTGCCACAAAGATAGATGCCTTGGATAGAAGAATGACAGTAATGGAAGCATCTCTTACAACAATTCATCTACACCAAGCTCAACAAACAGACTTGCTTCAGAAACTTGTGGCTGCACAAACCTCCTCCTATACTCAGCTTGATGATAACAAAAAGGGGGAGAAAGAGAGTTCTAGGAGTGAGGGGGAGGAAAAAGTGCTCAACATTCAAGTTAGCAACCCGGCCAAGCCTTACCTTAGGGGATTAGGGGTAATTGTGCCTACAATTACTATCTCAAAGCCACCAGCTAAGGACAATATTGATCTAATAGAGGAAGCAACAACTACTTTGAAAGCAGCTGAAAAGGAGCAGTTGAATTCAATCAACTGGGAGAAAATTTATGAGGATATTCAAAAGAAGTTTGGGCTAGCAAAGAAGCCAGAAAAGTCAGCCATTCATCACTCTCAATTTAGGCAAATCTCTGTGAATGAAATGAGCATGAACTATATGGAAAGAGGACAGCCATCCTGCATCAAATCTCCAAAGGCTGAAGTACTTTTAAAGCCAAGGGTGAACTATACAAAATCATCACTAAAGAATACTTTGGATATAGTGTATGAGACACCAAAGCCTAATGAAAAGAAACTGTTGTCAAGATCCATTGCCTTCTACAAGGATCCAGCTGATTCAGCTTTGAAAAGGAGAATTGCTAAAGTTTTCAGGAATGGTAAAGAAATTTGTGTGGTGGCTGAACATCCTCAATTTGCTGAAGCAAAAAGAGAAGAAAAGGCAAGACTAAAGCAAGAAAAGAAGCAAGCTGCTCTAGATGCTAAAAAGGTTAAACAAAAGAAAGAGCAAGCTGCTATCTTGGCCAAGCTACAAGCTGTGAAACCAACACAACAAATTCCTGCTCAGCCATCTGAAATCACTGAATCTCAAGATCCAAAGAAGCAAGTTGAACCACAACAGAAGAAATCTCACATATACAAGGAATTGGCCAAAAGAACCAAAAGGAAATTGAACTTTGTTGGTAAGGAATTGGAGGATGAGTTTCCCAAGGAATCCATTCCAACTACAACTCAAGCATCAAAACCCTCAGTGGTATTTGAAGACATTAAGGTGGTGGATCCTTACAAGAACATTCATGGTGAACCTATTGTGCCTAAGGATGAACCAATAGACTGGGAAAGTCTACCAATTCCTGACTTCAATTTACCAATCCTTAACAAGCCAGAGAGAACAAAGTCAAGAGCAGTCAAGAAAGTGAAGCTGGCACCTCTCAAATCCAAATCTCTAACCAAAGCTCAATCCAAAGTCAACAAGGGAGATTACATGTACTTATGTGACATCAAGGAATTCTCTGATCTAAACCTCTATCTAGATAAACTGGAAGAAGTTAGAGTGATTGATGCCTACAGGAATCTACCTGAAAGGTTAGTTTTCAAGTACAAGGGAGGAAAGGAGATTCAATGACCACTTCACAGGATCCTTCAAGAAAGCCAATCTGTGCTGATAAAGGTTTATTCATCATTCAAGAAGAACTTTGGATTCAATGTAACTGCAAGAAGACTTGTTCTAAAGAAGATTGAAGAACTGAGGAGTATTAGAGCTAAAGATGCACTCCCAAAGACTCTAACTATTCCTTACACAGGGAGTAGAGTGCATCTAAGGCCCCACTGGCTGATGGAGTTCATGGATGACAAAGGAGTTGTGGATTAGAAGAACTGAGGAGTAACTTTCAGATTAGAAGACCAATTGAGCATCTCTAGCAATGAGACTCTTTCGGAAATGCAAGAAAAACTAAATCTCCCAGAATCTGATGAACTGGAATTCTACAGACAGCTGCAAAATCAGATAGATGAAAATAACAGAAAGCTTGGAAAGAGATCCAGATCTTCAAGGAATTAGATTAATCTGCCCAGGCTAGAGGAGCACCTTGAAAATGACTGTGAGCTAATCTTTCTGCATTTTGATGTTTGAAGCACCTTATAGTTTTATCTACTTACTTTTAAAATTATATTTTTAGGGTGTTTTGTTATCATCAAGTTTCTCTTAATTTATGGCTACAATTCTAGTAGACATAAATTATGGGAGATTGTTGTGGATATGTTGTGAACTTGATGATTTCATTAACAAAACACCTTAGTAGATTTTACTTAGTGAAAAATGTAGTACTCGACGGATAAGGAATATAGTCCCGACGGATGACTCAATATAGTCCCGACTGATGATGATTTATTATCCATCGAGTGAGTAGCTTGTGTAATAATGAGTCTGTAGCACATGTCCGCATACACCTTGTTTAGATTCTGTAGTAGCACTCAAGTCATATTGACTTTAATTAGATATGCAGAATAGGTTGATTAATTGTACATAGATGATGTCTTGTAATTCTGCATAAATGAAATGAAGTCAAGTGCCAGATAGCTACCCAACGGATAAACAACAATGCCACTCGACGGATGATCAACAAGGCAACCCGACGGATGATCATGTACCCGACGGATAATCAATTCATACATCTGTTGATAGTGACAACACAGTCACATGCGTCGAGTGTATGCAAAAGGAATGTGGAAGCCTATTCAACTGGGTTTTAGAGAACAAAGAAGCATTGCCATTTCCATGCTATTATGAAGATATTCAAAGATGTTGGAATAGAGTAATGAAGCAGCATAGTATTAGACTTGATAGGTTTTGTTTTATTATCTTGTCTTATTACTTTGTAATCTTGGTGATATATAAACCAAGAAGTAGCAAATAGAACAACAAGAACAAGACTAAGAACACTATCTTAGAGAAATAATTGTAAGCTGCATCCTTAGCATTTCTCTATAAA
This sequence comes from Apium graveolens, assembly GCF_009905375.1. Classification (NCBI taxonomy): domain Eukaryota; kingdom Viridiplantae; phylum Streptophyta; class Magnoliopsida; order Apiales; family Apiaceae; genus Apium; species Apium graveolens. The sequence continues at coordinate 92,194,374 of NC_133650.1, read as the reverse complement.
CTTAGTTGTTCATATTTGTAAGCAGATGTGAGCTAATATTGCTACACAGAGTTCTCTTGATATAATATATATCTCAGGTGGATACATTCAAATCCACTAGAAATTTTTAAAGACTTGTGTTTTTAATTACTTGTGTTTTGATTTTACTAACTTCTTATTCCGCACTTTGCAAATCAAACACTTATATATTATTAAGATAAAATTTTATACTTTTATTGAAAAAGGTTCAAGAATTCCATTCAACCCCCCTTCTGTAATTCTTGTTTCATTGTTAGGGACTAACAACTCCATCATGACATGGAGCTCCCAGTGCTGAATTTGTCTCAAAATGTTCTTGATGTTACAGATATTAATTAGAACTGCTTCTTGAATTCAGTCCCATTAGTTGACCATAAGATTATTTCTTTTACAGTTGCTTTCAGCTTGACCTTCTGATATGATCACTCACCATGTGTGATGTCTTATCTTGAGAATGCATGAACAACAACTTTATTTCATAAGAGTAGTCAACCACCATCACTAAGGTATATCTTTGCTTTGATGTGATGTTGCCTTTGACTCCTCTTTATGACATGCCTCACATTTATCATCTTCTGCATTCCAGATGAGGCAGTCCTCTGACTAACCCCTTTTCACAAAAGAGTTCCTTGAGTTGATGTTCAAGGGTGAGAGCTTCTAATGCCATAGCTAATCTTTTGTTAGATGAAACTTTACAGTAAAAACCATTGACTTCACCTTTTCATAGTTTCCAGTCTAGCCATGAGCATTCCCTTTCCTTACTCTAAGAAGAGCAAGCTTCTCAACCTTCCTGCTTCAGATGAGACACTAATCCTTCATTGAATTGACATTTTGTCCTTTGATGCAGAACTGTCTGATAAGAGGATTTGTGCCTTGATTCTCCAACAAGGAAGTTGCTTCAATTGTTATCAGTGACAATAATGATTAGTTGTAATCAGTGATACTAATTGTTCAATTCATGATGATATCCCTTTTTCTGTATAGCTTGTCCCATAATGAACACCTTTGTTGTCATCTCCAAAGATTATTGACGGAATAGCTTTTGTCAATCACATTTGATTGTGAGGCTCTTTCTTTGATCATATGCCTTGAGTATGAATTACCGATAATACATATGAATCAATTAACCTGTTATGTCCTGCACTCACAAATGGATTAACAGTTCTTGGTACCCAACTCATCAGTATGGGTCCAGATGGATTAGAGATTTTACTATAAACAGAGATAACAACAGATGCAACCTTATCATGCTAATTCTTATCTTTGACTGACCATTTTCTCCATTTTACTACCCTTGACAGATTTGTCTCTAGGCTAGGGAAAAATGGTTCCAACCTTACATAAAGAGGACTAGCAGTCTTTGCCCTATTGTAATTCTAAACATGATTTTTCTACAATTAATGCAAGTACTAAGAGATGCATTTATGGCATAAATATAAGCAAGCATTGTATTAAGAATACATGGCATTCATTCGGAAACATTAAACATAATAATTAAGCAAGATAGGCATGATATGGAATAAACATAATTAACAAATGAATCACTAATTCTATCTAGTCCAATCCTGTTGATGTATCTCATCTAGCTATCTCAATCCAAATATAAACTAATACATCTTAACAAACAATTCAGATCAAATGAATAAATCACAATGTAATAGGATACAGGAGATAAACATAAACAAAGGTCTTATATGCTGAAAAACATCTATCTCACTAAAGCAATTAATCATGTTCAACAAATATTCAAACACATATTTAAGATCATCTAAAGTAACATGCACAAGTCAAACATCAATCCTAATTACAAGAAAAATAATCTATTGAACTAGTTGAGCATTATCTATGTGAGATGCTATCATGCTTGTGCGAGTGTTAAACATTTGAACACTATGATCTTAACATGCATTGAATATTGAGAACAAAGTATTGCAGTGATTCAAGAATTTGAAACCTGAGATATGTGAGTTAGACCATCTTCAGAGATTGCTATGAAAGCAAGATATTCATTATTCTCGTCATCTGATCCATCCCAACTCTTTCCCGTGCACTATAAGTTTTGACTGGTTGCTTCCCTAAGAAAACATTCCACCTTTGTCTCAACTCTTCAACTGAATCCCTACTCATCCTTGTTAGTCAAGCTTCTTGTTCTGTTGTAGCAAAACCCCTGATAGTTACTTGACACATATTGCTTATCAAACCTGTAGCTACCAAATCTTGTTCATGTCCCAACCTCAGTCTTTAATCACCTCTTGAACTGAATCTGTAAGAATCTCTGCTTCGGAATAGATAGGCTTGATCCTTGGATATAGCTTATGTACTCCTTGTGAATCTGATGCGACTGAACTTCCCTGACAAGTGAAACACTGCCCTGACGTACAGTCCCTCAAGTACTTCTACCTGAGCTTCCTCTGATTCAGTGTAATAACTCGAATTTTTGCAACCTTGTAAAATGTTTAATGAATAGTAACCCTGACGGACGGGGAAAACTCTTTAGCCCACACTATGTAGTGCATGAGAAAATGAGTTTCGGAGTTGATATTATGATTATACGTACCAAATGAGTGTATGTAAACGCTATTAGTTTTCGAAAAAAATGAACTTTGAAAAACAACCATATTTACGAATCATCGAGGATTACGGGAATCACAATATAATTACAAAATTAAAACTCTACGAATTTATATCCAAGTATGATAATTCAAAATATAAGGAATAAATACGAAAGAAATTACATCGCGAACCATTTACGAGAAAGTATTTCGAAAACATTTAAGCGACCAAGCGAACGAGTAGACGATTAAATAAACGTAACGCACTAACTAAACATGGTAGAAAAGTAACCATGGTTACTTTATCAAATAGTGAGCTAAGGTGTAGGATGATCAACCAAGGCTATCAAATAGTAAGCTAAAGAGATAAATAAGTGGCTTAGCTTGTAAACTAGGAAGCTAGTTGGATTTGTCCCCAAGATTTGCAACAAGAACAAAATCCTAGGATCTAAACTAGAGAATATCAATCAAATAAAAATATATCACAACCTCATTTCCAAGAAGCAACCAAGGAAGCAAGCATAAAAACATTTCTTCTCTCCCTAAACCTTCCATTCGGCTTTTCTTCTTCAACCAAGAAATCAAAATCAAAACTTCAAGCTCTAGCCATGGATAAATCCTCCAATTATTTCTCAAGCTTCCTAACAACCAAAATAATGTAATATAAATCTTTGAGCTCTTTTTATCAAGGTTTAATGGGTGAAATAAAATCAAGGAAGTTGAAAATGAATAGTATAAATAGTAACTCTTCTTTGGTTTCTTGATTTTGATGGTTGTTTTAGGTTCCAAAAACCATACTAAGCACTCCCAAGACTTCACCATCATAAATAACACATCTCAAGCTCTCAATAAAGGTAAAAACCTTTGACCCAACTTTATTTAAGATTTAAGTTCAATATCCTTTTAGTATGTAGTTGTAAACATAGTTTTGGTGGGAGTAATGTCGTAATCTTGATGTTTAGCTAAGTAGATTTAAGTTTGATTGTTGTTGCCTCAAGAACATGATGTTCTTGAGAGGAGTTAGTGTGTTGATGATGATATGTTGGTTGTTGGTGGTAGTATAATGTTTTAAGGCATAAACGAAACTCCGATCGTAACCGTAATCTCGTTAAAACAAACAAAATGTAACTATAAGTTTTGCAGATATTCCCGAGGATGTAAACTATAGCTTATTGAAAATTAACCATTTATTATGATAGAAAATGTTATAAGGACCGTTTAGGTACTTGAATCGCTTGATTCCGATTTATGGATCATAAGTTATTGCCGTTTTACTAAAAGTGATTTACGCGACAAAAACTGCTACGAATTACGAACTTTGAAAATATAAAGGATCGACTTAAAAAGGTTCATAAATCATGAAATTTTTAAAGAGAGTAGAATATTGAGTTTCCTAACTTCCATAAAAATTTCAAGTGATAATAATGATGTTTCAATTTTATAAAAATATCGGAGCCGAGACCGCGTGATTAGAAACCGTAGAATCCATAAGCGGAGCCAACGACAAAAATGAGAATGGACTTAAGATACTTTGAAAAAGGAAGCGACCATAATGATAATAAGGACTTAAAGAAATAATAAGGGTAATATAAGTTGAGAGGGTGCATAATAAGTAGCGCATGAGTGCGAGTCGCCATAAATTAGAATGGGACCTAACGAAACGAATTGTGTTTATGATTATAGATTTCCGAGCGGAACCTAGAGCATCCTCCACCTCGAGATACCCAGGCAAGTTTACAAACCCAACTCCATTTACTGTTGTGTTGTGAAAGGATTGTTTTATTATCATTGCATAAATACAATGCTTGCCATGATACCTAGTAATTGAATTTTCACATAATGTAGCGATGTTGTATGATAAGTATATATCGTAAAATATTTAATTTTGCTTTAAGCGTGACGTATAATTATAAGACCGAGAGTTGGTCGAGATTTTAAGATGAAAACCCGGGAATCATTCTAGTGATATTATTAGGACAATTAAAAGTCCATAGTAGTACGATTTGAAGGACTCAACATCCACTAACGAAATATTAAATACCTCGAACTTTTATTAAAATGATTTCCAAAGATCGTATTCCCTCAACTATACTTTATCGTTCGATTAAGAAATATTTATTAACTATTTACTTATCATGGAGGAAGTATTCTCCGAATATTTATTTTAAACTCGATTAAATATAAAAGATTATTATATTACGTAAACATAAATTAGTTGAGGAATATTATTTAAATATTCTTTTCAAGTAAACTCATTCGAGGTTTAATTATTTATCGATTAATATTTAATTATTTATTATTTATTAAAGGGTTTATTTACTATTTAAAAATCATAAAACCTGATGTAAAATACTTTCTAATTTTCGGAAAATCATTCGAATAATTTCAAATCGTCGGAGAATATTATCTCGACTTATTTTAAATATTTTGAATATAGTTTCAAAAGGAACTCCCCCTTATTTACTTATCTGTTGACAACGGTCAACTCACATCCTTAGTACTTCCTCCGAAAACTTTCGGAAATACATATATATATATATATATTTGAGGTAAAGTTGTGCCTATCAACAAGCAAAACGCTTAGGGAACTTCGATATAGTTCGATGATTCCATGTATATGATAGGATTTCCTAAAGGACAAGGGAGGGGTAGGATTCAAGTATATCGTGTATTGGATAGACTACCGGTACCGTAGGAGACGATACTATACATACCTAAGGACCTGCGAAGTGTGTGTATACCCGAAATGAGGACACATAGCCCATATGCGGCAAGGGTGAAAACCGGGATACGAAGGTGTCGTCCTTCTACTAGTAGAAAAGGTTACTATTATCATAGTACGACTGATCACACTACTAGAAAAATGCCCTTAGACATCGGTTATAAACCGATGTCTTTTTTTTCAAACCGATGTCTTCGCATGTGTAGAGAAAGGTAGGGGTCTTTAACATCGGTTTTTAGCCGATGTTAAAGATTAACATAGACATCGGTTTTCTAAGTAAACTGATGTATAATTAACCCTTTTTTTTTAATAACATGTTAAAACTAGATTGTGAAAAATGGTATTTAGGAGGTTAAAAAGCACTTTAAATATATAACAGGGGAGAACTTTTAACTTATAGACATTGGATTCTTAAAAAAAATGATGTCTTAAATTCTATAGTACATCGGTTGGTCTGTGGAAGCGATGTTAAAGAGGACCTTAGACATCAGTTCTCTTTCAAGATACGATGTTATATGTTATATATCACATTGATTTTCCTTGATGTAGCGATGCCAAAGTTCTTATTTAACATCATTTTTCAATGGAATCGTTGTGCATTATAGTGAAAGACATCGGTTTATTTCAATTATTTTAATATAAACTTTTACTTTTGACATCGATTTTACTTGCACAAGTCGATGTGTTTTAACATTTTAGACATCGTTTTCATTCCATAGATTCATGAGTGGAAAGTGATATAAACCATAGATAAAAGAAGTATTTAAAACAAAAATAATCAAAAAAATGAATTTTTCATTAATAATGCTAGTAATATATAATTACTATTAACAAAAAAGCATATACATACATACGAAAATTCATTCTAATATCAACACCAGAAAAAGGCCCTTGTGTTTCACCGCGAGGATCTTTGTAAAGGCCTTGCCCGTCCTTTGGCAGAAGGTTGTGGGCACTTGCTACATCAACTCCAAGCTTAAGATTGTTCATCGCAACTTTTTTGGAGATGGGATGTAATCTGAAGAATCTGAAAAAGTACGGGAAAAATTTAAAAGTCTAACAAAAAACATAAGCCTGAAAAGTGAAAAGAACTGATCAAATAATATAATTAAAGGAATAGACAATTGAAGATAATGTTGCATGCCCGAGGGGAACCAGCATGAAGGGAATCATTGTTTGCGCTAAAAAAATGGGTACAACATTGTAGAGATGCCAATGCCTATCATATTATGCCAATTGTAATCTAGTGATAACAAGCAAACCCAACAATTTTTATTGAGTATCGCTTTAATTAGTTAGGAGCTGTGATCGGTCTTGTAGATATAGCTTAAGGATATAATGGTAGACTAAATGTAGAACAGGGAGAAGAAATGAGCAACTAGCTGCCCCTGCTTATTAGTACTACCATATTTGCTATAATTTCTGTTTAAACTATCAAATCTTGCAGAACGGGGGGAGTACTGGACAATTAAAGGACTTCTAAGATCCCGGACAGTCTAAAACATTTCAATGACCTGTCTTCAAACTAGCTACACCTCCTAAATTTACAAACCTTCAATATATTAAAAAATGAAGCAACTAGAAGCAGCTGAAGCGCAGTGCACACCTAGTTCTCAAAATCTCTAATACTGCTAGATAAGAATGGTGATCACAAAACATCCACCGCTAGAAAAAATTAGCATCTATGATATGATAAAGCACCAACCATATTTTAAAAATTCCCATCAGATCGCGGAAATCATGCAAGAACAAGTTGACAAAGGTTAGCATAAATGAATACAGCGGTTTTGACCTCAATTCACTTCTTTTAGCTTACAAATTGATATTACCTTCTAACAGCCAGATTAAACAGGGATATTATGTCGTAAACCGTTTACTGATGCATCCAGGCTGGTTGATTTAGCTTAAATTTCAAGAACAATTCAATAACTTTGTTTGAACGCCTACAAATATTACTAGATAAAATGTTGTTAACAATTTATGTTATCGATCTTTTGAATAATAAAAGTTACTATGAATTACTACTCATCCAAAAGAAAATGAACTTACTGGTGTAATGTCCGTGAGAGAAGTTATTAACAACATCTTCTTTGCCACTGATAAGTTGCTCAGGATGAAACAACTGTTGATAGGCACCGGTACGAACCTCATCAATAACAGTAGGTTCAAGATCAACAAACACAGCACGAGGGACGTGTTTACCAGACCCTGTTTCACTGAAAAATGTGTTAAACGCATTGTTTTCTTTCCCTACACTCTGATCACTTGCCATTTGTCCATGAGCCTATTCACAAGCATCAAGAAATTATTAATTCACATTTCACCGAATACAAATTTATCAAACAAATAATGAACATTAACAAACACGCACGAGTTTTTTTTTAAATAAAAGAGGTAGAAATGGCATGTACACAATAGGAATAACCTCAATGCCATGTTCAAGGCAGTAAAGTTCCTAACACGTATTTCCTACTTGAATTCCAGCTTGACCAATGTGGATTGAAAGGCACTCTCTCATTTTTCTTGGAACTAGTTTGGCTTTGATGGTATGGTCTAGTATAGTTTAGGTACACCACGTCACCGCTATATGATGGTATACATGCTTTTTATGATAGAAATGACTTATCACTGGGATCAGTAGTAGACATTAAAGTTAATAAAGATTATACTTCAGTCTATGTTTGCTAGGATTTGAAAATACTCAATGTTAGAGCAGATGCAACCAAACAGCTTTGAACAACTGCTCCATATCCAAACAGTGGAACCCTCTCCCCTTCAATCAATACCTGCCCTTTCCGTACCTTTTCAGAAAAAAAAAGGACAATTACTTTCAACTTTATTTGTCACGACTAATGAAAATATCTTGTTTACAGGAACCAGGTTTTAGATGAACAATACCTCAAGCGGGATTCCTTTGTTCCCTGGTGGCAGCTTGACACCAACCCCAGTTCCTCTAATTTATGAGAGCCTTTAGACAGCTATTTCTTGTCTCTCTTCCAAAATCCCCTACAAATAAGTGTATGTGAGCCCTTCATAATTTTCTTACAAGCCGAAATTATCACCTTCTAAATTAAGCATCCTCTAGATAAACTTTTAAAGCATATTAGCATGCTTGCATGCTTTCCTTTTAAGAGATATATAGTGGTTTAACAGTTGTTCTGGCTAAATTATGAATCATAAATATAAAAAAATAAGTTGTATATAGTTACGGAAAGTATCTGCTAAATTTTCAAATATTATTATCCTGATGCTTTCTGTGAAAAATTAGAGACTAACGAATAAATATATGCACATGAGATAATATTTCTCAAATCTTACTCCAGGAGGGATAATGGCCAAGTAATTATCTGGGTCAGAACCCAGAGATATACGAGACCATACAACATATAATATATGATACACCTGCACACATAGCTATACATGGAGAACATGTCTTCAAATAATCCTATAACATTGCCAAAAGTAATTAATCAGTTATCTTTAACAAACCAAGTTAAGAAACTCATCCTCAGTACATAGCAATTAGCAATGCTGCTGGAAATATTCAACTGCACAATTCAGTTCACTTTTTTGCCAAAATAGAGGCTATAATTATGTACATATCTGCATTTACAAAATTGAATAACTAGGGTTTTTATAGAAACTCGCTAACCAATTTTTTGGAGCAACAGGGTGCATGCGATAAATAAGAGCAATAAAACGTTTCCTACAACTTTGAATTGCTTTCTAGTCGCCGGATTAAATTTTGCTACACCTGCAAAATTGAAAAGCAAAATACATTAACAGTCTCGTTCTTGCTAATTTCATATATAATCATATAATTTTATTTTGTAGAAACTACGACTCAATCAATATAAGATAATGAATTACAGAACTAGAATTAGCTAATTACCATGGTATTTGTCTGGAGCCTTTTCAACATAAGGGTATCCGCAGCCTTTTTCTGTGATAACATGGATTAGGACCGGCCCTATTTTTTGTACTCTTGACTTCTTTCAAGATGGAAATAAGGTCATCTATATTGTTGCTTCAAACTGAATTAGCAATAACTAAAAGGTCCTAAATTAAGCATAAAAAACACTAATTCAACTTAGAAAGAAGCACATTCATATGTAAGCCCAAAGAGACCAACTTGATTAGGGAAGAAAAGGCATAAAAAACTTACAGAAATATTCCTGTACTTAGCTATAGACTTCAGTACCCTGAAGGAAGGAAGATCTGTGCCCATCGGTATTTTCAGTTCTTCAAATTGGCGACAAAGTAGGATCACGATAAGTAGTAACAAGTTTTTCATAAAAGCATCCACTGTACTTTCATTCAGGTCAATTTTATCTTTCTTTATCAAACACTGCGAGACATGAGTATAATACAGATAAATTTTAGCTGAGCAAACATCCATTTTTATATCAGACATAGATTAAAAAAGTTAATATGATGATATGCAATTTTATAGGAGTTCTATAAGCACCACGGGAAGCAACTTTTGGATGTTATGATATGCTTGAGATGAGCACATTAGACGCAATATTTTCTGATCCCGTCTTCAAATGTTATTAAACTACTAAATCCTGCAACAACATCCAACATCACACACACGACTTGAAATCAAATGTTATTTCTCCAAGCGTTGTTGAATAATTAATTATAGACTAAAAACTTGCCTTACTCTTTTTAGTTTTCTCTCAATATTTATAAATACAGAGCAACATCATACATTTATAAGTTTTGCTCAATCAATCAAGAATACACACAAACCAATTATAAGTCCTCATATAAATTACTATGGCTTGAAATTCACATCTATCCATTTTGTGTCCCTTGTATCTCCCTAAACATACATATATACACAAAGAAAAGTTAAAGAAGTTAAAAGTAAATCAAGAAATTTCAACAAAGAAAAAATGTAAAGATATCTCAAGAAAATAGGAATATGTTACTAATTCAAAACCGATTTTCAAACTCAATCCTGTGACCAAAAGTAAAATTTGAAAATAAATTGAAATTTACAGACTTACTTCACACCAATCAAACAAAACCACTTGCTTTGAAGGTTACTTAGCACGATTGAAACTAATTTCAAGATGGGTTCATGCGTAATTAGGGTTTGTACTATGAATTTGTGAGATTAATACTAATTTGTGAGAGATATTAGAAATCAATTAGGGTTAAGAGTGACAAGAGAGAAGGAGATGTGAGAGAAAGACAAGAGATTGCGATAACGGCAAAGCAACAAGAGATGGAGATAATGAGAGAGAGAGAGAGACCAGAGAAGAGAGGGTGAGAGAGAAGAGAGAATAAGAGAGAGAACTGACAATGAGGGGGAAAACGTTTTTGCTCAAAGGGGGGGAAATTGAGAATGAAAATTTTGTTTAAGGGGGGAATTTTTTGGTGTATTAACGGGGGAAAGAAAGAAGCGGGCCTTTTTTTTAAAATGATTATAGATATCGGTTGGTTAAGATACCGATGTCTTATAACACCTTTAACATTGATTTTGAAGTGACCGATGTTAAAACTGCTTTTAACATCAGTGACAATTCTAATCGATGTTAAAGGGGTGATGTCGTAGGCACTATTTCTAGTAGTGTCATCGTATGAGGTGGCTCCAACGAGTGTCCTATTCTTCCAATTGGAATTGTAATGCAATACTGTAACCCAAGCTTTGGTGCTGTGTTTACTATTAAGGTATTTACAGGATAATAAAATCCACTAAAGAGTTGTTTTCATAAGAAGGTGTGTATCACCAAGGAAAACTATTTTTGAATAAAACATAATTATCATATATGATGTTTTACGCAAGTCTATCATACAATCATTTTCATACTCTACATTATTATGTTGGGCATCATAGCTCACACTTGTTTTCTTAAATTGACACAATATAACAGTGAATCAAGATGCCTACCATGAAAACCACAGCCAGGAAATGGGTAGGAAATGGCCAGCTGTTCTGTAGGTTGTTTAGTGTTGTACCACAGGTAGTCCAATAAGCTAGATTGGTTTCCGGTTGTTTTTAGTTCGGCTTATTTATAAGTATGACTTATGTAAGGTAATAATTAAGAAATGTATATTTGGCCGATGGACTAGCCTTACTTAAAGGTTACTCCCTGGTAAGACTTAATTACTTTTGGGTTGTAATAATTATCACTTTGTGGTTTAATTTACTCTAGTAATGAATGGTTTATTTCCAAGACAATAACCTGTAAGTGTGTGTGTGTGTGATAAGTGTGGGGTCGTAAAGTGTGAGTATTTATATATTGTGATGTGAGGTATGTGGTTTATAATGGTTTAGATGGTGTGGCCTCTGAGATTCCTGACCCCGGATTTTGGGGCGCCACAGAAATGGTATTAGAGCCTTAGGTTATCAAATCTTGGAAGCGATAGGATATAAATTACGTAGACATAAGAATAATAAATAATCAATTAGAGCTCAAGTCGAGTTCATCGTCAGGCTACACGGGTAGTCTTGACATTTTTACCCTCAAGGGAATTCCGACTCTAAGTTAGTAACACTTTACCTATTGTGTCAGGTACCAGTGGAGCCTATGAGAGAGGTTGACCTTGTTGATGATATTATGGTTCCTGAGCGTGACCCTACTCTCGAGCCGGAGGACCCACCTATTGATGACTCAGATGATAACCCTACTGAGGATGCCCTAGAGGAGTAGACTGACTTTCCTGTCCCCATAGCTGATGACGTTGAGATGACCTAGGGAGATGACTTAGGATGGAGGGATATAGAGATATACCCTCTCCCGAATATTCGCTCTCCTACACCACACCCAGGGATGTAGAGCCTTTTGCCCTATACTGATGATGATGAGGAGGATGGGATGGATGCACAGATCTACGAGGCTTATGACATATCCTCTAGCGACCCAGACTCACCTCTACCACCCCCGACGACCATACATGTAGCTGTACACGACTGGATGGTGGCTCAGCTTAACGCTGAGATCACTGCGACATTTGCCCGCATTGTGGAGTTATGCCAGACACTGACAGCTGAGAGAGCCATCAGACTAGGATACCCAGGGGACTTCAGAGCTGCTTTCCCAGCCATAGCCCGCAGTGAGATTGACGGGATCGAACTTTATACCCGGGTTCAGATGGGGATGACGACGATTGGAGGATACTTCCCGGTAGTTGACGCATAGCTGATGTTGGCAGGAGTGATGAGGAGGGTGCGTGACCTCACGCGCAGTGACAGTCACTGAGGGACTAGTGACTAATTATGGACCTTGAAGAAGGCTGGGTGATTTGTCACCAATTTTGATAGGATAGCTAGTACTAGAGAGCGTTCCTAGCCCTTCAGGGTACATGGCTTATGTATTTGCATTTCAGTATTCAAGACAAGTAATGATGTATTATAATCAGACCATGTATGAACTCGGTTAGTTGTTTTGTCCCCAAGATATAATTGGGAGACCTTATGGTATATATATCTAGCAGTTATTTAGAAATGGATTTCCATATTAATGCACCTAAAAAATGCTAGATAATAGATGACATGCTTACATATGAATAAATTTATCCAACTGTAAATAATTGCAACTATATTGACAAATTTTCATTATCAGAACAATGCCACCCCATAGAAGAGGAACCAGGGCACAACCCGCAGAATTTGTTAACCAACAACGGAATGAACCTGACCCTGTAGTGAATGAAGAAAGTGAAGAGGACCTAGACTATAATGAATATGATGAGGAAGAATATGTAGAAGAAGAGGCTGAGGATACCCATCAGGGAGGGAACCCCATGACTGATTTTATGGAACTTTTAAGAGCATATCTGAACCAACAACCCATTCCACCACAGCCGCATGCTGCCTAACAGACTACATCCACTGCCTTCAGGGCATTCAAATCTCACAAACCCCCATAGTTTCTAGGATCTGCCAACCCCGTTGAAGCACGGGCCTGGCTCAAAGAGATAGAAAAGTCTTCCGCGATACTAGGTGTAAAGGAACGACACAAGACCATTTTTGCTAGAAGCTAATTACTGGTGGGAGTCCAAACGAAACCTAGAGACTGATGCTATGATTCCATGGGATAGGTTTATCCAACTGTTCTTAGAAAAGTATTTCCCTAAGTTTATGGAGACCCATATGGAGATCAAGTTTTTGGAGTTGAAACAGGATAAGATGACTGTGGCGGAGTATGAGGCCAAATTTACTGAGCTGTCAAGATTTGTTCCTGAGTTTGTGAATACCAAAGAGAAGAAAGCGCGAATGTTTCAGCTTGGTCTGAAACAGTGGATCCAAAACCGAGTGGTGGTACTAGAGCTGATAGATTATGCCACCTTAGTGCAGAAAGCCTCGATTGTTGAAGCTGGTAGTGAGCAGAGTGTGAAGGAAAAGGAAAATAGAAAGAGGAAGATAGGAAGCCAAGGCGGATGAGGAGGAGTAGGAACCGGGAATAGGAGCCTTCCAAGCAGGTTCGTCAGGAGAGTGGTGTCCCAAACTGCACGAGGCCCCGGATTCAGAAAGGCCCCAAGTGAGAGTGTTGGCCAGGGCGGCGGATAATCTAGGGCAATATTTAATAGCTAAACCCGTGCCCCAATACCCGAATGTCAGACATATGGAAAAAGACACTTTGGAGTGTGCACCCAGGTGAGAGCCCCTCTAAAATGTTACAGGTGCGACCAACCTGGACACCTTGCCAACAACTGTCCCCAATACAACAAGATATGTTTCCAATATGGAAAAGTAGGGTACATGAGGAAGGATTGCGCGACATTGAATCCCCCAGCCTCAGGAATGAGCAGAACTGCATCCAACCGGCCCCCAGCTGCTAGGACCTTGAACATGACCGTTCAGGATGCTGTCCGAAACACTGACGTGATAGCAGGTACCCTTCTATTAAATTCCGAACATGCAAATATCCTATTTGATTCTGGAGCAACCAAGTCATTTATATCTCAAGATTTTGTTAAAAAGTTAAAACTTAATGTCGTACCCTTACGTAAAATATTACAAGTGGAAATAGCAAACAAAGAAATAATTCCTATGAATCAAGTACACCCTAAGTGCAAGTTAAAATTAGAAGGGAAGGTCTTCGAGGATGACCTAATCCCATTTGCGTTAGGAGAATTCGATAAAATCTTAGGAATGGATTGGCTATCAAGTAATGGAGCGCAAATAGATTGTGAGCGGAAGAGGGTAAAGATAAGAGTGCAAAATGGAAAAGAAGTAGTGTTTGGAGGTCAACGACAGAACCAGAAATTTCTGACCATGCTACAGGCAAAAAGATTGTTAAGGAAAGGTAACGAGGCCTATTTTGCTTATGTGGTAGATACTAAGAAGGAAGTTCCTAATATACAGGATATACCCATAGAGAACGAATTTGAGGATGTGTTTTCAGAGAACTTACCAAGGTTGCCACCCGACAGGGAAATAGAGTTCGCTATAGAATTAGCACTAGGAATGGCACCAGTATCCAAGGCCCCCTATAGGCTAGCCCCAGTTGAGATGAAGGAACTAGCTTCTCAACTGCAAGAATTATTAGGTAATGGAATGATAAGACCCAGTGTGTCGTCATGGGGAGCGCCAGTACTGTTCGTAAAGAAAAGGGATGGCAGTATGAGATTAACATGGACTATCGAGAATTGAATAAGCTAACTATTAAGAATAGGTACCCTCTCCCCAGGATTGATGACCTATTCGACAAACTCAAGAGAGCTGTACATTTTTCCAAAATAGATTTGAGGACAGGATATCAGCAGTTGAAAATCAAACCTGAGGATATACCGAAGACTTCCTTTTGTACTAGGTATGGACACTATGAGTTCTTAGTCATGTCATTTGGGCTAACCAATGCACCTGCAGCCTTTATGGATTTGATGAACAGAGTGTTCAAAAGGTACCTAGATATATGTATGATAGTTTTTATAAATGATATTCTAATCTACTAAAAGACAGAGCAAGAACATGCAAAACATTTATGGATAGACTTAGAAATCTTGAGGAATGAGAAATTATATGCCAAGTTCTCGAAATGCGAGTTTTGGTTAAGGGGAGTACAGTTCTTAGGACATGTGGTGAGTAACAAAGGATTTTTAGTTGACCCCGCCAAAAAAGAGGCGGTATCCAACTGAGAAAGACCAACTACCCCAACTGAGGTTAGGATTTTTGTAGGTTTAGCAGGGTATTACCGGAAATTCGTGCAAGACTTTGCTAAGATAGCCGGTCCACTGACTAGACTTACCCGGGAGACAGAAAAGTTTGTATGGACAGAGAAATGTGAGGAAAGCTTTCAGGAACTGAAAAGGAGGCTGGTGTCAGCACCAGTGTTCGCTCTTCCTGATGGAAAGGGAGAGTTTATGATATACAGCGACGCATCGCTCAAAGGATTAGGATGTGTACTGATGCAGCATGACAAAGTTATAGTGTATGCCTCTCGGCAATTGAAGGAGTATGAGAGCAGATACCCGACGCATAATCTAGAATTAGCAGCCATAGTGTTTGCCCTGAAAATTTGGAGACACTACCTGTATGGTGAGAAATGCGAGATTTACACAGACCATAAAAGACTCAAATATATTTTTACTCAGAAGGAACTGAACATGAGACAGAGGAGATGGTTAGAGTTGATTAAGGACTACGACTGTGAAATTTTGTATCACCCGGGTAAAGCCAATGTGGTGGCTGACGCCCTTAGTAAGAAGGAAAGACTCAAAATGATAATGACATCTGAGGAATTAATTAAAGAATTTGAGAAGATGGAAATTGACGTGAGGACGACCGGTAGAGGAACAGAAGGATTATTTGAGATCAAGCTAGTACCGGAACTGACTGAAAAGATATGAGTATGTCTGGAAAAGAAGATGAGTGAAGAAAGAGGAACATTGACCAGTGAGGAAGTGGGATGCGAGAAGGACGAGAGAGGGATCATGAGATATGCATCCCAAATTTGGATTCCCAATGTGCAAGAGTTAAAGGATGAGTTGTTGCACGAAGGGCACAGCTCCATATATTCAATCCACCCAGGAAGTACGAAGATGTACCGTGACCTTAAGGAATATTATTGGTGGCCTAACATGAAGAGAGAAGTAGCAGAGTGGGTCAGCAAGTGCTTGACATGCCAGAGAGTGAAGGCTGAACATTAGCGACCTAGTGGACTATTACGGCCCCTGGAAATTCTGGAATGGAAATGGGAGCATATAGCCATGGATTTTGTGACAGGCCTACCAAGGAAAAAGACCAATCACGTCGCCATATGGGTTATCATAGATAGATTGACCAAGTTCGCACACTTCATACCAATCAATGAAAGGTACACCGTAGACAAGCTAGTGGATATTTACTTGAAGGAAATTGTAGTGAGACACGGCGTCCCTGCTGCCATAGTATCAGATCGAGACCCAAGGTTTAATTCCTGATTTTGGAGAAGCTTCCAGGAATGTGTAGGCACCAGACTAAACATGAGTACCGCTTACCATCCCCAGACTGATGGACAAAGCGAAAGGACTATTCAGACCCTAGAAGATATGCTATGAGTGTGTGCCATTGATTTTAAAGGAAATTGGAATGACCACTTACCCCTGATCAAATTTGCTTACAATAACAGCTATCATGGTAGCATAAGAATGCCTCTGTATGAAGCTCTTTATGGAAGGAGATGTCGCTCTCCCCTATGTTGGGATGAAGTTGGATAACACAAGATAATAGGACTAGAGTTAATCCAACAGACCAGGGAAATGGTGGAACTCATCAGGAAAAGACATGTAACATCCCAGGACAGACAAAAGAAGTACGCCGACAAGACCAGGAAGGATAGGGAATATGAAGTAGGAGATTCAGTGCTATTGAAGGTATCTCCGTGGAAATGAGTGATGATTTTTGGGAAGAAAGGGAAGCTGAGTCCCAGATTCATAGGACCCTTTGAAATTTTGAGGAGAATAGGACCTCTAGCTTACGAGCTCGCCTTGCCCCCTAATCTGCAAAAAGTGCACAACGTGTTGCATGTGTCCATGTTAAGGAAGTACCATGCAGATGCTCGACATGTAATAGAATACGAGCAGGTAGATTTACAACCAGACCTGACCTACATCGAGCAGCCAGTAAACGAACCAAATGAGTGTATGTAACCGCTATTAATTTTTGAAGAAAACGAACTTTGAAAAATGATCATATTTACGAATCATCGAGGATTACGGGAATCACAATATAATTACAAAATTAAAACCCTACAGATTTATATCCAAGTATGATAATTCAAAACATAAAGAATAAATACGAAAGGAATTACGTCATGAACCATTTACGAGAAAGTATTTCGAAAACTTTTAAGTGACCGAGCGAACGCGTAGACGATTAAATAAACGTAACGCACTAACTAACCATGGTAAAAAAGTAACCATGGTTACTTTATCAAATAGTGAGCTGAGGTGTAGGTTGATCAACCAAGGCTATCAAATAGTAAGCTAAAGAGCTAAACAAGTGGCTTAGCTTGTAAACTAGGAAGCTAGTTGGATTTGTCCCCAAGATTTGCAACAAGAATAAAATCCTAGGATCTAAACTAGAGAATATCAATCAAATAAAAATATATCACAACCTCATTTCTAAGAAGCAACCAAGGAAGCAAGCATAAAAACACTTCTTCTATCTCTAAACCTTCCATTCAGCTTTTCTTCTTCAACCAAGAAATCAAAATCAAAACTTCAAGCTCTAGCCATGGATAAATCCTCCAATTAATTCTCAAGCTTCCTAACAACCAAAATAAGGTAAGATAAATCTTTGAGCTCTTTTTATCAAGGTTTGATGGGTGAAATAAAATCAACAAAGTTGATAATAAATAGTATGAATAGTAACTCTTCATTGGTTTCTTGATTTTGATGGTTATTTTTGTCACACCCCCAACTTAAACAGCAAAATAAATATAGCTATTACATCATTTTAATGAAGAATACACAACCAAATCCAAGATCTTACAGTTTAGGGTTTGGAACAGCCCAACACTACCAACTAGTACAAATACCGAGTCCTCACACAAATATTATTACTTATTCTACCTGAGCTCGAACATAAGCATCAGCATCACAGGTCTTACGGGCAGTCTGCTTGAATCTAACCATAGCCGCTAGCTGTAATATCAGGGTAAAGCAAGGAGTGAGCCAAATGCTCAACAAGTGCTAACAGTACGACACAAAACATAAATTGAGATATACTTTTAAGAATAACAATGGAAATACATAACTAATGATAACGAGAGATAAAACTATGTGAGATGGCATCATTTTGCTTGTATCAAATCAATTTTAAAATCATGTTTAATCAAAATCATTTTATGACGCTACGGATTACAGCCGGTGATCAGCCGCGAAGTAATCCCGAACCTCGCTGGGTTCTCAAACATTAATGGGAATCCCTTAGGCAACTTTTAAGCCTAATATAAGTGTGGAAAGGACTCGCGTCTCAGTCCAGATCCACTATTCAAGAAAACATTTATCTCCCTTTGGGACTGAAAACCCACATTTTATTTATTTCAAAAGTTGATGCCGAATTGTAACAAAATCTCTTTTAATAGTAAATATTTTTATTAAGGGATTATAGATCAACTCGAAATATGGGAAATATGGTACTAAATCTCAGGGCCATGATTCACAAAACTTTACTCTATTAGGGTAACCGAAAGGTTTTCATATGTCAGAACTTGGACAGGAAAATATGGTGAGACTAATGGATAATATGAAGGGGTAATGCCAAACTGGGCTTGAAGCAATGGTTTCTCGTCAAGGTACAGGTGTTGGATCATTAAGAAGATAAGCTTCACGAATACTATGGGTGTTAAGGTATGAAGAAATGATTCTTTAGCTCAGGATATATCAGAGTTGTCAAGCTTTAGGATAAGAAAGAGGGGTATCAATCAATGAGGAATCATGTTGATAAGTTTCTGACTATCAGAGTTCAAGGTAAGGTTCCATAGGGGTTCAAGTATCAGGATGAGATATCAATACTTAGGAATCATCAACATGTTAATCAAGAGGATCAATCAAGTAATATAACAACTCTTTATTTTATCATGGCATTTAACTATCATGAAAAGACTTTTGAACTACTTGCAATATATACTCCAGGGTTCATGGCATTTCTATATAATTCAAAGATAAGCGAGAGATAAGCTTGATTTAAAACATATCAAATGACTCAGGATAATTGCATCGATATATATGAACTGTTTATAGTAAATACGAAGGTCAAGTTGAATCACTTGCCTTGAGATAGGCTGGTCTGGTCTGACTGGTAGGAGCAACTGGAGCTTCACTCGACTTTTATGGCAAGTTTTCCCTCGTCTCGAGATCCTACATAAATAATAATAATCCTCATTATAATATATTCTTACCATCTTAACCTATTTACAACCCGAAATTAAACACGGATGGCACTTAGGCCTATATGCACTTAATTTATATTCACCTTTATATTTCAAATGTACACACGTAGCCATATAATCACATATCGTATATTAATATCAAATAACACCATATATAGCATAATGCAACACTAGGCTTGGATGATCTCGACTCACAACTTAAGTCACTTGGTCGCTAAACTAGACATAGTCCTCTAATTTTGGCTTCCTAACTCGATGTGCCTTTCCTAAATTATCCAACACCTATTGACCCTCACTTGTGCCTTTTGCTCTACTGACCTTATACTATCTTACAACTATGGTTTCTTGAGTGCATTAGGCACTCTTAAACTATAATTTTTCCTTCAAAACTTTTACACAAGACTCTCCTGACCTAAGGGCATCTCACAAACTTGATGTGGCTCAAGGGCCTGGCTTGGGCCTTCTTGGGCCTAAGCTAAAAGTCCAAGGTTCCCCTGTTTTTCTGGGCAGAAAATGCCCTGACTTGAATTAACTTGTGACACATGGTTCTAACTCATATCCTATGAACTATGGTTGGAAAAACTTCTCTGACACTCCCTCTAACTAAGGCCCAATTGGGCCTAATGAGGGCCTACCCATGACATGGTCAAATCTCCCTATTTCTAAGTTGCAACAAAACTGTCCCCTGCTGGACAGATTTTGTTATTCTACTTGTGCACCTAACCAAATGACATGGAAACCTCCAACCAACTCCTAAAACCTTTTATATACTCCCAATAATAACTTCTGGTGGCTTGGGCCTCAAAGTGCACATCAATGACATGGTCAAAACTCACTCTAAACCTCAGTGTACTAAACTGATTTTCTGCAGAAACTATAACTCTCATTTCTCCAAGGTTTTGACTTGACAAACTCAACTACTAACAACCCAATACTCAAACCAAGACCTAAACATGGTATTCTACTGAACTAACTACCTTATTCTCAAAATAACCTTGGGTGAGATCATCCTTACCTAAGGTACAATTATGGTAAAACAAGAGAATCTACACTTCACAAATCACAAATCTTCATGCTTTTGAAACAACAAGGTATGCAATTTTTATAAAAGATAATCACGAATTATTACCATGCAACAAGAAGCATAAATCAATATTAACACATTATACCTACTGAAATTAAGGCTCACTAACAAAATCTTTCCAAATGATCAAAATCTTACAACATTCTAAGAGAAATCCTCATGCATGCATGCCTTCGGGTTTTTCAAACCAAAACAACACATTTTCTACATATATTCCATCTTAAAATTGACATGCAAGCCTAGAATAAGGTATACCTAGATGATCACTTAGCATGGAAGGAGTTTTATCAAATTTTCACCACAAAATTCAAGTCATTATCACATAAACATGCAAAAATTGATCAAAACAACAAGAATGATTTCAAGGACCATTCATTCGGCTCCCATATGGTCATGGCCGAATGAAATGGATGGAAATGGCCATTAAATCATCAAGAGTTTCCTTCTCATGACTTGGCACTTATCCATTCATTGTAGTCCTCTCAAAAACAACCTTAAATCCATAAGAATCAAGATTGTATTTTGAGTTTCACTAAAACCTTTACATGCAACCCTTAAACTTAAACTTTTTACTCAAAACTCTTTGAAATATGAATGATCATGGTATGGGAGATAACATTTACTTATATAAAGAGTAGAAGCTTGGTGGAGAAATCAAGAAAAATGGGGAGGGGTGGTTCTCGGCTAAACCCGAGAGTGAGAGAGGGAGGGCCGAGAGTGAGGGAGAAGGGGAGGGAGGAGAGAGTGAGGTGTGGGTGATGAGTGAAAATGATCATGTCTTTGCTTGTTTTATGGTTTTTGTATTGGCAAAAGTGAGTGGAATTAGGAATTGACATGATTAGCCTTCCACTTGATCTTGGTTCAATTTGCATGCAAGGGTAAAGAAGTTATTTGGCTAGGAAATAAGAGTTAGTGTGGTTGGAATTGTCCTCTTTGTCCTTGAAAAGAATGAGAGGGTGGTTTGCATGCAAGGGCTTTCTTGTAATTTGCAAAATATGACCACTAAAATTTATAATGATTTGTTTTGATAAAATAAAATACAAGTTCAAAAATTATAAAATTTATACCATAAAATAACTTGGATTTTTAGAGACTTTATAAAATCATTTTCAAAATTTGTGAACAAAATACCTTTTAAAAGAAATTTTTTCCAAAGCCTAGAATATTCCTTATAAATCAAAAATAAAGAAATTAAATAAACTCTTGCTTTGAAAAATCATATACTACACAAAGCAAATTTATAATGCAGAAATTTTCACTCACACTAGCGTAAAATCATTGAATATATTTTCATTTGACTTTAATATTATACCAAATCCACAAATAATATTACATAAAATGCCGGTCGTAACATCCTCTCCCCCTTAAGGGATTCTGTCCCTAGAATCTAAGAGGAAAGATGAGGATGCCGGGAACGCATATCAGACTCTAACTCCCAAGTCTACTCTTCGACCTTAGGGTTCGTCCAAAGCACTTTTACTAACTTTACCGACTTATTCCTAAGACTCTTTACTTGTCAGTCGAGTATTTTAACCGGTTGCTCCACAAATGACAGGTCTGCCTGAATTTCTACAGGTTCATATTCTATCACATGACTAGCGTCATGATTGTACTTCTTAAGCAACGACACATGGAACACATTATGCACATGTCGATACTGAGGTGGTAAGGCCAACTCGTAGGCCACCTTTCCTACTTGACTCAAAATCTCAAAAGGACCTATGTATCTAGATGCTAACTTCCCTTTCTTGCCAAATCTCATCAACCCTTTTCTAGGTGACACCTTCAGCAACACAGCTTCGCCAATTTGGAATTGAACGTCCTTACGTGCTGGATCCGCATACTTCCTCTGTCTATCTTGAGCAACAAGCAACCTTTTCTGAATTAACTTGACTGTGTCATGCAACTGTTGTACCAATTCCAAGCCGAGAATTCTTCCTTCTCCTACTTCATCCCAACTTGTTGGTGATCTACATTTTCGCCCGTACAAAGCTTCGTATGGTGGCATGCCGATACTGGAATGATAGCTGTTGTTGTAAGAGAATTCAATCAATGGCAAATGGTCATCCCAACTTCCTGCAAAATCGATTGCATAACTGCGTAACATGTCTTCAATTGTTTGAATCGTCCTTTCACTCTGGCCATCAGTCTGCGGGTGGTACGCCGTACTCATATTCAACTTCGTGCCAAGACATTCCTGAAATTGCTTCCAGAATCTCGAGTTAAATCGGGGATCTCTGTCTGAAACTATTGATACGGGTACTCCATGCCTTAGTACGATTTCGCGCACATACAGATGAACCAACTTGTCCAATTATGACTTCTCGTTTATTGGAAGGAAATGCGCCGACTTCGTAAGACGATCAACTATAACCCATATTGCCACGTCTCGCTTCATATTTGGCCACCAAAAGTTCTTTTTTAAGTCTCGATACATCTTGGTGCTTCCCGGGTGGATTGAAAATTTCGAATTGTGGGCTTCATGGAGGATCTCATTCTTTAATTCAGGTACATGGGGAATCCATATTCTGGATGAAAACCTTAGTATCCCTTGCTCATCCCTTTGAGTATTAATCTTCTCTCCAGATAACTGATTCTTCTCTTTTTCCATTACTTCCTCTTGACACTTCTTTATCTTTTTCACTAGTGTTGGCTGAAAGGTCATTGCACGACAAACTTCCTCGACTTTTCCATAAGCACAAAGTTCCAATTCCAATCTTTCGATTTCTTCAGATAACTCTTTTGATGTTATCATCATATTCAATCTCTCCTTCCTACTCAGAGCATCGGCCACTATATTCGCCTTTCCAGGATGGTAATTTATCGAACAGTCATAGTCCTTGATCAATTCCAGCCATCTCCTTTGCCTCATATTGAGCTCTTTCTGAGTAAAAATGTACTTTAAACTCTTGTGATCCGTGTAGATTTCACACTTCTCTCCGTAGAGGTAGTGTCTCCAAATCTTGAGTGCGAACACTATAGCGGCTAGTTCCAAGTCATGCGTCGGGTACTTTAACTCATACGGTTTCAACTGTCTTGACGCATATGCGATCACTTTACTGTGTTGCATCAACACACAACCCAAACCCTTATGTGAAGCGTCGCTGAATATTACAAAATTTCCTTGATCATCTGGAAGTACCAACACCGGAGCTATTACCAACTTCTGCTTTAACTCTTGAAAGCTATCTTCACATTCCGCACTCCATTCAAACTTTTGATTCTTTCTGGTTAACTTGGTCAATGGCGTGGCGATCTTCGAGAAATCCTTGACGAATCTTCTATAGTATCCGGCCAATCCTAGAAAACTTCGCACTTCCGTAGGAGTCTTTGGCCTCTCCCAACTCATAACTGCCTCAATCTTTGCCGGATCCACTTTAACTCCCTCATTTCCAATAACATGCCCCAAAAATTGAACTTCCTTTAACCAAAACTCACATTTGGTAAACTTGGCATACAACTTCTCTTGTCGGAGTATCTCCAATGCTATCCAGAGGTGCTGCTTATGTTCTTCTTCCGACTTAGAATAAATAAGGATGTCATCAATGAATACCACGACAAATTTATCCAAATACTTCTTAAATACCTGATTCATCAGATCCATAAATGTTGCCGGAGCGTTGGTCAATCCAAACGGCATTACTAGGAATTCATAATGCCCATATCTGGTCCTGAATGCGGTCTTAGGAATATCTTCTTCTTTGATCTTTAATTGATGGTATCCCGATCTTAAATCAATCTTCGAAAAGCATTTTGCTCCCTTCAACTGATCAAAAAGGTCATCTATCCTTGGTAGCGGGTAGCGGTTCTTGATCGTCACCTTATTCAACTCTCGGTAATCTATGCATAGACGCATACTCCCATCTTTCTTCTTTACAAACAGAACAGGTGCTCCCCATGGCGACGTACTTGGTCGTATCACTCCTTTATCCAATAATTCTTGTAGCTGGCTCGCCAACTCTTTCATTTCTGCTGGTGCCATCCTATACGGGGCCTTGTGAAACTGGTTCCATGCCTGGAGCAAGGTTGATTTCGAACTCAATTTATCGATCTGGTGGTAAGCCTGGTAGTTTGTCGGGAAACACATCGGGGAACTCGCTAACTACAGGAATATCTTCCATGCTGAGGCTGCCTCTTTCTGAATCTAGTACATATGCCAGGAATGACTCACAACCTTTTCTAAGTAACTTCTTAGCCTGAACAATTGTAAGAAATAGTTGCTCTTGCCTCTGCCCCTTAAATACTACCTTCTCTCCACTCTTCGTCTTTAAATACACTATCTTGGTCTTACAATTTATCTGAGCGCTATTCTCTCCTAACCAATCCATTCCTAAAATTATATCAAACTCTCCCAACTTGAAGAGTATCAAGTCGGCTGAGAACTTATACCCTGAAATATCAATCTCACACTTTGGACAAAATTGATTCACAGGAATCTTCTCTTGGTTCGCAATTACCACATTTACTACCTCACTCATAATCATTTTCTCACATTGAAGCTTATCAACAAAAGATTCTGATATGAAAGATCTTGTTGCTCCCGAATCAATCAATACTTTAGCTTTGACATTATTGAGTAAAAGTGTACCTGCTATCACTTCAGAATTCTGAACAGCATCCTTCATCTTCAAATCAAATATCCTTGCTGTTGCTTGCGGGGTTGGTGCAGGTGGTGGAGGTAATTCCAATACCTCAGCTGGCACGCTTGCACTGGTACTTGGCCACGTTCATCAGAGCTTTGACTGGTTCGGTTGTCTTACACTCCCTAGCCATGTGTCCAGTCTTCCCACACTTGTAGCACGTAACTCCTAGCTTCGGTATCTTGCACTCATTTGCCAAATGTCCCTTTTGATTGCACCTATAACAGGTCATGCTCAACTTATTGCATACTTCGGGGTGCCTTCTTCCACAGTGCTTGCATTCTGGCCTCTGGAACCTGTTTTCTCCAACTTGCCCTTGGCCTGCCTGATTGTTCCCTTTCGATTCTTGCCTTTTACCCAAATTTCCTTTCTTTTGAAAATTTCCGCCCTTCTGGAAACCAATCCTCTTTATATTTCGATCTTGCGAACTTCCGGCTTCAGACTTTTCTCCATAAAATGTAACCTTCCTCTTCTTGTTATCCCTCTCTTTCCTTGACTGCATCCCATTATTCTCAATCAGAGCAGCTTTCTGTACTACTCCCGCATAAGTTTCAAGCTCAAACATAGCCACCCTATCTCTGATCCAAGGCTCCAATCCTTGCTGAAATTTCTTTGCTTTTTCCTCCTCAGTGCTGGTATACTTTGTCACAAACCTTGACAACTCAGTGAACTTCTTCTCATACTCCAATACAGTCATGTTCCCTTGCTTCAACTCAAGAAATTTTAGCTCCATCTGATTCTGCATGTACTTAGGGTAAGACTTGTCCAGAAATAACTTCTTAAATCTCTCCCAAGAAACCTGCTGAATGACTTCCATAGCCTTTACTGATTCCCACCAATAGATAACTTCTTCCTTCAAGAAGTAAGTAGCATACGGCGTCTTCTGATCGTCTCCTAACTGTACCAACTCAAAAGCCCTTTCCATCTCCTTGATCCATATGTTAGCTATCACTGGATCAGTGGTATCATGAAATATAGGTGGATTCACATTCTGAAAAGCATTGAAAGTGACAATTTGTCTAGGTGGTACTGGTGGTTCAGGTGGTTGGTGTGGCTCACGATTATCTTGGTTTTCAATTCGTTGTTGAAGAGTTAGTTGTTGTTGAGCTATAGCATTGGTTTGCTGTTGCAAGGTTTCCAGTAGTCGAAAAATATTTGGGTCTGTGGTGGAGGTGGTTGTTAGGTTCTTCTTTTTGGGAGGCATGATCCTGAAATAAGAGTTGTGTCAAAACAGATATGAATGATAAAATGATTCGAGGGTATCGCATGGCATTCTCATTTACATATGGGGTCAAGTTTCCAAATTAAGCAGATATGAAGATAAAAACATAAAATAACATTTGAGAGCAAATGGAACAATAGCACATAATTATTGAAATTTTAAAGGTCACAGTACATAGGATTGGGACATAGTCTGTTTCTAGGAATAACAGGCTTATTTAAAGGAAAAACGGAAACAACTGAGGATTCCATAGAGTCTGATAGTACAACAACATGAAAGGTAAATGGAAAGAACTAAGGCTCCACTCCATCTGAATGAGGCTTGGCAGTCTTTTCCTCTCGAAGCATCTTCACCATTCTCTGGAGCTCATCCGCCACCATCTGAATGACATACTGGCTGGTACAGTCCCGGTGCGCTGGCATCTCCTCAAGCTCAGTGTTGACGTACTGAACCAAGGTCTCAAGTCTCGCAGTCATCTGCTCCTTGGGCTTCCCTTCGTAGTTTTGGCTGTCCGGATACACGTTCTTCAGTCGATCTATCAGTCGGTCGTACTTGCCCTGAAGCATGTCGGACTCGCGCCTCAACTCAGCATACACGGAGAGAGCAATAGTGTCGTCCGACCCAGAGGATGACGAGGAATGCGCCCTTTGCTGACAACCAATAAGAGGAGTATTAATAATAATTTACTTAACCTACTCTCTCGCATAATATCTATAACCTACACACAAATAACCTACTTGGGCTGTACAGGGACTCTAAACCGTAGCTCTGATACCAAAACCTGTCACACCCCCAACTTAAACAGCAAAATAAATATACATCATTTTAATGAAGAATACACAACCAAATCCAAGATCTTACAGTTTAGGGTTTGGAACAGCCCAACACTACCAACTAGTACAAATACCGAGTCCTCACATAACTATTATTACTTATTCTACCTGAGCTCGAACATAAGCATCAGCATCACAGGTCTTACGGGCAGTCTGCTTGAATCTAACCATAGCTGCTAGCTGTAATATCAGGGTAAAGCAAGGAGTGAGCCAAATGCTCAACAAGTGCTAACAGTACGACACAAAACATAAATTGAGATATACATTTAAGAATGACAATGGAAAGACATAACTAATGATAACGAGAGATAAAACTATGTGAGATGGCATCATTTTGCTTGTATCAAATCAATTTTAAAATCATGTCTTAATCAAAATCATTTTATGACGCTACAGATTACAGCCGGTGATCAGCCGTGAAGTAATCCCGAACCTCGCTGGGTTCTAAAACATTAACGGGAATCCCTTAGACAACTTTGAAGCCTAATATAAGTGTGGAAAGGACTCGCATCTCAGTCCAGATCCACTATTCAAGAAAACATTTATCCCCCTTTGGGACTGAAAACCCACATTTTATTTATTTCAAAAGCTGATGCCGAATTGTAACAAAATCTCTTTTAACAGTAAATATTTTTATTAAGGGATTATAGATCAACTCGAAACATGGGAAATATGGTACTAAATCTCAAGGCCATGATTCACAAAACTTTACTCTATTAGGGTAATCGAAAGGTTTTCATATGTCAGAACTTGGACAGGAAAATATGGTGAGACTAATGGATAATATGAAGGGGTAATGCCAAACTGGGCTTGAAGCAATGGTTTCTCGTCAAGGTACAGGTGTTGGATCATTAAGAAGATAAGCTTCAAGAATACTATGGGTGTTAAGGTATGAAGAAATGATTCTTTAGCTCAGGATATATCAGAATTGTCAAGCTTTAGGATAAGAAAGAGGGGTATCAATCAATAAGGAATCATGTTGATAAGTTTCTGACTATCAGAGTTCAAGGTAAGGTTCCATAGGGGTTCAAGTATCAGGATGAGATATTAATACTTAGGAATCATCAACATGTTAATCAAGAGGATCAATCAAGTAATATAACAACTCTTTATTTTATCATGGCATTTAACTATCATGAAAAGACTTTTGAACTACTTGCAATACATACTCCAGGGTTCATGGCATTTCTATATAATTCAAAGATAAGCGAGAGATACGCTTGATTTAAAACATATCAAATGACTCAGGATAATTGCATCGATATATATGAACTGTTTATAGTAAATACGAAGGTCAAGTTGAATCACTTGCCTTGAGATAGGCTGGTCTGGTCTGACTGGTAGGAGCAACTGGAGCTTCACTCGACTTTTATGGCAAGTTTTCCCTCATCTCGAGATCCTACATAAATAATAATAATCCTCATTATAATATATTCTTACCATCTTAACCTATTTACAACCCGAAATTAAACACGGATGGCACTTAGGCCTATATGCACTTAATTTATATTCACCTTTATATTTCAAATGTACACACGTAGCCACATAATCACATATCGTATATTAATATCAAATAACACCATATATACCATAATGCAACACTAGGCTTGGATGATCTCGACTCACAACTTAAGTCACTTGGTCGCTAAACTAGACATAGTCCTCTAATTTTGGCTTCCTAACTCGATGTGCCTTTCCTAAATTATCCAACACCTATTGACCCTCACTTATGCCTTTTGCTCTACTGACCTTATACTATCTTACAACTATGGTGGTCGACCTAATACTTACTTCTAAGTGTTCTAAAAATATGTGATAAGTGATAGTGCTCACCGGTGCAAATTTCAGAATGACAACTATAGTTTCTTGAGTGCATTAGGCACTCTTAAACTACAATTTTTCCTTCAAAACTTTTACACAAGACTCTCCTGACCTAAGGACATCTCACAAACTTGATGTGGCTCAAGGGCCTGGCTTGGGCCTTCTTGGGCCTAAGCTAAAAGTCCAAGGTTCCCCTGTTTTTCTGGGCAGAAAATGCCTTGACTTGAATTAACTTGTGACACATGGTTCTAACTCATATCCTATGAACTATGGTTGGAAAATCTTCTCTGACACTCCCTCTAACTAAGGCCCAATTGGGCCTAATGAGGGCCTACGCATGACATGGTCAAATCTCCCTATTTCTAAGTTACAACAAAACTGTCCCCTGCTGGACAGATTTTGTTATTCTACTTGTGCACCTAACCAAATGACATGGAAACCTCCAACCAACTCCTAAAACCTTTTATATACTCCCAATACTAACTTCTGGTGGCTTGGGCCTCAAAGTGCACATCAATGACATGGTCAAAACTCACTCTAAACCTCAGTGTACTAAACTGATTTTCTGCAGAAACTATTACTCTCATTTCTCCAAGGTTTTGACTTGACAAACTCAACTACCAACAATCCAATACTCAAACCAAGACCTAAACATGGTATTCTACTGAACTAAATCCCTTATTCTCAAAATAACCTTGGGTGAGATCATCCTTACCTAAGGTACAATTATGGAAAAACAAGAGAATCTACACTTCACAAATCACAAATCTTCATGCTTTTGAAACAACAAGGTATGCAATTTTTATAAAAGATAATCAAGAATTATTACCATGCAACAAGAAGCATAAATCAATATTAACACATTATACCTACTGAAATTAAGGCTCACTAACAAAATCTTTCCAAATGATCAAAATCTTACAACATTCTAAGAGAAATCCTCATGCATGCATGCCTTCGGGTTTTTCAAACCAAAACAACACATTTTCTACATATATTCCATCTTAAAATTGACATGCAATCCTAGCATAAGGTATACCTAGATGATCACTTAGCATGCAAGGAGTTTTATCAAATTTTCACCACAAAATTCAAGTCATTATCACATAAACATGCAAAAATTGATCAAAACAACAAGAATGATTTCAAGGACCATACATTCGGCTCCCATATGGTCATGGCCGAATGAAATGGATGGAAATGGCCATTAAATAATCAAGAATTTCCTTCTCATGACTTGGCACTTATCCATTCATTGTAGTCCTCTCAAAAACAACCTTAAATCCATAAGAATCAAGATTGTATTTTGAGTTTCACTAAAACCTTTACATGCAACCCTTAAACTTAAACTTTCTACTCAAAACTCTTTGAAATATGAATGATCATGGTATGGGAGATAACATTTACTTGTATAAAGAGTAGAAGCTTGGTGGAGAAATGAAGAAAAATGGGGAGGGGTGGTTCTCGGCTAAACCCGAGAGTGAGAGAGGGAGGGCCGAGAGTGAGGGAGAAGGGGAGGGAGGAGAGAGTGAGGTGTGGGTGATGAGTGAAAATGATCATGTATTTGCTTGTTTTATGGTTTTTGTATTGGCAAAAGTGAGTGGAATTAGGAATTGACATGATTAGCCTTCCACTTGATCTTGGTTCAATTTGCATGCAAGGGTAAAAAAGGTATTTGGCTAGGAAATAAGAGTTAGTGGGGTTGGAATTGTCCTCTTTGTCCTTGAAAAGAATGAGAGGGTGGTTTGCATGCAAGGGCTTTCTTGTAATTTACAAAATATGACAACTAAAATTTATAATGATTTATTTTTATAAAATAAAATACAAGTTCAAAAATTATAAAATTTATACCATAAAATAACTTGGATTTTTAGAGACTTTATAAAATCATTTTCAAAATTTGTGAACAAAATACCTTTTAAAAGAAATTTTTTTCAAAGCTTAGAATATTCCTTATAAATCAAAAATAAAGAAATTAAATAAACTCTTGCTTTGAAAAATCATATAGTACACAAAGCAAATTTATAATGCAGAAATTTTCACTCACACTAGCGTACAATCATTGAATATATTTTCATTTGACTTTAATATTATACCAAATCCACAAATAATATTTCATAAAATGCCGGTCGTAACAATTTTAGGTTCCAAAAACCATACTAAGCACTCCCAAGACTTCACCATCATCAAGAACACATCTCAAGCTCTCAAGAAAGGTAAAAATCTTTGACCCAACTTTATTTAATATTTAATCTCAAGATCCTTTTAGTATGTAGTTGTAAACATAGTTTTGGTGGGAGTATTGTTGTAATATTGATGTTTAGCTAAGTAGATTTAAGGTTTATTATTGTTGCCTCAAGAACATGATGTTCTTGAGAGGAGTTAGTGTGTTGATGATGATATGTTTGTTTTTGGTGGTAGTATAATGATTTAAGGCATAAACGAAACTCTGATCGTAACCGTAATCTCGTTAAAACAAACAAAATGTAACTTTAAGTTTCTACAGAATGTACCGAGGATGTATAATGTAGTTTCTTGAAACATAACCCTTGATTATGATAGAAAATATTATAAGGATCGTTTAGGCGCTTTAATCGCTTGATTCCGATTTACGGATCATAAGTTATGGCCGTTTTACTAAAAGTGATTTACGCGACAAAAACTGCCACGAATTACGAACTTTGAAAATATAAAGAATCAACTTAAGAAGGTTCATAAATCATGGAAGTTTTACAGAGAGTAGCATATTGAGTTTTCTAACTGCCATAAAAATTTCAAGTGAGAATAATAATTTTTCAATTTTTTAAAAATATCGGAGCCGAGAACGCGCGATTAGAAACCGTAGAATCCATAAGCGGAGCCGACGACAAAAATG
Organism: Apium graveolens; assembly: GCF_009905375.1. Classification (NCBI taxonomy): domain Eukaryota; kingdom Viridiplantae; phylum Streptophyta; class Magnoliopsida; order Apiales; family Apiaceae; genus Apium; species Apium graveolens. The sequence continues at coordinate 92,162,274 of NC_133650.1, read as the reverse complement.
AGAATGGAGTTAAGATACTTTGAAAAAGGAAGCGACCATAATGAGAATAAGTACTTAAAGAAATAATAAGGGTAATATAAGTTGAGAGGGTGCATAATAAGTAGCGCATGAGTACGAGTCGCCGTAAATTAGAACGGGACCTAATGAAACGAATTGTGTTTATAATTATAGATTTCCGAACGGAACCTAGAGCATCCTCCACCTCGAGATACCCAGGCAAGTTTACGAACCCAAATCCATTTACTGTTGTGTTGTGAAATAATTGTTTTATTATCATTGCATAAATACCATGCTTGCCATGATACGTAGTAATTAAATTTTCGCATAATGTAGCGATGTTGAACGATAAGTATATATCGTAAAATATTTAATTCCGGTTTATGCGTGACGTATAATTATAAGACCAAGAGTCGGTCGGGATTTTAAGATGAAAACCCGGAAATCATTCCGGTGATATTATTAGGATAATTAAAAGTCCATCAATGATAACACTTTCAGAGATCAATTTGCCATATCCCATTGTGAAGCCTTTGTTGTTGTCTCCAAAGGTCACTAATGGGCCAACCTTCTCCTCAAACTGTGATAGCAGGGCCATATCACCTGTCATATGTCTTGAGCATCCACTATCTATGATCCATATGACCTTCTTCTTTTTTCCTACACACAATGAGTTTAAGTGTGTTTAGCAACCCAATCAGTGTTGGGCACTTTCTTCTAGCTAACAGAGTGAGCAGAATTAGAATGAGTTATTTCAGATAAAATAGAATTTATTGACTATTGTGCATTTTACCTTTTTGTTATAGACCCAATTTTTTTTTCTTTGAGGTCTACTTTCAGCTTGTGGCAACTTTTCATCACTTTCAAGTTGCAAAGGATGCAATCAAACTTGTCACAGAATGAGTAGGGATCATTTGCATCTGCCTCATTGTATTTGCATGCTCCTTCTACTGGCTTGTTAGCAACCTTTTTGCAAAGGTGAGTTAGATGATTCACAGAGCCACATCTTTGACATTGCTTCCTTGGAGCATCTGCAGCATGAACAAAATTGTTGCTTTTATTTAACCCAATCTTCCCATTTCTATTTTTCTTCTTCTTTCTTGCATCTTCAGTTTTTGTTTCCTTGACATGTGTCTTGGAATCTTGGTTGACCATGGGCTTTTTTCATCTTTGGAAATTGGAGTTGTTTCAGCATTTTTCTTCTCATTGTCTGCATCAGCAATTTCTTGCTTTATAATCAACTCTTCTTTATTGAAATTAACTTCACATGCCTTGAACATAGGTGAAACAACCTTTTTCAGCATAGCTGGAACATCTTCATTTTCTGTTGCTTTACCTTTGTCACCTATATCTTTCTTCTTGTTGTTCAAGGCATCATAATCAAGACCAATAGCTATATTAGCACATGGCTTGTTCTTCTCATGGTATTTTCCAACTAACTCAGATGCATTTCTGAAAGATTTCAACTTAACTTCATTCTTTTTCAGCTTTTCCCTCAACACAGCTTCAATTTCAGAAGCACACTTTAGCTTATTTTTTAGATATTCATTTTCTTGCTTGACTGACTCAAGCTTCACAGGCATAGATCCATCTTTTGTCTTTCACTCTCAAGATTCTCATTAGCCTTGGTTAGCCTACTAACTTCCTCAGTAGCTGGTACTAGACTAGTGTGTATATGAAACATCTCCACACGCATCTCTTCCACAGTCTCCTTATATTGACTAGCATTTAAATCAATAGTGGTTAGAGTTGGTACCTTTGATTTTGAAGTGGATGCTTCTGCATGTTCAAAAGCCATAAGTGCATAGTTTCCAACTTCTTCATCCTCATCATCAACATCAGTATCATCCCAACTCTTTCCTTCTGTAATATAAGCTTTTCCAGACTACTTCTTCAAGAGAGCTTCATACTTTGCTTCCAACTCAAGATAGGCCTTGTCCTTCTTCACCTTTTTAGGCTTTCTGCATTTAGTTGCAAAATGACCCAACTCATCACAGTTCAAGCACCTTATCTTTGATATGTCCACAGATCCTTTTTTGTAGCCACCTTTGCTAACTGAATTGAATTGAGTTTTTGGTTTGCAATTGTTACTGTTGGAAGATTTTCCCTTGCCTCTGAAAAGCCTTGGCTTCTTGACTCTAATGTTTGAAAATTATATAGCCAAGTAAGCCATGGACTGATCCATTTCATCTAATTCATCCAAGGTGTAATATTCATCTTCCTCCAGTTCTAACACAACTTGTTTCTGAGGTCCTTTGTTCTTCTGTTCCATAGCTTGACTAACCGAAGCTTGATCATCTTGCTCATCTTCACTTTCTTCTCTGTCATTCATAATTAAAGAACTTGAACTATTAACAACATATCCATGATGTGCTTTCAATGACTTTCTTTGTTTCATTTCAAGTTCATAAGTCTTCAAGATTCCATATAGAACTTCCAAAGTTATTCTGCTCAAATCTCTTCCTTCTCTAATAGCTGAAATTTTTTATTCAAGATGGTCCGGAAGAGCTAGCAAGAACTTTAGGTTAACCTCCTCAGCTTCATAATATTTATCATGTAGCTGCAAGTCATTTATCAATTTATTGAACCTTTCAAAAACTTCAGTTATTCCTTCTTTAGGTTTAGCCATAAACCCCTCATATTGAGAGATCAGAATCCTCCTCTGGTTTGACCTAACATCCTCTGTTCCTTTACACAAGATCTCAATTTTCTCCCAGATTTTCTTAGCTATGTCATAGTTGAAAATGTTATTGTACATTACATTGTCAAGTGAACTCTATCAAGATTAGCTGCAAGCCACTGTCTAGGGAAACTTTCTCTTTCTCGGGCTCAGTGTACTCTGAAGGATCTTTAGGAGCATAATGTGATGGAATGAACATGTCTCCATCTGTAGATTCCTCAACTCTTACCATGGGAGTGAAAGGGCCATTTTTGAGGATCTGAATATATAGTGGATTGGCCATCCTGATAAACAATAACATTTTATTTTTCTATAATGTATAGTTAGATCTGTCAAAGGTGGAGATTTTGATGCTGCTAAGTTTCTGTGTATTCATTCTTCCAAGATCTTTAATCTGTTTACTTTCAGATTTTGTTATGATACCACTTGTTAGGTAATGAATACAACACAGGGGGTGAATGTGTTTTAGATAATTTTAGTGACTTTTTGTTTTTCTTAAGCTTGGTGAACAAAGCAGATAAGAAATGTAACTTGTAAAGATAGTATGGTTTGAATGAAATAATAAAATATGCACATGAACACACTATCTTTCAAAACTTCACTTAATTTTATATTAAAATCAAGTATGTGTTTTGCTATAAATTTCTGAGTTATTGTTATGTTAAGAACTTAGCTTCTCTCTTGAGAGTTACAAGAAATTTTAGATCTATTTATTACAACCAAAACAAAGCATCCAGTGTTTACTTTATAGAACAGTAAACACTGGATATTACATGGCATGCAATATCATGTACTGAACCCTATTTTTGGATATTCAAATCTTTCTATTTCCGTCTTAGTGTATCTTTGTTAATCTTGCAAGCCTGTGACTTTACTTTTCCAATTAATCTTGTCTTTTGATCTTGTACTCTTCAAGCTGCTTTTTATAGACTTGTCAATCTAACTGATTGTATTGTTTGTTGATTGATAATCTTGGATATTGAACTGGTCTGCACTTTGTACTTGAGTTTTACCTCGAGATCTCCAGTTTGGTATATAGAAAACTTGACATCTCGATAAGTATAATGGCTTATCGAGATCTCTCATTACTCTATAGTTGTTTTTACTTGTCGAGTTCTCTGAGTTCTCTATGAGAGAATTTAGCTTGTCGAGATCTCTCATTTTCATGCCTTCACTTTGGCTTATCGATATCTCTGAGTTCTCTAGTGGTAAATAGACTTATCGATATCTCAGAGATCTCTAGTGATATTTTGACTTATCGATATCTCAGAGATCTCTAGTGATATTTTGACTTGTCGATATCTCAGAGATCTCTAGTGATATTTTGACTTGTCGATATCTCAGAGATCTCTAGTGATATTTTGACTTATCAATATCTCTAGAGTTCTCTAGTGAAGAAATGACTTGTCGATATCTCCAATCTTCATGTCTTCAATTTGGCTTGTCAATATCTCTAAGTTCTCTAGTAGCTTTCCTGACTTCTCTATAAGTCATTCTGTAGTTCTTGAATGACTTCTCTATAACACTTAATTAGTGACTTGTAGAGATCTTGACTTAGAACATTTTTCTCAAAACAAATTTATTCAACTCCAAGCTTCTTCATGATTCTTTTGAGGCATGATCTTCTTGATCTTCTTCCAGATAGAATTCTTAGGCTTGATACTATTTACAGAAAAAGACTCCAGTCTGCTCTTGAACATTCTTATAGACTTAAATGATATAATACAAAATGCAAACTTAGATTACAATACAACTTACTTAGGGTTGTCAATTTGACTTAGTATTGTTATAGTGTAGGCATGTCTTGCGCAATAGTGGGCTTGTTGCTCACCCTTGCTTTATTTTTTCATCACACAACAACAACTAGACAAGATAAATGGGAACAAGCTCCCAATTTGCGAGCGGATAGGAAACGTTTCGTAGTTTCCCGTAGGCGTTGATGCCGTTGTAGCTGAGGGAGGAATACCAACAGGCCAGGCCTTCAACTTTTGATGTACCATACTTATATATATTTATGAATTGTAATAATGGCAAATAACATGTAAATTTATTCAGAATACCTTTTGAGGTGTAATGACTTATAACTGTGGAATAAAATCACTTGTATTACTTTTAGTATTGATCTCTGAGACTATTATTAGTCCCTAACAATGCAGCAAGGATTACAGAAAGGGGGGGTTGAATGTAATTCTAGTAAACTTTTTCTTGAACTATAAAATGTTCTAACTCAAACTATGTATATATATGTGTGCGTTTTGATTTGCAAGGTGCGGAATAACAAGTTAAGTGAACCAAAAACACAAAGTAATAAAAACACAAGCTTTTAAAACTTTCTGGTGGATTTGAAAGTATCCACCAGATATATATATATATGTATATATATATATTGATTTAAGAACTCTGTGAAGAACAAATTATCTCACAGCTGCTTTACAAGTGAACAAACAAACTACAGAGAAATTCTTAACAGTTACAGCTTTTTCTATTTCTCTTCTAAAAGTGTTTGCTTAGTTATTTGTTTCACTAGCTACACTTGGTTTATATATCACCAAGTTTACATGGTAATAAGACAGAATAATAAAACAAAACTATCAAGTCAAACTCGATGCTGCTTCACTACTCTATTCCAGCATCTTTGAGAATCTTCTTAACTTGCATGTAAATGGCAATGCTTCTTTGTTCTTCATTTCCTATTAAACAGGGTCCCACATTCCTTTTGTAAACACCCAACGCATGTGATTGTCTTGTCACTGTCAACAGATGTTTGAATTGATCATCCGTCGGGTACATGCTTGTCATCCGTCAGGTTGCCTTGTTGATCTTCTGTCGGGTAGCTTTGTTGATCATCCGTCAGGTAGCTATTTGACTCTTGACTTCATTTCACTTATGCAGAATTACAAGACATCTTATATTTACAATTAATCAACCTATTCTGCATATCTAATAACAGTCAACATGACTCATATGCTACTACAGAATCTATATAAAGATGTTTGCAGAAATGTGCTACATGACTTATTGTTACATAAGCTACTCACTCGATGGATGTCAAATCATCATCCGTCGGGACTATATAGAGTCATCCGTCGGGACTATATCTGATCATCCGTCGAGTGCTACATTTTTTACTAAGTTAAATCTACTAAGGTATTTTGTTAATATAATCATCAAGTTCACAACATATTCCCAACAATCTCCCCCAATTTATTCCTACTAGAATTATAGTCATAAATTAAGAGAAACTTGATGATAACAAAACACCCTAAAAATACAAATTTAAAAAGGTAGTAGATAAACTAAAAAGTACTGCAATATTCACTGAAAAATTTACAAGACAAAGTGTTCAAAGATTTGCTCACAATTCTTTTCAAGGTGCTCCTCTAGTCTGAGCAAATTGATCTATTTCCTTGATTGTCTGGATTTCTTCCCAAGCCTCCTGTTGTTTTCTTCTATTTGATTTTGGAGCTGTCTATGGAATTCAAGTTCATTAGATTCCGAGAGATCTAGCATTCCTTGTATTTCCAGAAGAGTCTCATTGCTAGAGATGCTCAACTGGTCTTCAAATCTGAAGAATCTTCTAACTCCCTTATCATCCATGAATTCCATCAGCCAGTAGGGCCTTAGATGCACTCTACTCCCTATGTAACTAATAGTTAAAGTCTTTGGGAGTGCATCTTTGGCTCTAATACTCCTCATTTCTTCAATCTTCTTTAGAACTAATCTTCTAGCTGTCACATTAAATCCAAAGTTCTTTTTGAAGGATGAATAAATATTTATCAGTACAAATTGGCTCTCTTGAAGAATCCTGTGAAGTGGCCATGGTATCTCTTTTCCTCCCTTGTACTTGAATACTAACCTTTCAGGTAGATTCCTGTAGGCATCAATTCCTCTAACTTCTTCCAGTTCATCTAGATAGAGGTTTAGATCAGATAATTCCTTGATGTCACAGATGTACATAATATCTCCCTTGTTGACCTTGGTTTGAGCTTTGGTTAGGGACTTGGATCTAAGAGTTGAGGGCTTCACTTTCTTGACTGCTCTGGTCTTTGTCTTCTTTGGCTTCATGAAATGAGGTAGATTGAGTTCAGGAATTGGTAGACTATCCCAGTCTATTGGCTAATCCTTTGGAATGATAGGTTCACCATGAAAATTCTTGGATGGATCTATCTTGAATTCTTCATGTGCAATAGAGGGCATGGATGTTTGAGTTGTTGTAGAATTAGACTTTTTGGGAAACTGATCTTGCAATCCTTCTTCATCAAAGTTCACTTTTCTATTGGAGTGAAGTTTTTATCTAAACCTTCTTTTCTGATGTGATTCTTCTTGCATTTTCAGATCCTTAGATCCAGTGGTTTCAGATGGTTGTTTAGGAATTTGTTGTGTGGGTTTCACAGCTTGCAACTTGGCCAAGATAGCAGCTTGCTCCTTCTTTTGTTTGAGCTTTTTAGCATCTAGAGTAGCTTGCTTTTTTTCTTGCTTCATTCTTGCCTTTTCTTCCCTTTTTGCTTCAACAAATTGAGGGTGTCCAGCCACCACACAAATTTCCTTACCATTTCTGAAAACCTTGGCAATTCTCCTTTTTAATGTTGAATCAGCTGGATCCTTGTAGAATGCAATAGATCTTGACAATAGTTTCTTCTCATCAGGCTTTGGTGTCTCATACACTTTGTCCGAAGGGTTCTTGAGTGAAGACTTTGGGTAGTTCACCTTTGGCTTCATAATTAGATCTGCCTTTGGGGATTTGATGCAGGATGTCTGGCCTTTTTCCAGATAGTTCATGCTCATATCATTCACAGAAATTTTCCTGACTTGAGAGTGATGAATGACTGATTTTTCTGGCTTCTTTACTAGACCAAATTTCTTTTGAATATCCTCATCAATTTTCTCCCAGTTGATTGTACTAAACTGCTTCTTCTCAGCTGCTTTCAAAGTGGCTGCTGCTTCATTTATTAGATCAATGCTATCTTTAGCTGGTGGCTTTGTGAAAGCAATTATTGGCATAATTGCTTTACTCACTTGAATGTTAAGCACTTTTTGCTCCCCCTCACTCCTAGAACTCTCTTTCTCCCCCTTTTTGTTATCATCAAGCTGAGTAGAGGAGGAGGTCTGTGCAGCCACCAGTTTCTGAAGCAAGTCTGTTTGTTATGCTTGGTGGAGATGAATTGTTGTGAGAGAGGCTTCCATTGTTGTAATTCTTGTATCCAAGGCATCTAATTTTGTGGCAAGATCGGAATTCTTCCTAAGTTGTCTCTTAATGTCAAACATTGTAGCTTCTGGAAGTTTAGAGTCCAACCTTTCAGAGATGTCCCTTTTCATTTGATCAATATCACCTTTGATAGTGTTGACATCTTGAGTATGTTGAAGACCTTGGATTTGTTGTAGTTGCAGAGAAGTAAGGTGTGCTTGAAGGAGTTTCTTTGTGCTGGAATTTGTTGTGGTTTGAAGAGCAGAATGTGTCTGATTTATAAGTTGAATCAGGGTTTTCTTGAAATAGTGTTCATCACACTGCTTTGAAAATGCCCAAGATGGCATACCTGATCTGGAACTAGGGACTACTTCTCCCCTATGTCCAATGGCTCTTCTTCACTATCTCCACCCTCACCTTCAAAGAATTCTTCTGAACCACCAGTCTCATAATCAACATCACCAGCTGTTGAAAGCAAAGTTGTGATGGCATCCTTAGCTCTTTGCATGGACTGTATGGTGTGCACCAAATTTAGCATCCTTTCTGCATTGGCATTGCCCTGTCCAGCTAGAAGTTGGTATGCTGGAACAGGGTGAGTATATGCCTCAGCATCAAAGGAGGTGGAATCTACAACAACTTGACTTTGCTGAAATAGTTCCTCCCTGTTAGCATCCTTGACATTCATTAACTCACTTGCAATGATACCCATCCTTATATCTCCTATACTTGCATTTCTCTCATTATCTCTCTTTTCTTGCATCAAGGACTCACCTTGGATCCCCACCCTCACACCCTCACCTTCACCATCTAAGGTGGGACTCCTCACACTCACTTTTGCCAGTCCTGAAGAAATGGACTGCATTGGATCACTCTTTTTCTCTCCTTTTTCCTGGGAGCAACCCAGACTCTCACTCAAGTCACTACCTTCCCTCAATCATAATAGTGATTGCACAATTACTAAGTTATCTCCACTTGTAACTATAGTTGAACTTTGGAGTTGTGCAGAGACACCCGACGGATGAGAAATATCCATCGGGTTAGTAATTTGACTATGCAACGGATGACTGCTGTTAGGCACATCCGTCGGGATACAATCACTGCTCGACGGATGAACAATATCCATCGAGTGAGTAGAAATGAATGAGTTTGGACTGGAGACTATTGTTGACTCTTTGCAGATTGATGAAAATTTTGGCACAGATGTCTCAATAGTCTCAGAAAGAAATGGCAAGTGAGCCAACAAATCATCTAGAAGATGATGCTCACTTGCATGGATTTTTGGCTTCTCCAACAGAGTTGAAGATGGAGAATATGGTTATGATGTTTGAATCATGTCAACATCCAAAGAGTGTGTGTGAGAATTTGGTGTTTGAGCTGTTTCAATTTGTAGAGATTTTGGCTGTGACTCCACATTCGTTGGAGCCACATCAATTTGACATTGAGATGGTGCAGTGACTGGGTCTTTAGCTCCAGTTTGCACTATGTGTGTACCCTGTGCATCCCTAAGGGTTTTAGTTTTCTTCTTTCTTGTGTAGGTTTGTGGTGAACTTGTGTCCCTACCCCTTTTGTTCTGTGCTCCTAGTTGAGAGCTTGTTTCAATAGTTACATCCATTTGGGAGGATGAAACTAGAATTGAGATTTTATCCTTATTAACAACCATAGTTTGTTGGGAAACTGTTGTGTGGCTTGGTTTGGGTACATTATACTCACCATCCTTATCCTTAGGGCTTCTTTGATTTTCACCCTGTCCCTCATCTGTCTTTCCCACCTTCACACTCCCCTCTTTGTTTTTAGTAGATTTTATAACTGGCATCTTTTGAGAGACACCAGAGGGGGCTTTCTTTGTCTTTGGTTTTGAAACTTTGGTTTTGGTAGCTTGGGTAGGCATCTATCTGGTCATTGACACAGATGCCACTGCTACACTAGAAGGCAAAGACGTGTTTGAGGTTGGAAGAGTAGGGACAGTTGAACTTACCTCACTTACCTGAGGTGCCTCCATTACTGGAAAGTAGAAGAGTGGCACCTCCTTGTGGTGATCTGCTCTATTGAGATCTGCAATAATTCTTCTCTCTTGAACCCAACAGTTTAACTTGTTGGTTGGATTCTCAAGCACAATGTCCTCAGAGAGGTGGTTTGCAAGCATCATGAAAAATCTAGCATACTAAACACTCTTACCCCTCTTATTAAGCTCTCCTAACTTAAACCCCAACTCAAACAAGACTAGATCACTAAAATCAAAGTATTTATCAGTTACTAGCATGTAAAGCATGTTGAGCATGGAGATATTAATAGAATCAAAATTGCTAATTTTTCCAGAAAATACTTTAGTAACTACATCACACAGGAAACTCCATTCTTTCCTAAGACCCAATCTCCTAATTTCACTTTATTTAGAGATGGTGAGTGAATAACCCATGAAGTTTAACATGTTAAAAATATCAGTGTCTGTGTGTGGAGTAGAGACAGTATTATCAGGAATCCTAAAGCATACTTTAACAATGTCACTATTAACATATAATTCCTTACCTTTAATAGTGAAAGTGATGGTCTTGTCACTTGAGTTATACACTGCAGTCGTCCATATTTCCTCCACAACCTCACAGTAGATAGTGGGAGACTTTAGCATGGCATATTTGAGCTTACAACCTTGCACAAAATCCATCATTTTGTGGTAGTCGCCAGACTGCTGAATCCCCTTGTTCACTAGAGCCGTGAAATTGTTCTTCTCATAGATGAAGCAAGTTTGAGACATGATTTTGACGACTGGTGCCATTGTTAGAGAGTAAAAATTGCAGAGAGAGAGAGGGTAATTGCTTTTAAGAAAGAAAGAAGTTAGAGTAGATGAATTGAGAATGATAAAAGAAAAGAAATGAAAATAAGTTCTTCTTTTATACCCCAAAAAAAATAACTGTCAAAAATAATAAATTAAAATAAAGTGACCAATAAAAATTGCCCAAAATAGTCATTTAAAAAGATGAACAGTAAAAATTTTATCAATTATCCGTCGTGTTATGCTTACAAACTATAAGTATACTCGATGGATAATGTTCAGAAAATTAACAGCTAGGATTTAGACAATTCGACGGATGAGGATAAATCAGTTATCCGTCGAGTTATAAACATTCTAGAAAAATAATTGATTTTATTAACAAATTGTATTCTGATGGATGATCGAACTCGATGGATAATGATCATCTGTCGGGATGTAAATTTTGACTTAGCCAAAACTTCATCCAGGACTGAAAAATCAATTAAATTTCTGGCTGCTTTACAACTTGCAAAATATCTGAAAAGATTCAAGAGTAATTAAGCATACCTAACTCACTTACCAACCTTGAAAAGTTGGATTCATTCAGTGGCTTGGTAAATATATCTGCAAGCTGTTTTTCACTTGGAACAAAATGTAGTTCCATAGTACCATTCATTACATGTTCCCTTATGAAGTGGTACTTGATGTCTATGTGCTTTGTTCTTGAATGCTGTACTGGATTCTCTATAACACCCCCAAATCCGGGGTCGGAAAATCCGGGTTGTCACGAGTTCCATTTCCCTTAATAACACCAAATCTTAATAAACAATCAACTACTCCGTACTGTGACTCCATAATATACACACACACGCCACAAGTTATAGTCTCAGAGATGAATACCAAAAATAACACAAGTCATTTTATTCCACATTATAAGCCATTACACCTCAAGAGGGTTTCTGAATAAATTTCATTTCTTTGCCATTATTACAATTCATATAGATATATAAGTCCGGTACAACAAAAGTTGAAAGCCTAGCCTACTGGTAGTTCCTACCTCAGCTACAATGGCATCAACGCCTAAAAGAAACCGCGGAACGTTTCCTAACCGCTCACGAATTGGGAGCTTGATCCTGTTCATCTTGTCTATCTGTTGTTGTGTGATGAAAGAAGAAAGTAAGGGTGAGCAACAAGCCCACCGAAATAATATGTATAATGAATAACAATATATGAGCATTCTCATAGCACTCATAAAAGTCTTGGTCAAGAAGAATTGAACCAAGTTGATATCTTAACGCGACCAAGTCACAAAATATTCAGTATATATATACATATATACTTTTCACAATCTTTGAAATCCTCTGACATGTATAATATACACAGAGTTTCAGTTTAAAATTGTATAAAAATATCGTTGCAAGGTGATCTCATATATCTAACCTTGTCTCAACGTTTTTCTGAAAACCTTTGTCATTTATAAGATAATCATTAACTAGATATAAGTTGAAAAGATGAAGTTACAAGATACTCCAATATACTTATATCTTTTTCCGAATACTACTTGAACTACCACCATTCAAGGTATAAATAGTTCATCCCATAGATGAAGCTACACGACAAAACTTGTATAGAATCAATCTTTGAAATATCATCAAAATGAAATGAAGTTACGAGATACTTCATTTGATGAAAACATCATTTTGAAAACTCGACCCTGCCAACACTCAACAATCGTCCAGCCGTAGCATTTCTATCGAAGTGCTCTGGGTAGTGTTGCAGAAATATCCAATTGGATGATGAACTCATTACGGGAGTTTGTCGCGCCAGGAAGACCACTTACGATGATCAGTCGCAGTAGTGCAACCCCACCATTTTCTACATGTAGAGGAGAACCTGTCAGATTTACTTGTCAACCGAACACTGGACTCCTAAGGAATGGACCGTCTTAGCGGAACTTCCAGGCCATTTGGGCTAATATAATAAGGCTGGGCCGGCGCCACTCGACCACTTACGCCACTCCTAGTTCAGATGAAATCCATGACTCTGAAACGTAAAGCTCGTCCCTCCTTTCCCCAAGTAGAAACTTGTTGATACGGCTCCACCAAGAAGTCGTATCTAGTTGGAAAGAAAAACTCACTGATATTTCCCAGGCGATGCCTGTTAATGGATTAACTTATTCCAAGAATTTTACTTCCCGAGTGTTGGGTAAGTAATCAAAAACTCTTTTATCATAACAGCAACCTTGTTGCGAATATAAGAATACATCACGGAGCCAGATCCTTTAGATTTTTGAGCGAGTATTTAAATCCCCTTCGAAAGGAAGATCTTAAATTTGAAAACGAGTTTTGGGATCCGCTCTAACTTTTAAAATCATTTTCAAGATTCGAAAACATTTTTAAGAATATTTGGAGTAATGCTGATTTAATAAAATAAATCAGTCCCGATATATTAGAAAATATCTGAATATTATTATTTAAGTAATATTCCCACAAGGATAATCCTTATAAAAATAATTGAAGTAGAATTTTAAAAATTATACTTGAAATGAATAATAAATAACCAAAGATATACTTATACGAAAGTACGATCTTTATTTGAATAATCGAAAATAAGTTTGATTATCGAAACATTATTCTTTAATAAAATAAAGAATATTATTTAATAAAAGAAGCGGAGTCATAAGTCCTCGAATGAATATTTAAAATAATATTCATTTAATAAAATAAGCGGAGTCATAAGTCCTCAAATGAATATTCAAAATAATATTCATTAAATAAAATAAAGTTATCGAATAAACCTTATTCGATTAATAGTTTTGAAAACTATATATCTATATATATAAATATATATATATATATATATTATACTCGGGAACATCGACTCCCGGTTTAGAAAATATTCACCTTTGGGTCCCCTATACTAAGGGTATACGCAACTACTGCTTATCTCTAGCATAGATATTATGCAACTTATAAGCATTTGAATCAATAATTAGATATCAAGATTATGAAACAGACATGCATATATACCATATCAGCATGCTCCAATATATCACAAAATTTGCTAATAACAATCATGCACTTATCACAAGATAATGCATATACATATATTTACATCACAACAACAGTATAACGGGTAGAAAACTTGCCTGAGTGTTCCCGGAATAGACTTAAGCTCAGACTGGGTCCAGTAACCTATGAACAATAACATAATCTGGAATTAGACCACGATCGCTTAAGAAACTAGTTTTTTAACCACTTAGACCCTAACGTTCGCTTTTGCGCTTAGCGATTTACATAAGTCGCTCGAGTACCCTTGGCTCCACCATTTTTAATAAATTAACCGTTACGAATTTTAAGGCGATTCTTTCGCGAGTACTCTACCAAATTCCTAATACACTTTACATAATTGTTTCATACTCCAATTAGTCATTTAAGGGCCTTAACCAAGGTTTCAAAGTAAGGCGAGGGGTAATGGTTCGTTCGCGAAATGTTGTTACTTAAAACGATCGTTTCTCCTAAACCTTACATCGGATTCAAGCGAACCACATATCAAAACGAAGCTTAAGACATAATCTAACTAAACATGGAAAAGTCACAGATTTAATAGTTAGCTCTCTGTCCCGAACATTAAGAACAAGCAGTTGTATGAAATTGGGCATTACGACGGCTATGTTTACGCGATTACCAAGTTTTAAACCACTCCAAACAACCACCATTCAACTCACAACCAACAATACAACCAACCCTCATCCAAACCTTACTACATCAGTCCCCAAACCTCAAGAGTTTCCAATTTATACAACCCCACACATGAACTACTAGCTTTACTTAAGTTTCATTTACTATAAACAAGATTTCAACATCCAAATCACTACAAATCCAATCCAAACTCTAAAGACACAAGCATCATGCTTCTCATTTACTATAACCATCAAAACCATCTTAATACTCAAAGTAAAGTTAGGGTTTGGAGGTGTTATACCTTCCTTGGAGTGATTAGAGTAGCTAGGAAGTCTTAGGGAGCCTCCTACAAGCTTGATCTTTCCAAAGAAATCAAGAACACAAAGTTAGGTTTTGAAGTTTCTAAAAGTCAGATTGAAAGAACTGTCAAAACGAGGGTCTTACCATACTTATTTGGATTAGACTTGTGAACAAGAGTTGTAGACCATCTCAATACCTTTCCAAAAAGCTATAGAACATACTATTTGAGTGAGTATTGAAGGAGATATGGTAGTTTGAAGTTGTCGATCTGGTTTTGGCCGAGAGCTTCTTATGGAAAAACAAAGTCAACTTCTCAATTTTTGTGTTATGATTTCTTTTGGCTTGGTTGCTTCTCTTGTTTGCTAATTAAATTTAACATGGTAAAAATTACCTGGCTCACAATCAACCAACTAACCTTTCTATTTGTCATGCTTATGTCACCATGCATATGTCATCTTTCTTATATCATCTTCTTACACTTGTTTTCTTCTTATTGGTATGATGACATCATCACCCACTAACCTCTTTGATTAACCCCTAATTACTTGGCTAATGACCGCTTATCTGTTATACGGTTCGCTTAACTTTCGTTCTCGTTTATCGTTTGAGGGATCAAACCCGGGATCTCATTACTTAGGTTCCCTTAAACCTTTCTCAATATTTTATATTCCTTTTATGATCCTCTCTTATAATCCTTGAATTAAAATCCTTTTAATCATGTTACCTTATACTCAATTCTTTCTCTATTTGGAGGGTTTTCGGGAAAAATCAAAGTGTTCGAATTTGGATTCTGACGATCTTTACATACACTTATATACCATATAGAGTACTAATAAGATCTCAGAATATCAATAAAAGAACCCCTACATAGTATGGCATGAAAAGTTTTCTTATTCAGCATAATCAGCAAAATCACTATTCATAAGGTTTACAAAAAGTCCAATTTTTTTTTTGGGTTATTACAGTCTCCCCTCCTTAAAAGGATTCCGTCCCGGAATCAAATAGAAAATGAATAGGGATACTCTCTTAGCATTGCACTTTCTAACTCTCAAGTAAATTTTCCCACATTGTGGTTCTACCATCAAACTCTGACTAGTTTGATAACCCTTCTCCTAATCACTTGTTCCTTTTCGATCTATAACCCTTCCTGGTTGCTCCATATAGGTTACGTCTGGTTGCATGTCTATGCGCTCATATGCCCCTATATGTCAGGCATCCGGATTACACTTCCTTAACATTGATACGTCGAACACGTTATGAACTTGCTACAGGTTCGGGGGTAGGGCTAGCTCATATGCTAACTTCCCAATATGTCTTAATATATCCAAGGGTCCAACAATTCGTGGGCTTAGCTTTCCTTTCTTTCCGAACCTCATCCATCTTTTCCAAGGGAACACCTATAACAACACTAGGTCCCCTACTTCCTATTCTTTGTCCTTTCGTGTCAAATCAACATACTTCTTATGTCCATCTTGGGCTACTACCAGCCGTCCTCTGATTAGATCTATTATATCCTTGGTCCTTTGGACTACGGCGGGTCCGAGCATCTTGCGCTCTACAACTTCATCCTAACATAAGGGAGATCGACATTGTGTTCCCTCAAGGATCTCATAAGGTGACATCTCGATAATGACATATGATCTATTATCGTAAGAAAACTCAATCCGTGTTAAGTGATCATTCCAAATTCTTTCAAGTCTATTTCACAGACTCTCATCATAGCTTCTAGCATTATAGCTTTTGCTTCTCAATACCCACTTTTTTGCCGTTCATAATCGTTACTATCTTCCGTACAAAATACTATTCTAGATATACCTTTACTCGCTATAGTTTTATAACCTTTTAATAATTGCGTCAACCTTAGTATCACGAATCCGTTTCCATTCCGAATACCACCATACTTGGTACCACTTCATCTCTAGCTGCCTCCATCTTCGAAAGCTTGGTCCTTCGTATAGAAGTAAAGAATTTATTGAGAGATCACTATGATCGTGAACACTTGTCCTATTGCATATTTAGTACAGAAGGTGGCCAACCTTTAGTACTTGACAAGCAATTAAACAACATGTGGTATCCTACTAAGCTTCTATCACACAGATAGATAATCATTCGCCAATACCGACCCTTCTGGAAGGGTTGTTCTTCTCAGCTTACATGAAATGAAAAGGAGAGAAAAGAACGAAATGAAGAGAATTGTATATATATATATAATATACTGCCACAAAATATCTAGCTTGAAATCTACATCTGAACTATAGAGGTTTGTCATAGGAGAACAAAACATATACGTATATATATCAGCATCAAGTATTATAGCATCGTATTTCACATGCCTAAATATTTTTTTTCTATTCCATCCATCATGTCATGGACCCATGCTCTTGCTCGAGCTTATAAACAATCACCTTTGAAACTCCCTCGACATCGAAAATCGAATCTGGGATTTCATTCTAGACATCATCGTTAATAGAATCCATTGCTACACCGTAACCTTCCTCGTATAGTAATACGACTCTCTATTGATAAGAAGGAATAAGTATTCAATAGGTAGATAATCTACTTAATTAGTCTATCAATGATGACTTATACACCACCATGACCCGATTAGTGGTACTCAATCTCAACATCCATTCCAATATAACTCTCACGGTTGTAAGTAATTGGCTCATTACTCGTAGAATCATTCATGCATTACTATGGTCCACCGTTGACCTACTGTAGTCATTCATTTTCCATGAAGTCTTAATAGCTAATCATACGGAGTCCATACCTGCCGTATCGGATTCTTCTGAGGAGGTAACATAATTACCATTCATGATTCATGAAGAACACTCTAGATCCTGATGTACATACTTGACATGAAGCAGATAAAATTGCAGAAGAGTTTCAATCAAAGCAACAATAGCAGGTTAATACCATTCTTAATCATATGCCTTCGATAGAAGACTTAACTCAAAGGTTCGTTTAGTCCTTTTGAAACATGGTCCTGGCTTATCTCAAGATATGACCTTATACGATAGATAGCCCGCTCACGGCGATTACATAAATTAATCTTTACCAAACTACTATCACGGTTGAGTATCGTACAATCATCAGAAGGAATGTCAATCTTCCACACCATAATACAACCTCCATGGCTTTAACCCTCATTACTGTATTCCTCTGGCACGAGCGCCTATGATTGCTCTCTTACACTTAGAGTGTCGGCCACCTCATTGGCCTTTCCTGATAGTAATAGTTCCTTATAATCAATGTCTTTTGAATGATCTCCAACTAAATTTTCTACCTCATTTCCAATCACTTCTTGTGCGAAAACTCTCTTCCTTACACTTTGGTGAGAAAGAAAAAAAAATATCACCATTTTTCCATAAGTTATTGCCTCGGTCTTTTAGAGGTTAACATTGTCATGATTGACTCTTGATCATACTTAGGACGTCTCTTATTTTGGGTTCTTCTTGATTTTACCAATCTCGATTCTTATTGGGTCAATCTATACTTTCTTATGGTTCAACATGTGCCCCACCTGGCATTATTATAATTACGTCACATTTCCTTTATCAAAATTTCTATTCTTGAGAACTTTGAATATTACCTTTTTCCTTGTAAAACCTCTAAGGTTATCCTTGAATCGTTCCTCCTGTATTCCCTAGATACAGGGCATATCAAAATACCATTTACTAATACTAGAACCATTGTCTATTTACTTCTGAAAAAATTATCTACTGATCTTTAAAGGTTGTTGTTACTTTAGTCCTTCATTCCATACTACCCAAACTCATAATGTCCCTATTAAGGGTGAAATGCCAACCTTTATGCATTCCCCTAGGGTTCATCTCAAGTTATCGAAGTTATATCCTTAATTCCACCTTTAAAAAGGTACTTGCATCCTTCCATGGAGAAATCAAGTCATATATCCTTGATAGATTATCTTATTCAATCATTCCCACCTTGATAGTCTATACCAATTTCACGATAGCATCCTTATTCAAACTGAGGTCAACCCATATGGCCTTCAAAAGATAACAATGGTTACCCGCTTTTCTTTCCTAATTTGGTAATGACAACAGGGATGTTCTGGAAGATATTGGTCGTGTTCAACGTGAACTTCTTCTTAATAATTCCTCATTTACTTTTTTTGTTATCTCAACAGTCATCTCAATGTTGTG
Organism: Apium graveolens; assembly: GCF_009905375.1. Classification (NCBI taxonomy): domain Eukaryota; kingdom Viridiplantae; phylum Streptophyta; class Magnoliopsida; order Apiales; family Apiaceae; genus Apium; species Apium graveolens. The sequence continues at coordinate 92,143,514 of NC_133650.1, read as the reverse complement.
ATATCTTTCATACATGGCATCTCCCTTTCTGGGTATCAAGCCACCGGTCTTACACTTCACATTCTTGAAGGTCACTTCCTTCATCCCATTTTCCTAAATTCTTGTTAATTCTGTCTCCTCAGTCCATCCGTGTTTCCTTATTAATCCATCGATCTATCTCAAAGTTTCATCGAATACTCTCAACTTCAAGGGAATTAACTATAAGTATCGCTTACGCCTTCAAACCTTGAATTTATCTCATGATCAGTCACCATCGCGCTGATGATGACACACTTCTGTATATTTATTACAAGGGTTTCTTAGGGTTTCCCATACCTAACTCCCTTATCACTTCTCTACTCTATTTCCTTTATATTCATTCCCTTTTCATTCTTTTATTTTCATTTCTATTACAACCATTACATGAACCAACACAACATAAGCATTGATTTCAAACATCCTGTCATTCTGGATTCGTGTCCTCAAAACGAATCTTGACAACTTTTACAACTTAGATTCATAATTCATCATACTCGTCTGCCTTTGTTCTGGCTCTAAAGCTTTTACACTATCTCCATAACCTTGGGAAGTACTTTCCTGAAAACAATTGACTGAACTTAAATCAGTTTATTATAATATCTTGCTCCATGCCTTCCTTGGCCTTTCACCAGCAGGTGGCCTCTCTCTTAGGAGGGTAAGTGACAAAAACAGTCTTTTGTGATTCGTCAATCATTTAGAATCTCAAATGATTCCTATATTTCCGTTAGCCAGGCTCTTGCCTCGACTGGGTCAGCTTGTTCCTTGGAACTCTGAGAGCTTAGCGACTTAAAGGTCCTGAAAGAATTTCTCACCGCATTGTTTCCTCAGGGTGGTGGTTGGGGATAATAGTCTAAGTTCTGTCTAGAAAGGTCCATAAATTATCGTATAGGAGTACCGTCTCGGGTCTCCTTTCCTTACTCGACTTCTGTTTCCTTAGTCTGAACATTCCCTCCTCCTCCCCATAATCGGGGTCATCCTATATGTTTTAAATCCTCATTTTCCACTTCATTATCTTATGGGTTCCTTCTATCTTGATGGCGACCTCCCTGACTATCACGTTCAGGGTTTGCTCTAAATCTTATTCCTCAAACTAGCTTTCATCTAAGATCTCATCTTTAAGCTCTTGAACATTTGGAACCCAAATTCTGTAGGAATACCTCATTATTCCCTTATCATCTTTCACGGTATTAATCTCTTATCTATTTGTTGGCTCTCTGCCTTCATTCATCACTTTTTCTGGCACAATATGTTCTTTTCCAATAATTCGGGCTGTATTGCAATCTCAAACAGCTTTTCGGTACCGGCTCCGGTTACCTTCACTTCTATTTCCATTTTCTCAAAATCTCTTATAAACTCTCCCAAAGATATTAACATCTTGAGTCTCTCCTTTTTACTAAGGGCATCAGCCACCACATTGGCTTTCCCCGAATGATAAAGAATCTCCCAATCATAATTCTTCATTAGCTCTAACCGCCTCCTCTGGCGTATGTTGAGCTCTTTCTGCGTGAAAATGTACTAGAGAACTTATGGCTTATGTAAATCTCGCACTTTTCTCCATACAAGTAGTGCCTCCAATCTTTAGGGCAAAACTAATGCCACGAGCCCAAGCTCATGGGTGGGGATATAGAATTTTATATTCCTTAATTGTCTTGACGCGTACGCGATTACCTTGTTGTGTTGTATAAAAAGTGTTAGTGTAGGTGCCCTAGAGGCAATACATTATTCTTTTATAATCTTTATGTCAGTTGATCATTCAATAAATGTATTTATTATGACCTTAATTACTGCGATATTTTGTTAGCATAATAAATGTCCTTAGAATCATGACACAAATTGTATAGTTTAAGTACATGACTTGAACTTGAGATTATATAATATATCTTATTCTTAAAGGTCCCTAGTCGAGTATTATTATATAGGACAATAATAATACATAGATAGACTAGTATGTTGTTTGACAAGATAGCCACATCTCATTGGTTATAAGTATGGGGATACTAAAGTCAATACATAGGTACATGTGAGAGTACATGGTACTGGACAGACCCACAGTGAGATTCTTCATGTTTAATAAAGTCATAAGAAAGACTCACAGTGATAATGGTGTAACGATCCTTTGACTTGAAATCATTATATTTCTATACGAGGATTAATATACTTTGACTACATTAAAAGTTACTTTTGATCGGGTGATGATAAAAGTGGACATCGGGTATATCATGAGTCGTATGAGAAATATGAATGATAGATAAAGGATTTAACCCTCCTATAATTAGGAGAGATATTATTGGCCTCTTGATTGAGTGAGATTATAAAAGCATGGCCATGCTCAAATAATGATTTGTCTCGATAATCTACTCATGGATCAAGTAAACCCGGATTAAATGTTGAAGAGGATGACTAAATACATGCCTCGAGTTTAATCTATAATATGTATGGTTAAAGGGATTATATTACACGAAAAACATTAATCACGAAAGGTTTTATCTAATCACGATTTAATTATTGTTTAATTGGGTAACATTACTAGATACCGCTCATTGTTTATAATTTTATTAGAGAATAAAATTATTGCCAATTAAATAATAGCCTATAGGGTCGCACAAATAGAGCACTTAATGGAATAGTTAATTTAAATTATGGATTTAAATTAATTGATGATTATTTGAATTTTATTATAATTAAGTAAGACTTAATTGAGATAATATAAATTCGAATTAAAAGGAATGTTTTTTTCCCATAATAATTAAGTATGACTTAGTTATTAATTAAATAATAGAAATTCGTTTTTATTATTTAATCCAATACCTACCAGGGTTGGGCTTTGCTGTTATGGGCCTTTTTAATCAGCCATTATAAATACATAATGATAGGTTAAAGAGGCTTGTGCGTTTTTGAGAAAACCCTAGCAGCAAAGAGAGGCAGAGGCAATTCAGATTGTCAAGAAGGAGGCTAGTACATCCATTTCGTAGTCAAGTTCGTGAGACGTTCTTGAAGGTGCTCGTGTGGATACCATAGAGGTGTTTCTCCGAGAGGTAGACACAAAGCGTGATAGCTAGGATCTCCGTTGAGTTCGTGAAAGTTAAGCTCTTGAAAGGTATGATTCGTTATCTCTATAATCTGCCCATAATTATACATGGATCCTGTTTTTGGGTTTCGAATTTTTGTTTTATTTACGTTTATCCGCTGCGTTTTATGCCTTCGAAACCTAACAATGGCATCAGAGCTACGTGTATAAGGGGCTGATTTGGTTACGTGTTTACTGTATTTTTACAAGTATGCATGTGTGATGAGTCTGCCATGATAACAGTTATGTTATATGAATGATATGATGAATCTGTTAATGATCTATATGATGATACTAGTATGTTTAAGATCTGCCATAACTCATATGTATGCGATTTCTTAAAATATGTATACTGATACATGTTTTTGGTAACTGGAATATGGATCGTGTGTATACTGATACATGCTTCTGGAATAGTATTCTGATACATGTTTTTCTAGTATTCTGATACTTGATTTTGCAAAAATTTCCGTGTGCTTAGGGTTTCATTTTTAATTTGTGCTTATGACATATGCTTTACTTATTTATTATTCTTGATTGGATCATGATAAGTGATAAATAGTATGTCATCTTTATATGATCTATCATGTTCTTTAATGGTTACTTGAGCATGGTGCATAGTTATGGCCTTAAGACCTTAGTTGTAATGGTTTATTCTTTTGGTTTGTAATAAATTCGACTTGCATGTCGTTTTCTATTTGTAGTTGTTTTATCTCGAATGTAACTCGAGTTCTTTTGTAAGTTCATTAGTATAATTCTTAATGTAACATCCAAGAAGGACAAGGGAAAGATGAGGCATCCCATGGAGGCCAAGGAGACAATGGAAGCAATAGAGAAGACATATGTAATAGTTATTTTTACACCATAGACTGACCTTGATCTTTTCATTAGCCTGAAAAGATCACATAGGATTGGGCCATAACTATTGCACGTTTACTTTACGCACTTTTCATATGATGTATAAATAGTATGTGTAGAGTAGAAAATGCATGTTTTAATTAGATTAATGATGCATGTATGTATTAGATACATCACCCATGCCATGCCTTTAAGCAAGATAAAATCTGTAAGGACTCAAGATTTAAAATTAACAAACGATCATGAGATTCTTGTGTTTATGAAACACGGAATAAAATACGAATTTTCTTTATTTCTGACATGGGGCGATTTTGTCAACAACGGGTTCATAGAACTTGTAAGGCTGTGGGTTTTAAGCGAGACCGATGTGACTCCTCCACTACCTGGAAATCAAACCATTGACGAGTATTGATTTGAAGTATTTTATTCAAGGAAAAATTGGGAATCTCTTTATGATGGGATCATGATCGTTCTAAATTAAAAATCCCTAAGTAAAAATATTAAGTTTTAATCAGATGCTTTCCAATAAATGAACACTTATTAAATCCTAGATCGATAAGGGGAAGGGCTGTCAGTGGCAGGGGACTCCTATCTATCATGGTGAAATGCGACGAATATAAACGGTTATATTCGGACGTTGTATCATTGGGTCTAACTTAACTGAGTCATCATAATAAGGTAAATATAAACGGTTATATTCAACTATTATGAACTTAGAAGCATAGAGTTTGGTTAAAAATCTATTAGATAGATAAGATCAATTGTTGTTCACCAAATTATCCAAGAATTATATATGATATAATTGACAACTGTTGTCTACCTAAATAATCATGTTTTATGGATACCAGTGGTTGACTTAGAACATGACGAAATATGGATCTTGGCTCACTAGAAAGATTTATGGGATATACTTTCCGAATTAATAGTTAGGGCTATTAATTTGATAAAAAAAATAGTGGGAGATATATTATGAATATATCATAATCATATGAACATAAAATTTTAACTCAGATAATCTAATGTTTATTTTGCACTTTTATTATTGTAGATACTGAGTAATGGCAAACAACACAAACACACTATCCGTACGTTCAGTCATTGAGAAGGACAAGCTGACAGGAGGAAACAACTTCCTAGACTGGCAGAGGAATTTGAGGATTGTCCTTAGGCAGGAGCGCAAGCTTCATGACATTGATATTCCTCCTCCAGGCCCCCTTCCTGAGGGTGCTACTGCTGATGAACGAGCAGCACACACAAGGGATGAGAGTGATGCAAATGATGTTGCATGTCTTATGTTGGCAACTATGAGTGCTGAGCTTCAAAGACAGCATGTGCATATGGATGCATATACTATCAATGAGCACTTGCAAAGCATGTTTGCAAGCCAAACTCGTCAAGAAAGGTTCAACACGAGTAAGTCACTTTTTAATTGCAAACAAGAGGCGAGTGAACCAGTTGGCCCACATGTTCTGAAGATGATTGGTTACATTGAGTACCTTGAAACTTTGGGTTTCCCGATTGGTCCGGAAACTGGTATTGACCTAATCATGAATTCTTTGAACAACAAATTCACTCAGTTTGTTGTGAACTACAATATAAATGAATTTGACAAAACACCTACTGAATTGTTGCATATGTTGAGAACATATGAGACCAACATGAAGACAGCTGAACCTGCTTCCATACTGATGGTGGGAAATAAAGGTAAGGCCAAAGGGAAGGGCAAATGGATGGGTAAGAAGAAGATTGGATCTGATTCTACACCCAAGCCAAAGTCAGGTCCCAAACAGGCTTTAAAGCCTAAAGGTGGTGTGGTCAAGGGTGAATGTCACTACTGTAAGAAAGATGGTCACTAGAAGAGAAACTGTCCAATTTACTTGGAGGATCTGAGGAAAAAGAAAGCAGTTCAGATTTCTGGATCAGGTATTTATGTTATAGAAGTCAATCTGTCTATTTCTACATCTTGGGTATTTGATACTGGATGTGCTTCTCACATTTGTATAAATGTGCAGGGCCTGCAGAGAAGTAGAACTTTGGCTAAGGGAGAAGTGGACCTAAGAGTAGGCAATGGAGCAAAAGTTGCTGCTTTAGCTGTAGGGACTTATTATTTATCTATGCCCTCTGGGCTTGTTTTAGAACTAGAAGATTGTTTTTACGTGCCTGCGATTCGCATAAACATTATTTCTGTTTCTTGTTTGGACAAGAAAGGTTTTTTGTTTATAATTAAGAACAACAGTTGCTCTTTTGCTTTGAATGATTTAACCTATGGTTTTGCGCGTTTATTTAATGGTTTATATGTTCTTGATTTAGATAACCCTGTCTGTAATATAGAAAACAAACGACTTAAAATGAATGACTCAAATCAAACATACCTCTGGCATTGTCGTCTAGGCCACATAAATGAGAAACGCATATCCAAATTACATAAGGATGGATACTTGGATAAGTTTGATTTTGAATCATACCAAGAATGTGAATCTTGTTTGCTTGGTAAGATGACTAAAGCCCCTTTCACTGGTAAGGGTCAAAGGGCCACTAAACGTCTGGAGCTAATACATAGTGATGTATGTGGCCCAATGCGTGTAATGGCTAGAGGAGGCTACTACTACTTCATAACATTCACTGATGATTTCAGTAGATATGGATATGTATATCTTATGAAGAACAAATCCGATTCTTTTGAAAAATTTAAAGAATACAAGGTTGAAGTAGAGAAGCAAATTGGCGGAGATGCAAGTATTAAGATCTTACGATCCGATCGTGGGGGTGAATACTTAAGCATCGAATTTAGAGAGTATTTGAAAGAGTGTGGTATTGTATCACAACTCATTCTGCCAGGAACACCTCAATGGAATGGAGTTTCAGAGAGGAGAAATCGCACCTTGTTGGACATGGTGCGATCGATGATGAGTCATGCAGATCTTCCAATTAGTTTCTGGGGTTACGCTCTAGAAACAGCGGCTTTCACACTTAACAGTGTTCCTACTAAGAAGGTTCAAAAGACTCCATATGAGATATGGAAGGAGAAACGGTCAGGCATGAACTTTATGAAAGTTTGGGGATGTAAGGCGTTTGTGAAACGTCAAGAATCTGACAAGCTTGGACCTAAATCCGAAGAGTGCATTTTTGTAGGATACCCTAATGAAACAAAGGCGTATTATTTTTAGAGTCCTGAGCAGAAAGTGTTTATTGCTCGAGATGCTATCTTCATGGAAAGAGATTTTGTTTCCAAAAGAAACAGTGGGAGAACTATAGATCTCGATGAAGATCGAGAACCGCAAAATAGCATTGAACCTGAAGTGGAACAAGAGCAGAATAATGATAATGCTCAACAAACACAGGTTGTTCATAGATCTGGTAGATTTCTCCATGAGCCAGAGAGATATGGATTTCTCATGACTCAGTGTGGTGATTTGATGCTCATAGATGAAGATGAGCCTCTCACATACCAAGATGCTATGAACAGTCCAGACTCTAAGAGATGGCTTGAAGCCATGAAATCCGAGATAGATTCCATGTACGAAAACCAAGTATGGACTTTAGTTGATCCACCTGAAGGGGTAAAACCCATAGGGTGCAAATGGGTTTTTAAGAAGAAAAAGGGCATGGATGGAAATGTTCAGACCTATAAAGCTAGGCTGGTTGCAAAAGGTTTCAAATAAATTCATGGTATTGACTATGATGAAACTTTCTCACCAGTGGCTATGGTCAAGTCTATAAGGATTTTACTTGCCATTGCAGCATTCCATGATTATGAAATCTGGAAAATGGATGTCAAAACAGCCTTCCTTAATGGAAGCCTTGAAGAGGATGTGTACATGACACAACCTGAGGGTTTTGTCGATCCAAGGAATGCTGGCAAGGTATGTAAATTACGTCGATCCATTTATGGATTGAAGCAATCCTCTAGGAGATGGAATATTCATTTTGATGAAATAGTCACAGAGTATGGCTTTGTTCAAAACGAAGATGAACCGTGTGTTTACAAGAAGGTTAGTGGGAGCTATGTGGCATTCATAGTACTATATGTTGATGATATACTACTAATGGGGAATGACATACCTTCTCTAAAGGCTGTTAAGACTTGGTTAGGGAGCAATTTCTCCATTAAAGACTTAGGAGAGGCATCCTACATTCTAGGAATGAGGATCTATAGAGAAAGATCTAGAAGGATGATCGGTCTAAGTCAGAGCACATACATTGATAAAGTTTTGCATCATTTTGGAATGCAAAATACGAAAAGGGGATATGTCCCCGTGTCTCAAGGGATAACGATCTCCAAGGACCAGTGTCCGAAATCATTGGATGAGAAGGACTACATGAATAAAGTTCCATATGCTTCAGCAATTGGATCTATCATGTATGCAATGGTATGTACTCGCCCAGATGTCTCGTATGCTTTGAGCATGACGAGCAGATACCAGTCTAATCCGGGTGAAGGTCACTGGACGGCAGTTAAGAATATTCTTAAGTACCTGAAAAGAACTAAAGATTCATTCTTGGTGTATGGAGGAGAAGAGAAACTCGTTATAAAAGGTTACACCGATGCAAGTTTCCAAACAGACAGAGATGATACTGTATCACAGTCTGGTTTTGTGTTTTGTCTAAACGGAGGTGCTGTAAGCTGGAAGAGTTCAAAGCAAGAAACAGTAGCTGATTCTACAATGGAGGCTGAGTACATTACAGCTTGTGAAGCAGCTAAGGAGGCCGTTTGGATTCGAAAGTTCATTTCTGATTTGGGAGTGGTTCCATCGATCGCAGATCCCATTGATCTATACTGCGATAATAATGGAGCCATTGCACAGGCTAAAGAACCTAGATCACACTCCCGGGCTAAACATATACTCAGGAGATTTCACCTTATTCGAGAGATTAATGAAAGGGGTGATATACACATATGTAAAGTGCACACAAATGATAACATTGCAGACCCACTGACCAAAGGCTTGTCGCAGCAGAAGCACGATGGTCACACTAGTTCCATGGGTATTAGATATATGGGTGATTGGCTTTAGTGCAAGTGGGAGATTGTTAGTGTAGGTGCCCTAGAGGCAATACATTATTCTTTTATAATGTTTATGTCAGTTGATCATTCAATAAATGTATTTATTATGACCTTAATTACTGCGATATTTTGTTAGCATAATAAATGTCCTTAGAATCATGATACAAATTGTATAGTTTAAGTACATGACTTGAACTTGAGATTATATAATATATCATATTCTTAAAGGTCCCTAGTCGAGTATTATTATATAGGACAATAATAATACATAAATAGACTGGTATGTTGTTTGACAAGATAGCCACATCTCATTGGTTATAAGTATGGGGATACTAAAGTCAATACATAGGTACATGTGAGAGTACATGGTACTGGACAGACCCACAGTGAGATTCTTCATGTTTAATAAAGTCATAAGAAAGACTCACAGTGATAATGGTGTAACGATCCTTTGACTTGAAATCATTATATTTCTATACGAGGATTAATATACTTTGACTACATTAAAAGTTACTTTTGATCGGGTGATGATAAAAGTGGACATCGGGTATATCATGAGTCGTATGAGAAATATGAATGATAGATAAAGGATTTAACCCTCCTATAATTAGGAGAGATATTATTGGCCTCTTGATTGAGTGAGATTATAAAAGCATGGCCATGCTCAAATAATGATTTGTCTCGATAATCTACTCATGGATCAAGTAAACCCGGATTAAATGTTGAAGAGGATGACTAAATACATGCCTCGAGTTTAATCTATAATATGTATGGTTAAAGGGATTATATTACACGAAAAACATTAATCACGAAAGGTTTTATCTAATCACGATTTAATTATTGTTTAATTGGGTAACAATGATGTATTACTAGATACCGCTCATTGTTTATAATTTTATTAGAGAATAAAATTATTGCCAATTAAATAATAGCCTATAGGGTCACACAAATAGAGCACTTAATGGAATAGTTAATTTAAATTATGGATTTAAATTAATTGATGATTATTTGAATTTTATTAAAATTAAGTAAGACTTAATTGAGATAATATAAATTCAAATTAAAAGGAATGTTTTTTGCCCATAATAATTAAGTATGACTTAGTTATTAATTAAATAATAGAAATTCGTTTTTATTATTTAATCCAATACCTACTAGGGTTGGGCTTTGCTGTTATGGGCCTTTTTAATCAGCCATTATAAATACATAATGATAGGTTAAAGAGGCTTGTACGTTTTTGAGAAAACCCTAGCAGCAAAGAGAGGCAGAGGCAATTCAGATCATCAAGAAGGAGGCTAGTACATCCATTCCGTAGTCAAGTTCGTGAGACGTTCTTGAAGGTGCTCGTGTGGATACCATAGAGGTGTTTCTCCGAGAGGTAGACACAAAGCGTGATAGCTAGGATCTCTGTTGAGTTCGTGAAAGTTAAGCTCTTGAAAGGTATGATTCGTTATCTCCATAATCTGCCCATAATTATAAATGGATCCTATTTTTGGGTTTTGAATTTTTGTTTTATTTACGTTTATCCACTGCGTTTTATGCCTTCGAAACCTAACAAAAAGCACCCTAATTCCTTATGCGAAGCATCACTACACATCACGAAATCTCCTTTTTCCATCCGGCAATGCCAACATAGGGGCCGTCACCAACCTTTTCTTTAGTTCTTAAAAGCTGTTCTCACATTTCTCTGTCCTTTCGAACTTCTCAGTCTTACGAGTAAGCTGCGTTAAAGGGGCTATTATCTTTATAAACTTGAACGAACCTCCGGTAGTGACCGGCCAATCCTACCTCTGGTAGTCGCCCTAACCATGGTCATCAATTCCACAGTGGTCCTTTATTCATTCTTGTCAGGATCCTCCACGGAATCCTTCTCAGCAATAATCCCTTCTAGGACAACATTCTCAACCTCTACATCCTCAATATGAACATCAGCCGGTCCTGCGTTAGGACGCTCTATCGGATCCACAATCTGATCTCCAATAACTAATAGAACATCATCGCGTTGTTGGTCATCAACCTCAGGGTTCAGAGTCCCGCTACCATATACGATAACGAGCTACGCTTCTATCACGATATTTATAAGGGTTCCCATAAGGGTTTTAACTGTCAATACTACGTTAGGTAGTCCGACCATGAACTTGGCAAGAGTTCTTATTATCCTGGTGAACTTATTATTTTAACGTCACATCATCTCTGAGGTTTATAACGCTTGGCTCTGATACCATTTTTGTAACACCCCCAAATCCGGGATTGGGGATCCGGGTTGTCATGAGTTTCATTTCCCTTAATAACACCAAATCTTAATAAACAATCAACTACTCCGTACTGTGACCCCACAATATACACACACACGCCACAAGTTATAGTCTCAGAGATGAATACCAAAAATAACACAAGTCATTTTATTCCACATTATAAGCCATTACACCTCAAGAGGGTTTCTGAATAAATTTACATTTCTTTGCCATTATTACAATTCATATAGATACATAAGTCCGGTACAACAAAAGTTGAAAGCCTAGCCTACTGGTAGTTCCTACCTCAGCTACAACGGCATCAACGCCTACAGGAAACTGCGGAACATTTCCTAACCGCTCACAAATTGGGAGCTTGATCCTGTTCATCTTGTCTATCTGTTGTTGTGTGATGAAAGAAGAAAGCAAGGGTGAGCAACAAGCCCACCGAAATAATATGTATAATGAATAACAATATATGAGCATTCTCATAGCACTCATAAAAGTCTTGGTCAAGAAGAATTGAACCAAGTTGATATTTTAACGCGACCAAGTCGCAAAATATTCAGTATATATATATACATATATACTTTTCACAATCTTTGAAATCCTCTGACATGTATAATATACACAGAGTTCCAGTTTATAACTGTATAAAAATATCGTTGCAAGGTGATCTCATATATCTAACCTTGTCTCAACGTTTTTCTGAATACCTTTGTCATTCATAAGATAATCATTAACTAGATATAAGTTGAAAAGATGAAGTTACAAGATACTCCAATATACTTATATCTTTTTTCGAATACTACTTGAACTACCACCGTTCAAGGTATAAATAATTCATCCCATAGATGAAGCTACACGACAAAACTTCTATAGAATCAATCTTTGAAATATCATCAAAATGAAATGAAGTTACGAGATACTTCATTTGATGAAAACATCATTTTGAAAACTCGACCCTGCCAACACTCAACAATCGCCCAGCCGTAGCCTTTCTATCGAAGTGCTCTGGGGTAGTGTTGCAGAAATATCCAATTGGATGATGAACTCATTACGGGAGTTTGCCGCGCCAGGAAGACCACTTACGATGATCAGTCGTAGTAGTGCAACCCCACCATTTTTCTACATGTAGAGGAGAACCTGTCGGATTTACTTGTCAACCGAATACTGGACTCCTAAGGAATGGACCGTCTTAGCGGAACTTCCAGGCCATTTGGGCCAATATAATAAGGCTGGGCCGGTGCCACTCGACCACTTATGCCACTCCTAGTTCAGATGAAATCCATGACTCTGAAACGTAAAGCTCGTCCCCTTTTTCCCCAAGTAGAAACTTGTTGATACTCCAAACAACCACCATTCAACTCACAACCAACAATAGAACCAACCCTCATCCAAACCTTACTACATCAGTCCCCAAACCTCAAGATTTTCCAATTTATACAACCCCACACATGAACTACTAGCTATACTTAAGTTTCATTAACTATAAACAAGATTTCAACATCCAAATTACTACAAATCCAATCCAAACTCTAAACACACAAGCATCATGCTTCTCATTTACTATAACCATCAAAACCATCTTAATAATCAAAGTAAAGTTAGGGTTTGGAGGTGTTATACCTTCCTTGGAGTGATTAGAGTAGCTAGGAAGTCTTAGGGAGCCTCCTACAAGCTTGATCTTTCTAAAGAAATCAAGAACATAAAGTTAGGTTTTGAAGTTTCTAAAAGTCAGATTGAAAGAACTGTCAAAACGAGGGTCTTACCATACTTATTTGGACGAGACTTGTGAACAAGAGTTGTAGGCCATCTTAATACCTTTCCAAAGAGCTATAGAAATACTATTTGAGTGACTATTGAAGGAGATATGGTAGTTTGAAGTTGCTGATCTAGTTTTGGCCGAGAGCTTCTTGTGGAAAAACAAAGTCAACTTCTCAATTTTTGTGTTATGATTTCTTTTGGCTTGGTTGCTTCTCTTGTTTGCTAATTAAATTTAACATGGTAAAAATTACCTGGCTCACAATCAACCAACTAACCTTTCTATTTGTCATGCTTATGTCACCATGCATATGTCATCTTTCTTATATCATCTTCTTACACTTGTTTTCTTCTTATTGGTATGATGACATCATCACCCACTAACCTCTTTGATTAACCCCTAATTACTTGGCTAATGACCGGTTATCTGTTATACGGTTCGCTTAACTTTCGTTCTCATTTATCGTTTGAGGGATCATACCCGGGATCTCATTACTTAGGTTCCCTTAAACCTTTCTCAATATTTTATATTCCTTTTATGATCCTCTCTTATAATCCTTGAATTAAAATCCTTTTAATCATGTTACCTTATACTCAATTCTTTCTGTATCTGCTGGGTTTTCGGGAATAATCAAAGTGTTCGAATTTGGATTCTGACGATCTTTACATACACTTATATACCATATAGAGTACTAATAAGATCTCAGAATATCAATAAAAGAAACCCTACATAGTGTGGCATGAAAAGTTTTCTTATTTAACATAATCAGCAAAATCACTATTCATAAGGGTTACAAAAAGTTCAAATTTTTTTTTTGGGGTTATTACATTCTCAGTGATGGCAATTGCACTTGTGTTGTCACAGAAAATAGGAATCCTTTCCACTTGTAGACCATAGTCTAGCAATTGGTTTTTCATCCACAAAATCTGTGCACAGCAACTGTCAGCAGCAATATATTCAGCTTCTGCTGTAGAAGTAGAAACTGAATTTTGCTTTTTACTGAACCAGGACACAAGCTTGTTTCCTAGAAATTAACAGGTTCCTGTTATATTTTTTCTATCAATTCTACAACCTGCATAATCTGCATCTGAATAACCAGTTAGATCAAAACCAGAATCTTTAGGGTACCAAATGCCAAGTTTTGGTGTACCTTAGAGATATCTGAAAATTTTCTTAATAGCAATTAAATTAGATTCTCTAGGATCAGCCTGAAATCTAGCACAAAGACATGTAGCAAACATTATATCTGGCCTACTAGCTGTTAAGTATAGAAGTGAGCCAACCATGCCTCTATAACTTGAAATATCCACAGACTTTTCAATAGTGTTTAATTCAAGTTTAGTTGCAGTGGCCATGGGAGTTTTTGCAGATGTGCAATCCATTAGTTCAAACTTCTTTAAAAGATCATAAATGTATTTAGTTTGACCAATGAATATTCCATCACTAACTTGCTTAACTTGCAAACCAAGAAAGTAAGTTAGTTCTCCCATCATGCTCATTTCATACTTATTTTGCATCAATTTGGCAAACTTTTTGCAAAGTTTTTCATCTGTAGAGCCAAAAATAATGTCATCTACATAAATTTGAACAAGTATGCTAGAGCCATTAACATTTCTAAAGAATAAAGTTTTGACTACTGTACCTCTAGTGAAGTGATTTTGACAAAGTGTCATACCAGGCTCTAGGTGCTTGCTTCAATCCATAGAGTGCTTTCAAAAGATAGTATACATGATCAGATAGATTTGGATCTTCAAAACCAGGATGCTGACTGACATAGACACGCTCCTCCAAATCTCCATTTAGAAGAGCACTCTTGACATCCATTTGATAGACCTTGAAATTGGCATGGGCTGCATAGGCTAAGAAGATTCCGATGGCTTCAAGTCTTGCAACAGGAGCAAAGGTTTCATCAAAATCTATTCCTTCTTGTTGATAGTAGCCCTTAACAACCAATCTAGCTTTGTTCCTGACTACTTTGCCATTTTATCCATCTTGTTTCTGAATACCCATTTGGTGTCTATTGGATTCTTTCCTTTAGGCTTGGGTACCAGCTTCCAAACATTATTCCTTTCAAATTGGTTTAGCTCCTCCTGCATAGCTAAAATCTAATCAGGATCCAGCAAAGCTTCTTCTACCTTTTTTTATTCTTCCTTAGATAGGAAACTGCTATATAGACATTCTTCTTGAGTTGCTCTCCTTGTTTAAACTCTAGAAGATACATCACCAATGATGAGCTCAAAGGGGTGATCCTTTGTCCATTTTCTTTGTTGAGGTAGATTAGCTCTAGATGAAGAGGCCTCATTGTTGTCTTGATGTGTGATTGAGTTTTGATTATTAGAAACTCCCCCTGAGTTTGTAAATCTATGATTTGAGATAGAGGAACTTTCTGTAAGTGATCTATTCTGAGTTTCAGATCCTTTTGATGACCTGACGGATGGTGTATTTTGAGTTCCGATGGATGAAGCTGATTGTCTCCCGATGGATGATGCAGATTGTCTGTCGACGGATGAAGCATTTTGTAACTCGATGGATGTTGAGTTATTAGCTTCATTGGTTGTAGATTTTTCTGCACTATCCTTAGTTGTAGTTTCTTGATCACTTTCATCATCACTATCATCACTAACCATCTCCACATTATCAAATTTGAGGCTCTCATGGTAATCTCCATCTTGCAGTCCTTCAATCTTTTTATCATCAAACACAACATGTATTAATTTCATAACAATGTTGGTTCTCAGATTGTAGATTCTGTATGCTTTAACAATAACATATCCAAAAAAATTCCTTCATCTGCCTTATCATCAAACTTCCCATTTTGATTAGTTTGATTTCTCAAGATATAACATTTACAGCCAAAGACATGAAGAAAATTTAAAGTTGGCTTCTTGTTCTTGAACAATTGGTAGGGAGTCATGCATTTTGCTTGATTAACCAAAGAAATATACTGAGTGTAGCATGTAGTATTTACAGCTTCAGCCCAGAAGTATGTTGGTAACTTTTGATTCTTCAAGCATTGTCCTTGCAGCTTCAATAAGTGATCTATTCTTTTTTTCTACTACTCCATTTTGTTGTGGAGTTCTTGCTGCTGAAAACTCATGCATAATCCCATTCTCTTCACAAAATGCTCTCATGATAGAATTCTTGAACTCAGTTCCATTGTCACTCCTGATCCTTCTAACTTTGAAATCAGGATGATTGTTGACTTGCCTTATGTGATTGATGATGATTTCACTAGCCTCATCTTTAGACTTTAGGAAATATGTCCAAGAGAACTTTGAGAAATCATCTACAATTACTAGGAAAAATCTTTTTCTTGAGACGGACAACACATTTATTGGTCCAAACAAATCCATGTATAGCAGTTGCAAAGGTTCTTTAATTGTTGAATCAAGCTTCTTTCTGAATGATGCTTTAATTTGCTTTCCCTTTGGCAAGCATCACACGGTCCATCCTTAGAAAACTCCACTTGAGGAATACCTCTAACTAGTCCTTTATTTATAAGCTCATTCATGGTCTTGAAGTTTAGATGGGATAGCTTCTTGTGCCATAGCCAACTTTCATCTTGACTTGCTTTACTGAGAAGACAAGTAACAGGTTCTGCATTTGATGAGTTGAAGTCAACTAGGTACACATTTCCTTTTCTCACTCCAGTGAGAACTACTTTGTTGCTCCTCTTATTTGTCACAACACAGGCTTCTGTATTGAAGGTTACTGAATTACCTTTATCACAAAGCTGGCTGATACTCAACAAATTATGCTTGAGACCATCCACTAACCTCCTCAATGATGACATTGTCACTACACCATATATTGGCTATTGCAAGCCCCAAGTACATTTCTGTTGCATAAAGTGTTGCTGTAGGTCAAATAGTTGCTTATCTGTTGCAATGTTTTATAATATGTTGCATAAGATAGGAAAGTGTTGCAGTGATTTAATGCTTTTTAAATAATATTATAAACAAATAAGCTATTGCAACACGGTTTAAAATATGTTACAATAGCAGTTACACTTTTGGTCAAATTGACCGAAATATTTAGGCGGGTTAGATTGGCGGGCAAAATTAGTACCAAAATTTATTCTATCTCTCTCACTCACAGCTATTCTATCTCTCTCACCCTCTCACAGCTATTCTATCTCTCTCGCTCTCTCACAGCACAGGTACTCATCTCTCTCTCTCTCTCTCGATACTCATCTCTCTCTATACTCATCTCTCTCTCTCTCTCGATACTCATCTCTCTCTATACTCATCTCTCTCTCTCTCTCGATACTCATCTTTGTGTTAAAATTGATGATACCTAAAATCGATTTGAGGTATAATACATTTAATTGATTAGAGGTAAAATCGATTATAGATTAAATTGATTCATATAGAAGTTGCATTAGAAGTTGTTGATTATATGTATATATATGTATATATAGCCCACATTTATTTTTTGACATGCATTTTGGCAGGTTATTTGAAGGTTATTTTTATAAATAGCTAAAGCTGTTATTTAATTTGAAGGTTAGATTTTTCTTGCTGTTACTCATTTTTAAATTTTTTTCTTACTGAAATTTGTGTGAAGGCTCTGAAATTTGTGTGTGTGCTCTGTTATTTGAGAGTTTTTATGATCTAGTATAATTTTTGGGTTTCTTGTTAGTTTAAATTTATGAGCTCTGCTTTTTGTTTTAAATTTGTGTTTATGCCCTGTTTTATGATGCTAGTTGAATTTGTTCTAAATTTGTGTTTATGCCCTGCTAGTATAACTCTTTGAATATTTGTTGTCATATTTTGTGTTAACGACCTGTCAAGCATAATAAAGTACTGTTTGTTTGTTTAATTTATTTTTTGTTGAATAATCATGTAGAGAATGGATGTTGAAGGAGAAAAATGGGTAACACTTCCAAGATATAGTGATAAATATAGGATGGGGGTTAAAGCTTTTATTACAAATGCATTTTCTGAATATGCATCAGGAAATGAGTTGAAATGCCCTTGTAGAAAGTGTAGTAATCGTTATTGGTATGGTGAAAGCGTTATAAAGGAACATCTCATCTGCAATGGTGTTTGTCCACAGTCCACTGAATGGATTTATGAAGTGTCAAACCATAAGAATAATGATGTCGATGATAACATGGACAGTGATATAGGTATGGGTTTAGCAGATGAGTTAGAGGCAATGATACGTAACACATATGAGAATTGTAATAATGATAGTGAACATGGAGTTAGAAAGGGACTTGATGACGATGCAAAAAAATTTTACCGGCTTGTTGAGGAGGGTGGGCAGCCTTTGTATCCTGAGTGTCTTAAGTTCACTCGATTAAGTTTCATAGTTAGGCTCTACCAACTAAAGTGTATTCACGGATTTAGTGAGTCAGCATTTAGCGATTTGCTTAAGTTGATTAAGGAAGTTTTCCCAAATTGCAATGTACCATCCTCTTTTAATGCTGCAAAGGGTATGATTAAAGATCTAGGTCTGGACTACCAAAAAATACATGCTTGTCCAAATGACTGCATGTTATTTTGGGGTGAAAATGAAAAACTGGATTTTTGCAAAACGTGTGAAGCTTCAAGATGGAGAGAAGTTGAAAATAAGGATACTGGTAGTGAAAAAAATAATGTGTCAAAGGAACATAAAATCCCAGTAAAGGTGATGAGATATTTTCCTTTGAAACCAAGGCTGCAAAGAATGTTCTTAAACACTGAATTGTCTAGATTAATGACATGGCATGCTTTAGCACGAAAGAGGGATGGGAGGTTAAGGCATCCAGCTGATGGTCTGGGGTGGAAGTCTATGGATGCCAAGTATCCAGATTTTGCTGGAGAAATTAGAAATGTTAGGTTAGGTTTAGCATCTGATGGATTCAATCCTTATCGTTCAATGAGTAATTCTCACAGTACCTGGCCAGTCATACTTGTTAATTACAACCTTCCCCCCTGGTTAATCATGAAACCAGAATATATAATTCTTTCTACCTTAATTCCAGGCCCCATACAACCTGGAAATGATATCGATGTATATATGCAGCCGTTAATTGCAGAGTTGAATGAATTATGGGAAGTTGGAATACAAACTTACGATGCAAGACGTGATAGTACATTTCAATTACACGCAAGCCTCCTATGGACGATAAGTGATTTTCCTGGATATGGAGTCTTATCAGGTTGGAGCACTAAAGGGCACTTAGCATGTCCTTCATGCCACTATCAGACCTCGTCAACCTATTTGAAACATTCGAGGAAAGTTGTGTATTTGAACCATAGAAAATTTCTGCCTCCTAACCACAAGTGGAGGTCTGATAAGAGGCGATTTAATGGTGAAGTGGAAATGGGAGAAAGTCCTGAAATATTAACGGGAATAGAGGTTGAGCATCTGTTATCTGGTTATGAGAATAGTTTTGGGAAGTGTAAGACGAAACAAAAAACTTGTACTGATTGCCCTTGGAAGAAAAGGTCCATTTTTTTTGAATTACCATATTGGAGTACTCATATGGTTAGACACAACCTTGATGTTATGCATATAGAGAAGAACATTTGTGATAAGATTTTGGGGACTTTGTTAAATATTGGGGGCAAGACAAAAGATCATGTTAATGGTCGTCTTGATTTGAAAGAAATGGGGATTAGAAAGATTCTTCATCCTTTCAATTCTGATGATAAAAAACATGTTCAAATTAGGGCAGCTTGTTTTGATATGACAAAAGAAGAAAAGGAATTGTTTTGTTCAATGTTAATGAATGCTAAATTGCCACACGGATCCGTATCAAATATCAGTCGTTGCGTTCAGATCAAGGAGCGTAAGATTTCTGGTTATAAGAGTCATGACGCACATTATATACTCCAATATTTGTTACAATTTGCTGTCATCAAAACTCTAAAACCTGAGGTAGCAATACCTTTAATGAGGCTGGGTGCATTTTTTAGGCATATATGTGGAAAAGTGATTGAATTAGATGATGTTCAGAAGTTGCAAGAAGAAATAATTGAAATACTTTGTCAACTTGAAATGATCTTTCCACCGTCTTTTTTTGACATAATGGTTCACTTGCCAATTCACTTGTGTAAGGAAGTTGAATATGGTGGACCAGTACACATGAGGTGGATGTATGGAATTGAAAGATATTTGTGCAAACTGAAATCCTATGTTCGAAATAGGAGTAAACCAGAAGGTTGTATAGCAGAAGGGTACTTGGCAGAAGAATGTTTAACATTTTGTTCCAGATTTTTAAGCAACTGTGATCAAAGCAAAAGTGATAATTCTTGTGAAACAGATGCTGGATATCCTATCGGATCTCGAAAAAATAAAAATGGGAAGTCTATATATTTGGAAGACAATATCTGGAGCAATGCACATCGCTACATATTGTTCAATTGTGATAATGTGGAAGTCGAGAACCTAAAAGAGTAAGTATATATGGTATATAAATATGATGCATATCTCTATTTCCAAATTAAACCAGTTTAAGTAAGCTAATATTATATTATATATTATGTTTGTAGGGAACATCGTGCCTTGATTGAAAAAGAAGCAAAGATAAAGAAGTATAAAAGAGAAAGAACGCACACAACTGAATTTCAGAAGTGGTTAAAAGAGGTAATTACAATGAGAGATGATGTTTCAGTGGAATTATCCTCCTTGGCAAAAGGGCCACATCGAGTAGCCAAGAGGTTTAATGGCTATATGGTTAATGGATATAGATTCCATACGAAGCGCAGGGATGGAAGGTGTACAACCCAAAATAGTGGTGTCTTTCTAACAGCCTTAACCACCAGTTTTGCGAGTGCAAAAGATCAGAATCCAATAGTTGGGGATGTGGTTTACTATGGTGCAGTTGAAGATATTATTGAAGTCGACTATTGGGGAGCGTTAACTGTAGTTCTATTTAAGTGTCGTTGGTACCAAAGGGAGAGGGATTGTTATGGCCTAACAAGAGTCAACTTCAACAAGTTCTGTCAAAAAGATGATCCGTTTGTTCTGGCTACACAAGTACACCAAGTTTATTATATTAAAGATCCTACTGAAAAAGACATACATTTTGTTATCAAGAATTTACCAAGGGATCAGTATAGTGAAGTAGAAGAGGGAATGTCACTTGAAGATGTTAATGACATAGGTTATGTGCCAAGGGGACATAATATCCTTAACGATGTCAGCTGGTATAGAGATGATGTGCCTATAAAAAAAATCCCTGTTACACCAGATGAAGAGGAGGATGATCGTGAAATCTAAAAAATATAAGTGCTAGCTATTTACTTTTTGTTATTGTATTTTTTCATTGTGCTTCCTGCTTAAGACATCCAACTGCTACTTCTAAATCAATGTAATATTTTATTGTATTAGACAATGAAAAATTGCACTTCATGCTTTAGTCATATCAAACTGCTACCATTAGGGACCTTGGCCAGGGAGTCTGTGCCACTTGATTACATCAGTTGGCATAAATATCCTGAAAGTGAGAAGGAGAGGCTATGGCAATTTGTTAACGTAAAATACAAAATTTTCTATTGTCTATCTCACCGGATACAAAATTTTCTACAATATGGCTAATTATTTTAATTGATTTACTAGAAAAAATATATCATTCCCGAGGAAGGAAGAACCTTTACACTGCGGACTATTAATGATTTGTGGAGGTTGCACAAAAGTCGGGTTAAGAAAGATCATTATCTACAATATGATAATGATGAGGATAGGCTAAAAAATAAGCCTAGTTTTGTTTCAACTGAAGTATTCAAGGTGCTGCTCAAATACTGGGGGGATGAGGAAATTCAGGTATATAAATTGATATCGCTCAACTAGATAATATTCAACCTTTTTTTATGTAGTCTGTTTTTTAATACTTTGTTCACTTCACTTAATTGTCAGAGACGATCTAAGACTGCTTCAGAAAATCGTGCCTTGATTGTAGAAACACACACAGCTGGTCGTACAAGTTTTGCGCAAATTGGAGAGAAAATAGTAAGTCATGTTTAAAGCACGGTGTTACTTTTATTAAGAAAATGTATGTAGTTTCGGAGTCTTGAATATATTCTGGTTGAACTTGGTCTAATAAATAAATAAAAATCATAAGTAGTAGTATAACTTTTAATGTGCTTATGAAATCCCAAATTCTATATTTCCTTAGTTTCATTCTATAGTTTTTAATGTTATGACTTCAATTCCATTCTGCTAGCAGAAAGCTGAGAACAAAATCGAACCTAAAGAACCAGATCCTCGGATCTTGTTTACGTTGAAACTCGTAAACGAAAGCCAGGACGTAAATACAAGGTAAAAGATCACTTTGACAAAATTGATAAATTTGCACTTGTAAAAAAAATATTATCGCTCGGCTCTAGTTAAACTTAATTGTATTTTTTGATCCCTCAATATTTGGCAGACTACAATTCCTACCGACGACAAGGATGAAAATGGACATGCTCAACATGATATTGAAGATGGTTCTCATGGGGCAAACAACAGTGCTCACACAGAAAAGAAATCAAAAAAGCCAGCCCATGGACCGAATTGGCTTATTGGAAGATCAGGCCGAACGAGGAAAACTGTTAAGCTAGATGTGCCAGCATTTAGTCAGAGTTCTAGTGCTAGTATTGATGTTGCTGATTTGAAAAAGTCAATAAAGGAGGAACTTCTTACTGAAATGCAGGAGATCATTGACAAAAAGGTTCGGGAGAAACTGTCAAAGGTAATAGGCAGATTGGGGGATATAGTTCCTGATTTTAATGATATTGCTGTTCAAGAGCTATATTCTGATGTTGATGAAGGCCAGAGTGAGGGGGGTGAAGACATAAATGCTCAGTGATTTCCTGTTACTAGCTAGCTGTTTAATAACTTTTGGTTGGATACTTTAATGTACTTGTTAACTAGCTAGCTGATTAAGTAGACTATATCCTTGAACTTGAACTATGTTTGGTTATGGATGTTCTGACTTGTGGTGTTTATCGACTTTGTTTCGACTTTAAACTAGATGTTTGGTTTGTTATTTTGATGGTTAGTTGGTTATTTTGAGTTGCAGTTGGATATATTATTTTCAAGAGAATATATGCATGTTTGAATTTCTGGTAACAGCTGGTATTCCAATATATGTCTAAATGTTGCACAGAAATATTGCCCAAAAACAAAAAAATTATTACAATAGGATTTCAAATGTAGCATACAACTGTTGCCTTGCAAGCTAAAAAGTATTACAATAGGGTTTCAAATGTTGCATACAATTGTTGCTTTAAAATATAAAACGTATTACAACAGGGTTATAAATGTTGCAGACAAATGTTACAATAGGATATTGTAACACTAAAAAAAAGTTACTAAAAATGCTAAAAATGTTACAATAGTGTTCTAGCATGGGGTTATTGTAATACTTGACAAATGTTGCAATACACACACAACATGTTGCAATAGGGGTCTATTGCAACGGCAGCAAATGCAACACCGAATTTTGGATAAAATGTTACAATAGATGATATTGCAACACATTCGACCCCTAATACAACGTTTTTTTGGGCTTGCAATAGCCAATATATGGTGTAGTGTGTCTTTTGAAATCAATCCATATCCCACAGTATAACCCTTGCTTTCATCTCCAAAAATAATACTTGGGCTAGCTCTTTCCTTGAACTCTGTGAGCAGGGTAGAATCTCCAGTCATGTGTCTTGAACAGCCACTATCCAAGTACCACAGATTCTTTCTGTTTCCCTGATTACTTAAAGAACTTGTCTCTATTTCATCAGACTTGGCCATTAGGGCTAGATTGACATAGCTGACATCTTCATCCTCATCCAAACCATCTGCTGCCCAGTCACTTTCTTGTGTAATAAAAGCTCTTTCCTTTTATTTGAGCAACTCAAAATACTTCTGTTTATAATCCACAGGCTCAAACTTCTTCTTGCTGGAATCCGACTTTCTACACTCACTGGCAAAGTGCCCTGCCAAGCCACATTTGAAACACTTGAATTTTGATTTATCCACCATGTTTCTATTTGGCTTAGTTGCTCCAAAGTTCTTCTTGAACTTGAGCTTGGCAAATGTTCTGGAAAGAAATGTAAGATGTTCATTAGTATCATCCATATCTTCTTGGCTCAAAGAATCTTCATTTTCTGCTACCAGCCCCTTGCCCTTGTTTTCACAGACCTTTAAAGTAGACTCAACAGCTTCTATCTTCATCTCCTTCTCTTTCTCTAACTCAGCAACCAGTGCAATCGACCCACCTTTCTTTCTCCCTTTCTCCATTCTTTCATCTTGCTCTATTTCAAGTTCATAAGTCTTTAGAATGCCATACAGTCTCTCTAGTGTAAACTCCTTGTATTCTTGTGAATTTCTCAAGGAGACTGTCATTGGTTTCCATTCTTTTGGAAGGGATCTCAGGAATTTGAGGTTGGAATCTTTGGTTTGGTAGACTCTTCTATGCAGCTTCAGAGCATTTAGTAGCTTTTGAAATCTACTAAAGATATCAGTGAGAGTTTCACCTTCTTCAAAGTGAAAATGCTCATATTGCTGAATTAGTAACTGCATCTTGTTTTCTCTAACTTGTTCAGTGCCATCACAAATTATTTGAATGGTGTCCCAAACCTCCTTGGCTGTCTTGCAATTGATGATGTTATCAAGCATGTCACCATCAACTCCATTGAATAAAATATTCATGGCCTTCTTTTCTTTCCTGACTTGTTCAATATCAGGATCTGACCATTCATGCCTTGGCTTGGGAACTGATGGCTCATTTCCAGTTGCAGCTCTCATTGGTACATGAGGACCTCTCTCTATGCAATCCACATAGGCCTCATCTTGAGAAAGTAAATGAAGATGCATCTTTAGAGCAAGAATTGTTAGTCCCTAACAATGCAGCAAGAATTACAGAAGGGGGGGGGGGTTGAATGTAATTCTAGTAAACTTTTTCTTGAACTATAAAATGTTCTAACTCAAACTATGTATATATATATGTGTTTTGATTTGCAAGGTACGGAATAACAAGTTAAGTGAATAAAAAAAACAAAGTAACAAAAACACAAGCTTTTAAAACTTTCTGGTGGATTTGAAAGTATCCACCAGATATATATATATATATATAACAATTTAAGAAATCTGTGAAGAACAAATTGTCTCACAGCTGCTTTACAAGTGAACAAATAAACTACAGAGAAATTCGTAACGGTTACAGCTTTTTCTATTTCTGTTCTAAAATTGTTTGCTTAGTTATTTGTTTCACTAGCTACACTTGGTTTATATATCACCAACTTTACATGGTAATATGACAGGATAATAAAACAAAACTATCAAGTCAAACTCAATGCTGCTTCACTACTCTATTCCAGCATCTTTGAGAATCTTCTTAACTTGCATGAAAATGGTAATGATTTTTTGTTCTTTATTTCCTGTTAAACAGGCTCCCACATTCCTTTTGTAATCACCCAACGCATGTGACTATCTTGTCACTGTCAACAGATGTTTGAATTGATCATCCGTCGGGTACATGCTTGTCATCCGTCGGGTTGCCTTGTTGATCATCTGTCGGGTAGCTTTGTTGATCATCCGTCGGGTAGCTATTTAACACTTGACTTCATTTCACTTATGCACAATTACAAGACATCTTATATTTACAATTAATCAGCCTATTCTGCATATCTAATAATAGTCAATATGACTCATATGCTACTACAAAATCTATACAAAGATGTTTGCAGAAATGTGCTACATGACTTATTGTTACATAAGCTACTCACTTGATGGATGTCAAATCATCATCCGTCGGGACTATATAGAGTCATCCATCGGGACTATATCTGATCATTCATCGAGTGCTACATGTTTTACTAAGTTAAATCTACTAAGGTGTTTTGTTAATGTAATCATCAAGTTCACAACATATTCCCAACAACTATAACTTGTGGTGTGTGTGGGTATGTTGTGGGGTCACAGTACGCAGTTGTTGGTTTTTTTATTAAGATTAAGTGTTATTAATGGAAATGGAACTCGTGACAACCCGGATCCCCGACCCCGGATTTGGGGGTGTGTATATTTTCGTTACCTTTTGTGACACCCTTATAATAAAATAAGAGAATATCCTTGTGTACATGTCAATTTCTCAAATTCACTTTAAGGAATAATAAAACCCTGAATAAAAATATTCTTTTAATAAGAGTATATATTGACCCTTTCAAATCCTTTTGTGATCTGAAAGCTAAAAAATTTAGAAAATGTAACTCACTATACACATAACAATTAGTATTCAAAACATGCTTGCAACTATTGAAATTTATTATATAATATAAACTCTGATACAGAGGAATTTTAGAAAATTTCGGCATGTAGTATTCGTAAATTGGACTATCCACCTGTAATCCAAATCCATCCCAGTCCATTTAATAGCAAATCAACAAATCTAACTTTTAAAAAGAAACACAAGTTCAACCTATCCTAACCGATCAGGTGAACAACTACAACAAATATAAATAAGTTCAATATGTCCTAACCGATCAGGTGAAAAACTAGACAATACAACACAATAACTCAATATTAAATATTAATAGCAGAAATAAAAACACAACTATATTATATATATGTGCAAATGCTGAGAAGAAAAGACTCTGAAGATCCAGCTAGCCGACCACGCAACTTAACCTGAAAACATGAGCGATTTTAATGAGTCGCAACCGAGTGAACATATATCATCATATTATATACTCTAGTAAAATTTACATATTTCTAAAGCGATAATCTAGTATTTCGCATTCTATAAAGACACTTGTATAGGTACATGTTAACTCGTAAAACTCATAATATCATATAAATATACATGTAATTAACATAATAATCATTTCAGATAATTATCCAATAAAGCCAAGTAATCATTTACTATGAATGCGACATATGCATGTGACTCCATTTTCTTTCACTTTGTTATGACTGAACAACTTGACTTTAGCATCTCCCGGGACTTTTTTCCTTGGCCTCACGTATTAGGCCTAATAGACTTTTAGGATCTTGGTCCATCACATGATGGCCTCATGTATTAGGTCTATAGACTGTTAGGATCTTGGTCCAAGGCTTTTCCTTTAATACACATTCTCGATGACCTCACATATTAGGTTTATAGACTTTTAGGATCTTGGTTCATCATTCGATGACCTCATGTATTAGGTCTATAGACTTTTAGGATCTTGGTCTCAGTGTTTTCTTGTTTATAGTCTCGAAGGACTTTCCCTTGTTTTCACGTTGATGGCTAGCTAAGCCATTAATTCTTATTTCTGATACTAAAGTAGTGGCAGTCACAATTCTTTTATTTAGTCGGTATGCAAATGCATGACATGTATATTACATATCAACTATCAATTCACATACATGTATCTGATGATCTAAAATTCATGTCATCTATCATCTAATCACATATTATTCCCGATAACGATCGATTCCATATAATTTACATACTATAATATACCGATAATGATCGAGGTCATATAGCATATTAACCTTTGTACACAAAAACGTGTTAACTACATATAACCATTTCCAAGTGATCATCTCAAATCTATAGATTAAGAGAAATATATTATTTAGCACATATATGTAGGAAAGATCTCAAATTTATACTCACCTTGGCCTCTGCAATACTTTTATTAATGTTTACATTATTATTATTACAGATGTTTACTCGTCTCAAATCTTGTTAAACCTTTGAGATCGATATAAATTAGTACGTAATCATACACATTGCTTCATAATCTATATTCATGAACCAAATGCAAATATTATATGCATTCGAACTATGTTTATTGACTAACTTAATCAAAATCTATTACCGGATAGTTAAGTTACATCAAAGCATCTTGGTTTCGAGATTGTAGACAAACACTTTTAAAAAACACTTATTTAACTTCTTCTAGTCTTAAAGTTTATTCATATTACCTACCCTCGTACTAGTTTATTCGGACCAAATACCTACTTTTACAACATTTTTAAATCAATTCAGATGAATTTGCAAACTAAATCATTCAAAACAGTTTATTCTTGATATTATTAGTTCCGCCCAGCCCCACTCCAGAGGCAATAACTCCAGTTGAGTTTATTCAATTTACTGAATTTCTTTTCCCGAGTAAACTAGATATATAATTCCAAATCATGTCCAAAATTCACAGTATAACATGAAATTTACTATTTATGATATAGGTTTGAAGTTGGACTTTCTGGGCTGATTAGGAATAGCAGTGATAAACCTTTAATAATTATCTCTATCTCGAATTCTATACATCTAGTGATCGCAATATTTTACAGATGTATACTTTAAACATAAAATTACAATTCTTATTCTTTAACCAACAGAAAATTAGATTTTTAGGTCTCTCAAAATTAAAACTGTAATAACCGGGAAAATTATGTGAATATTATATGTTAAATAAATAAATATTATGTGTTTTATAAATTTAAAATAATTAATTCCATGATATGAGATGTTATAGCTGTTATATGTGTTTCTGTGCGGGCCAAAAAAAATTTTCGATTGAGTAAAAGGTGTTTAAAACTGCAATTATCTGAACCTATCTACAACCGGGACGCGTATTTATTAGCGTCTTTATTAAGGTACTCATTTTATTTCAAGTTATACGCGTTTGAATATATTTTACGTTTTTTCGGGAATTTCTGGTAATTTAGGGATCGTTTCCGTTTTTCAAAAAATCAACGGACCGGGACCCCACCGGGACGACAAACCCCACAAAATCCGTGTTTTTATTTTTATAAAATTAGTCGTATTTCAAATACCCTTTATTCTTGTATTTTTAAATTATTCACAATTTTTAGGAAATTTTGACATTAATTTTGTATTTTATCGTTTTTAAAATTATTCCCCGTAATTATTATTTTGGGGCCTAATTATTATAATTAGGGGATAAAAACACGCTTAATTTATTTTGGGGATATAATTTCAGATTTATATAAATAGGTGACCTGTTGTTATTTATTTATTTTTATATTATAAAAAAAATTCAGAAGATTCATAAAAATCAAGAATTGTTCTTGGGGGTGTTCTTGAGGGCATAAATTAAAACCCAAAGTTGAAGGTGATTCCGGGATCCGTTTGGTACGTTCAAGTAGTCGATGTAAAGCTCTCTTCAAGCTCTAGCTAACGATATAAACATCATTAACTGAAGTTGATTCTTCTGTAACTTCATTTTTTTCATTTTTTTGTTATTTAAATTCGGTTTTGATATTAGAAGGATTGTTTGATATTTTGGTTGCTTGATTGATGTTCCTGGGATCCTAAAGAACGATTTGGTATATTGATTCACTAATTTTGATTAAGTTTTCATTAAAACCGAGTTTTGGGTTTTTTTTCATTTTTTATTTTGATTTTCTGGAGTTGTTGTTGATTTTCTGATATTTGTAAGATTATGATTCGTTTGAGTATGAAAGTAGCTTCATTTTTGCACCGGAATCGTTCGATTTGGTTCAGGAACGAGCGAAATCGGGTTTTCCGATGAGTTCATCGGAGAACTTGAGTTTTGATCGGAGATTACAACTCCGATGATGTTTGCAGATTCTGGGTTGGTAGGAATGATTATGGACTAAAATAGGATCGTATGGATATCGAAATCAGTTGAAGCAGAGCCGGAAAAGCAGTGTTTTAATGTCGTCGGAGTCTCGCCGGACCTGCCATGGCCGCCACAGAACTCACCGGTTTCTGGGTTTTCCAGAAATCCGGCGGGTTGTTCTTGGCGACCCGGCCGGTTTCTTGATGACCCGTTTAGTTTTGTACCCGATCCGCTTTTGATCTGTTAATTCCAAAAACCCAAACTGAAAACCTGTTTCTGATTAATTTCTTTTTACTTTTATTTCAAAATTCATTTTCTTATTTTTAAAAAAATCATTTCATTTGTTTTCAAAAATTATTTAATAATTATTTTAAATACCAAAAATTATTTTCTGAATTATTTTAAATTTCTAAAATTATTTCATGTAATTATTTTCAAAAATACAATTTGATTTAATTATTTATAATTCATTTTAGTTAATTATTTATGAATTTAATTAATTGATTAAAAATCAATTAATCAATTAATTTTATTTATAAATAGTTGAATAAATGTAAATTATTTATAATTAATTCAAATAATTTCTAAAAATTATTTTGAGGTTTTAAAAATTATATTTTTGTATTTAAAAATCAATTAATATTATTATTAATTGATTTAAATCTAGTTTTTTATTTTATTCATAATAATTAAACCGTTCGTCCGTTTAATACGAAACGAACGCGTATAGACTCAGAAAAATATTACGCTTTCAATAAAAATACTTTTGAGTCCTAATTTCTTTTGTATTGAAATGTTATTTGATTTGTGTATCAGTTTGACTCGGTATTTGATCGGTAAAGGCTAATATTGACCTGATTTTCATTTTGAAAGCACTGAGACCTATCTTTTAATGACCTGACTTATGTGTTACCTGAAATATGTGATTACGTGTTATATGATATGCATGCTATCTGTTTACAGTTTTAAAATGCCATGTTTAGTTTGAAACGATCGGGTAGATGTCAAGACGTATAGTTACGTCGATTGAATTTGGTTTTGTCAATTAAGATAGTCCTTTTGTTTATAAAATTGAGAAGCGAGGAGTGTGGTCAAGTGTTAGCCGGAGATAGTAACCAGCAGCTATAGGCAGAGTTATAGTAAGAGGTTATCGAGCATACCAGGCAAGTACCCTAACTTCACTTATCGTTCAAGTGACGTTTATTTTGAATCATATTATGCAATTATTTATGTCATCCCTTATCATTCAAGTGATATTGACTTTGAATTTATTCTTTCAATTTCTCTACTATTCTAAGTTCAGAATAGTTAAATATTTTTACATTTAGCTACAACTTACTCTATACAGTGAAGCTTTGAATTGAGATTAGCGAATAACTAATTGTTCTGGTTATTTCGTCATCGGTTGTTGAGATAACTCGGGATCATGAGAAGTGGGGAGTTATATGGTTAAGGATGCCATTTGATTCGACTCCTTTGACGGAAAATTGTTTTTATGGATTGGATGGTAGCGTAAGAGGCCGCGACAACGGTCCAGTGTGAGCCATGTATTATACTTGATTATAATACCTCGCTAGGCCAATATGTGCCTTGGGTGCCCCGTTTGTTTAGTTGGATATGCTTCGGCATACCGGTGTTGCTCCGCGGCTGATCACCGGCGGCAACATACCGTCGTCCGAGGATTCTAATCCAAAACAAAATGGATTTATAAAAATATTATTTATTATCAAAACTTATATCAGTTTTTGATATTATTCAGGTATTGTTGTTTGGTTTTTCTTCTCAGATATATTGTTGTTTTGTTCTATATCATAAGCTATATACTGCTTGCTGAGCATTTCTTTCGCTCATACTTGTTTCATATCCTAATTCTTTTAGCTAGACCATGACAAGCTTGAGTTCCAGGTCTGAGCAGAGGTTGTGTGCTTGTAAATAGTTGGTGTGGTTTCCAGGTAGACAGTTTGGAACGCTTAACTCGTCTAGAGGTTTGTAATGAAGTTTGGATAAATTGTAAAACTAATTAGACTTATGGTTTGTAATAACATTTGGTTTGTATTAGTGCCTGTTCCATACTATAACCTGTGATCGATCCAGTTGCATGCAAGGGGTCATATTTATTATATTATTCCGCTGTGATTATTTTATTTTGGTTTATTGGCTAGTGACCCCCAAACCTAGACCCCAGGTTTGGAGGGCGTCACAAAAACTGAATCCCAAAGCTGAACGCCAAAGCTGAAAACCAAAGACTCTATTGTGCTCAGCATAGTAAAACAATTTTAATAAAATGAAAAATAATATTTTTAACATGAAACTTTCCAGATTTGATCTTAGATACAAGTTCAGTCCCTCGTAAAATTTTTAAATTAAAATCAATTATGTAACTAAGTAAAATAATTGCCCAAACTTGCAACAATACACATAAAATTCTATGTTGTGCTACCTCTACTAAATTTGCGATAACTTTTTACTCGCATACTCAAATGATGCAAGGTCAGCGCCTAAATATACTAGAAACAAAATAGAATAATTGTATCTTAATTGTATTGACCAGAGCTGCAACTAACGGTTCCAGAACAGCAGAACAGAACAGGGAAAATTTATTGATCTTCAAAATTTACACTTTTGTTCATTATATGCAACTCCAAATCAACCATAATCACATCCAATTCTTATTTAAGTCATAATCATAACGACATCAGAAGTTGTGCACTTATGAATATTAACCAAGGTTCACTATCTGAGGTTATATATCCATCCCATACCCATACTTACTAACTACTTACACTAATCCAAACTAATTAAAAATCATGCTTCTTTGAAATAATTACTCAAACAGGTTGTAAGCGTGCTTAAGTATTTATAATTGCAACATTAAGAACTCAAAAGAAAGTTCAAGAATGAATTTAAAATCATAGATAAAGGACCACCTTATCAAAACAAGCTTCGAATTAACAATCACAATAGCACACAATATTCTCGACTGAATATACACGCGTATGCGTGTGTATATACATATCAAAGACAAGAACTAAAACAAGGAAGCAAGTTTCGGATCAAAGCAACCGGAATAAGGATTATATGGCGACCTGAAAGTGGCCGGAAAACAGAACCGGAATCACAGCGGCGGCGAGAGGACAGGAAAAGCAGGGAAGCACCATGAGACCAGAGAAAAGAGAAAGAGAGCCCAAAGATGAGAGAGATCGATCGATGGGAGAGATAGAGATGCCCCCGTCTGTGTTTTTTTTTGTTAAAACCACCATCTCCTGCCAGGTTTCTAGTGAGGAAGGAAAACAGGCCACGTGTAAAAATAAATGAACATGTACCCCGAGAGTCTGGTATCTGTTCCGTGCTTTGCAATTTAACAAACTAATTTTCGGGTAAAAATAACCCAAAAAATCACCAAAAAAAATTTTAAAATTCTCGGAATATTTAAAAACTAGTAAAATATAAATTCCATAATTTTTGAAGCATTTTTGAATTTAATTTTGGACCCGCTCCTAAATACAATCAGAAAATTATTTGGGGATAAATGAGTGACGAAATATTATTCTTTAAATTTTATAAATCCCTATAAATAATTATTGAGATTATAAAGACATACAAATAATTTTAAAGATAACATCAGTATTTATGAAAATAAATCTTCAATAAAATCAAATTTAAAAATAGAAATAAATTAATACGACTCAGCGATTAATAAGATAAATAATTCTCAACTGCAACCGAGTCACACATAATTAATGTTAATACAACACATAGCTGGCAGAATCATATCATCTATTTATTTATTTAATATTCATATTTTAATAACACAAAAATACAGATCATTATAGCATGATTATGAAGCTAACACACAACAGTTAATCATCATGTGCTTATACAGGTAAACATATAATATTCTTCACATTTAACCATATATTTTGCCTTACTAAATATTGACAAAAACAAGTAATATTGGCAGTTTTTAATAAAATATAAATGGCTTCTTCTTAAATATTAAATGCATTCTCGTGTGTACTTCTTGGACCGGGATGTACCACCTTTGCTTTTTCCTGCCACTTCTCCCCCTTAGTTGAGGAATCCTCCAATATTTATTATGTAACACTTCTTCCCTTTGAGCAAGAGAACGAGGTATGCTGCTGTCTGAAGGAGTTCTTATATAGCACTTGGTTAGAAAATTAGTAGCAAGTTGTTGTCTGATCAACCATGCCCTTAAATACTGCAATAATGGTTTCACCATTGATCATTAAGTTAACCAAACTTCCCAACATCCTTATACCTCCCAACTGTTAGATCACAATTGTTAGGCCCCAACTATTGATTCCGATTTGTAAACTTTAGGTACCAATCAATACAGATTTCATTTCCTGAAATATGGAGTTGGATCCCTAAGAAACATCTTCCGAGAGATTTGAACATTACGAACCATGTTTAGGGAAAGAGAATGGTGTAACACCCCCGAATCCGGGGTCAGGGATCCGGGTTGTCACGAGTTCGATTTCCCTTAATAACACCCAATCTTAATAAACAATCAACTACTCCGTACTGTGACCCCACAATAAACACACACACCACAAGTTATAGTCTCAGAGATGAATATCCAAAAATAACACGAGTCATTTTATTCCACAATTATATGCCATTACACCTTAAAAGGGTTTCTGAATAAATTTACATATTCTTTGCCATTATTACAATTCATAAATATAAATAAGTCTGGTACAACAAAAGTTGAAAGCCTAGCCTATTGGTAGTTCCTAGCTCAACTACAACGGCATCAACGCCTACAGCAAACTGCGGAACGTTTCCTAACCGCTTGCGAATTGGAAGCCTGGTCTTGTTCATCTTTTCTATATGTTATTGTGTGATGAAAGAAGAAAGCAAGGGTGAGCAAAAAGCCCACCGAAATAATATGTATAATAATTAACAATATATGAGCATTCTCATAGTACTCATGAAAGTCTTGGTCGAGAAGAAATGAACCAAGCTGATATTTTAACGTGATCAAGTCGCAAATTATTCAGTATATATATACATATATACTTCTCACAATATTTGAAATCCTCTGACATGTATAATATACACAGAGTTCCAGTTTATAACTGTATAAAAATATCGTTGTAAGGTGATCTCATATATCTAACCTTGTCTCAACGTTTTTCTGAAAATCTTTGTCATTCATAAGATAATCATTAACTGGATATAAGTTGAAAAGATGAAGTTACAAGATACTTCAATATATTTATATCTTTTCCGAATACTACTTGAACCACCACCGTTCAAGGTATAAACAGTTTCGAAAGTTCATCACATAGATGAGACCACAAGTTAAGACTTGAATAGATTAAATCTTTTAAATATTATTGAATGAAATGAAGTTACGAGGTACTTCATTAAGTCCCGATATATATATCCACTATATATCTCTTATACATTTCCCGGAAACCTCTGTTATGTAAAGTATGAACAGAGTTTGTAAGAATTTTAGAAAGAAAAGAATTTTGGTATAAACCCGATATCTTGCTGATCAGGCAAAGATATCAATAAGTAACCTTTTCTACTAGTAGATGGATGAATCCCCCACCAGTCATCACCCTGGCCTCATTGGGACCTTGTGCTGGACTGCCACCCGGCCTCTTACGCGTTGATGGACTGCCACCCAACCACTTACACTCTGATAGACCGTACCCCGGCCTGTCGCTTATGCCGACTCAATTAGATGGGCTTACTTCCCGAACGTTGGGTAAGTAATCAATTCATTTGTCAAAACAACAACCTTGTTGCGAATATAAATACACCACAGAGCCGGATCCCTCAGGTTTTGAGCGAGTATTTAAATCTCCTTTGAAAGGAAGATCTTAAATATAAAAATGAGTTTTGGGATCCGCTCTAACTTTTAAAATCATTTTGAAGACTCGAAAACATTTTTAAGAATGTTTGGTGTAATGTTGATTTAATAATATAAATCAGTCCCAATATATTAGAAAATATCTGAATATTTTTATTTAAATAATATTCCCATAAAGAATAATCTTTATAAAAATAATTAAAGTAGAAGTTTTAAAACTTATACTTGAAATGGATATTGAATAACCAAAGATATACTTATACGAAAGTACGATCTTTATTTGAATAACCGAAAATAAGTTTGATTATCGAAACATTATTCTTTAATAAAATAAAGAATATTATTTAGTGAATAAGCGGAGTCATAAGTCCTCGAATGAATATTCAAAATAATATTCATTAAATAGAATAAACAGAGTCGTAAGTCCTCGAATGAATATTCAATATAATATTCATTTAAATAAAATAAACGGAGTCATAAGTCCTCGAATGAATATTCAAAGTAATATTCATTAAATAAAATAAACGGAGTCATAAGTCCTCGAATGAATATTCAAAATAATATTCATTACATAAAATAAAGTTATCGAATAAACCTTATTCGATTAATAGTTTTGAAAACTATATCTATATATATATAAATATATATATAATATACTCGGGAACATCGACTCCCGGTTTCGAAAATGTTCACCTTTGGGTCCCCTATACTAAGGGTATACGCAACTACTGCTTATCTCTAGCATAGGTATTATGAAACTATAAGCATTGGAATCAACAGATAGATATCAAGATTACGAAATAGACATGCATATATTTCATATCAGCATGCTCCAATATATCGCAAGATTTGCTAATTAACCATCATGCATCTATCACAAGATAATGCATATACATATATACATCACAACAACAGTATAACGGGTAGAAAACTTGCTTGAGCGACTGGGGGTGATAAATGGCTTGGGACGAGTCTGGTAACCTATAAACAATATATAAGTTGGAATTAAACCAAAGTCGCTTATGAATCTATACCTTAACCAATTAGACCTTAACGTTCGCTTTTGCGCTTAACGATTCACTTAAGTCGCTCGAGTACCCTCGGCTCCACCATTTTTAATAAATTAACCATTACGAGTTTTAAGGCGATTCTTTCGCGAGTACCGTACCAACTATCTAACCCACTTTACATAATTGTTTCATAATCCAATTAGTCATTTAAGGGCCTTAACTAATGTTTCAAAGTAAGGCGAGGGGTAATGGTTCGGTCGCGAAACGCCGTTACTTAAAACGGTCGTTTCTCCTAAACCGTACATCGGATTCAAGCGAATCAGATATCAAAACGAAGCTCGTAACATGAACTATCTAAAAATAGCAATGGTCAAAACCTAAAAGTGAGTTCACGGGTCCTGATGTTAAGAACAAAAGCACTCTAAGGTAAATCGGGCATTACGACGGCTATGTTTACGCGATTACCAAATTTGTATAACTCCAAATCAATCCACAATCAACCACAAATCAACCCATAACCACCAATACAACCAAAATCCATCCATACTTCATTACAACAGTCCTAACATCTCAATA
The DNA here is from genome assembly GCF_009905375.1 of Apium graveolens. Taxonomy (NCBI): domain Eukaryota; kingdom Viridiplantae; phylum Streptophyta; class Magnoliopsida; order Apiales; family Apiaceae; genus Apium; species Apium graveolens. The sequence continues at coordinate 92,106,631 of NC_133650.1, read as the reverse complement.
TTTACCAATTTATACTACCCCTAAACAAGAACTAAAGCTATGCTTAAGTTCATTAACCAATAATCAAGATTTACAACTCCAAACTCATTATAAATCCAACCCAACTCTAAATATACCTGAATCATACTTCCCAAGAACTAAACCAAGCATAAAAACTCTAAATATACAAAAGTAGGGCTAGGGTATGAGATTATACCTTCCTTGGTGAGTAAAAGTAACTAAGGAGCGTGGAATCACCCTTGAAAGTCCTTACCAAAGCTTAATCTAATAAAAAACACAAGATCAAACAATTTAAATTTCTTGAAAACACTATTCACTCTCTTCTTAAATGAATTATTAAAAGAGATTGTGAAGGAATTTGGAGCTTAAACTCATAGGATAGCCATAACTAATCACAAGGAACCTTGGATAATTACCTTGCAATTTAACAATGCTTGGATCTTGGATTTTGAATTTCTTGTCTTTGAAAAAGTGAAGAAGCCGAGAGCTTCTTGCTTGGAAAGGTGGAGAAAATGTGTTTTTGTGGTTTGTGATTTGTTTTGTTGGTTGTTTTGCTTTTGTTTTGATTAATTACCTTTTAACCATGGTAAATTTTGTGTGGTTTATAATCAACTAACACTTCCTTCCCTTTTGGTCATGCTTATGTCATCCTCCTATGTCATCTTCCCACACTTGTCCTCTTCTTGTTGGTGTCATGACATCATCATCACTAACCTCTTTGATTAGCTCCTAATTACTTGGCTAATGACCGCTGATCTGTTATACGGTTCGCTTAACTTTCATTTTCGTTTATCGTTTGAGGGATCACACCCGGGATCTTATTACTTGGGTTCCCTTAACCTTTCTCAATACATTATATTCCTTTTATGATCCTTTATTATAATCCTTGAATTAAAATCCTTTTAATCATGTTACCTTATATTCAATTCTTTCTATATCTGGTGGATTTTCAGGAAAAATCAAAGTGTTCGAATTTAGATTCTGACGATCTTTACATATACTTATATACCATATAGAGTACTAATAAAATCTCAGAATATCAATAAAAGAACCTCTACAAAGTGTGGCATGAAAAGTTTTCTTATTCAACATAATCAGCAAAAACACTATTCATAAGGGTTTCGAAAATTCCAAAAATTGGGGTTATTACAGTCTCCCCTCCTTAAAAGGATTACATCCCGGAATCAGATAAAAATGAATAGGGATACTTTCTTAGCATTGCACTTTCTAACTCTCAAGTCAATTTTCCCACATTGTGGTTCTACCACCAACTCTGGCTAGCTTGATAACCCTTCTCCTAAGCACTTGTCCCTTTTTGATCTATAACCCTTCCTAGTTGCTCCATATAGGTTACGTCTGGTTGCATGTCTATGCGCTCATATGCCCCTATTTATCTGGCATCCGAATTACACTTCCTTAACATTGATACGTGGAACATATTATGAACTTGCTACATGTTCGGGGGTAGGGCTAGCTCATATGCCAGCTTCCCAATATGTCTTAATATATCCAAGGGTCCAACAATTCGTGGGCTTAGCTTTCCTTTCTTTTTGAACCTCATCCATCCTTTCCAAGGGATACCTTTAACATTACTAGGTCCCCTATTTCATATTCTTTGTCCTTTCGAGTCAAATCAACATACTCCTTATGTCCATCTTGGGCTACTACCAGCCGTCCTCTGATTAGATCTATTATATCCTTGGTCCTTTGGACTACTGCGGGTCCGAGCATCTTGCGCTCTACAACTTCATCCTAACATAAGGGAGATCGACATCGTCTTCCCTCAAGGATCTCATAAGGCGACATCTCAATACTGACATATCATCTATCGTTGTAAGAAAACTCAATTCGTGTTAAGTGATCGTTCTAAATTCTTTCAAGTTTATTGCACAGACCCTCATCATAGCTTCTAGCATTATAGCTTTTGCTTCTCAATACTCCTTCTTTTCTTGTTCGTAAGCGTTACTATCTTCCGTACAAAATACCATTCTAGATATACCTTTACTCGCTAGAGTTTTATAACCTTTTAATAACCACGTCAACCTTAGTATCACGAACGTGTTAGATTCGGAATACCACCGTACTTGGTACCACTTCATCTCTAGTTGCCTCCATCTTCGAAAGCTTGGTCCTTCGTGTAGAAGTAAAAGAATTTATTGAGAGATTACTATGATCATGAACACTTGTTCTATTGCATAGTTAGTACAGAAGGTGGCCAGCCTTTAGTACTTGACAAGCAATTAAACAACATGTGGTATCCTACTAGGCTTCTATCACACAGATAGATAGTCATTCGGCAATACCTCCCCTTCTGGAAGGGTTGTTCTTCTCAGCTTACATGAAATGAAAAGGAGAAAAATATCGAATTGAAGAGAATTGTATATATATAAAAAAATATACTGCCACAAAATATCTGGCTTGGAATCTACCTCTGAACTATAGAGGTTTATCATAGGAGAACAAAACATATATGTATATAAATCAACATCAAGTATAATAGCATCGCATTTCATATGCCTAAATATTTGCTATTCTGTCCATCATTCTATGGACCCATGCTCTTGCTCGAGCTTATAAACAATCACCGTTGAAATTCCCTCGACAGCGAAAATCAAATCTGGGATTTCATTCTAGACATCATCGTTACTAAAATTCTATGCTTGTAGTGCAATGTTCCTCGTATAGTAATACGGCTCTCTATTCATAAGAAGGAATAAATATTCTATAGGTAGATAATCGACTTAATTAGTCTATCAACGATAACTTATACATCACCACGACCCGATTAGTGGTACTCAATCTCAACATCCATTCTAATACAACTCTTACGGTTGTAATCGACTCATTACTCACAGAATCATTGCTGCATTACTATGGTCCACCACTGACCTACTATCGTCATTCATTTTCCTTGGAATCTTAATAGCTAACCATACGGAGTCCATACCTGTCATATCAAATTCTTCTAAGGAGTTAACATAATTACCATTCATAATTCATGAAGAACACTCCAGATCCTGACGTACTTTCATGACATGAAGTAGATAAAATTGCAGAAGAGTTTCAATCAAAGCAACGATAGCAGTTAATACCATTCTTAATCATATGCCTTTAATAGAAGACTTAACTCAAAGGTTCGTTTAGTCCTTTTTGAAACATGGTCCTGGATTATTCTCAAGATAGGACCTTCTAAGATAGATAGCCCACTCACAGCGATTACATGAATTAAATCTTTACCAAACTACTATTATGGTTGGGTATTGCACAGTCATCAGAAGGAATGTCAATCTTCCAAACCATAATACAACCTTCACGGCTTTAACCATCATCACTGTATTCCTCTGGCACGAGCGCCGATAATTGTCTTCTTACACTTAAAATGTCAGCCACCTCTTTGGCCTTTCCTGATAGTAATACTTCCTTACAATCAATGTCATTTTAACCACCTTCACTAAATTTTCTACCTCATTTCAAATCACTGCTTAAGTGAAATGCTTTTCTTAAGTCCTTATGATAAAAAAAATCACCATTTTTCCATAAGTCACTGCCTTAGTCTTCAAATGTAAACATTATCATGGATGACTCTCGATCGTACTTAGGATGTCTTTTATCTTGGGCCCTTCTTGCTTTAACAATTATGACCTTTATTGGTTCAATCTATACTTCTTATGGTTTAATACGTGCCCACCTGGCATTATTATAATTATGCCATTTTTCCTTTATCAAATTTCTATTCTTGAGAACTTCGAATATTACCTTTCTCCTTATAAAACCTCTAAGGTTATCCTTAAATCATTCCTCCTGTATTCCCTAGATACAGGGCATATCAAAATATCATTTACTAATACTAGAACCATTGTTTATACACTTCTGAAAAATTTCTCCACTGATCCTTAAAGGTTGTTGTTACCTTAATCCTTTCCAATTCATACTGTCAAAACTCATACCGTCCCTATTAAGGGTGAAATGCCAACCTTCATGCATTCCCCTATGGTTCATCTCAAGTTATCGAAGTTATATCCTTAATTCCACCTTTAAAAAGGTACTTGCATCCTTCCATAGATAAATCAAGTCATATGTCCTTGATAGATTATCTTATTCAATCATTCCCACCCAGATAGTCTATACCAATTTCACAATAGCATCTTTATTCAAACTGAGGTCAACCCATATGGCCTTCAAAAGATAACAATGGTTACCCGCTTTTCTTTCCTAATTTGGTAATGACAACAGGGATGTTCTGGAAGATATTGGTCGTGTTCAACATGAACTTCTTCTTAATAACTCCTCATTTACTTTTATTGTTTATCTCAACAGTCATCTCAATGTTGGGATATCTTTCATACCTGGCATCTCCCTTTCTGGGTATCATGCCACCGGTCTTACATATACTTCACATTCTTGAAGGTCACTTCCTTCATCCCATTTTCCTAATATCTTGTTATCCTGTCTCCTCAGTCCATCCGTGTTTTCTTATTAGCCCATCGATCTATCTCAAAGTGTCTTCCAATACTCCCAACTTAAAGGGGATACAATATACATATCACTTATGCCTTAAACCATCAACTTTAACTCATGGTGAATCACCCTCATCCCAACGATTACATACTTTTCTATTTCTATTTCTATGAGTCTTTAGGGTTTCCTCATACCTAACTCCCTTATCATTCCTCAAACTTTATTGCCTTTATATTCCTTTTCACTTCAGTTTCTTTTATTTTCGTTTCTATTACAACCATTTCATGAACCAACACAACATAAGCATTGATTTCAAACATTACGTCATTCTAGGATTCTTGTCCTCTAGACGAATCTTGACAACTTTTACAACTTAGATTCATAACTCATCATACTCGTCCGCCTTTGTTCTGGCTCTAAAGCTTTTACACTATCTCTATAACCTTGGGAATTACTTTCCCGAAAACAATTGACTGAACTTTAATCAGTTTATTATAACCTCTGGCTTCGTGCCTTTCTTGGTCTTTCACCAGCGGGTGGCCTCTCTCTTAGGAGGGTAAGTGACAAAAATAGTCTTTTGTGATTCGTCAATCATTTAGAATCTCAAATGATTCCTATATTTCCTTTAGCCAGGCTCTTGCCTTGACTGGGTCAGCTTGTTCCTTGGAACTCTGAGAGCTTAGCGACTTAAAGGTCCTCAAAGAATTTCTCACCGCATTGTTTCCTTAGGGTGGTGGTTGGGGATAATAGTCTAAGTTCTGTCTAGAAAGGTCCATAAATTGTCGTATAGGAGTACCGTCTCGGGTCTCCATTCCTTACTCGTCCTTAGTATGAAATGTTTCATCCTTCTCCCATACTTGGGGTTATCTTATACGTTAAAATCCTTGTTTTCCACCTCATTATGTTATGGGCTCCTTATATCTTAATTGTGACCTCCCTGATTATCACATTCAAGGTTTGCCCCTAATCTTATTCCTCGTGGGGGTATAATGCTTGGAAAATTTTTGAGAATCTCTGGATATTTGTCTTACTTACTTTGCTTAAGTCTTTCCCTCATTTGGTCCTTACATGATTGCAAGTTATGAATTCTCAAGTTCTATAAATTTCATGACACTCTTAAGTGTTGATAGTGCAATTATCAATATGAACTTATCACAAACAAACGGATCTGAACTGAAAGGAACGAATATATACATAACCATTTGTTCGAGGGTACAACAACTAAACACATTAAAGAGAATTACATCATTTGGTCTGATCGCTTCTATCCCAAAAGTACTACCATAGATAATCATCTAGTCATTAAAACTAATCATTCATAACTTAGGCTAATCCTCCAAAAGTGGTGCTGCATGTAATCCTTGTCTGATTGCCCAGACCCTTCACACTACTATGGATCAAGAAATGTGGGCACGCACGACATCCCTAACCTGCTCCATCACAGAGGTGATGAGGTCTAAGATAGTCGCAAGTAGAGCTGGATCAACCTGACCCTCAAGATGGCCTCTAGCTGTAATTCGGGTGGTAGCCTCAATCCTGTCCATGCTATAAGCTAATCCTACCAGAAGTACCCCGCCCTCAATCCTTGGTGCAGTAAGTCGATCCAATAGATCACCCCTCACATTACGGGCCTCAGACATGCCACCCAAAGTCATATGATAATCGGCGATAAGAGAAGCCTGAGTGGTAGCATCTAGCAGTCCATGGGGTGCAGGTGGTGCAGACCCAGGAGATCCAAATAGATAACCAAGCACGGTATCAGGTTACAATGGTGTAGGAGATAAAGGTGGCATTTCCTCAGTAGGTGCTGGGCTCTGTACAGGGGAGGGAACAGGAATTGGTGGAACCTCATGGATGTCTACAGGAACCTCTGGAAGAGGGTCTGATACTGGTATAACTGGTGCCGTGGAAGGCCCTACTTCTTCTGCCCTCATTATCCTCTGTGCCCTTGGTAACTCTTCATCCTCTAGTGCCACCCTCGTGGCCATTCTAGCTCTGGTAGTCGCCCTAACTACGGTCATCAATTCCTCAGTAGTCCTCTCTTTATTCTCGTTAGGACCCTCCACGAGATCCTCCTCAGCAGCAATCCCTTCTGGGATAACATCCTCAATTGCAACATTCGCAACATGAATCTCATCCGGTCCCTCGCTAGGGTACTCTATCGGATTCACAATTTGATCTCCAACATGTAATAAAACATCCTCATGCTGATGCTCCTGAACCTCAGGGTTCGGTGCCCCGCTGCCCTATATGATAATGACTATGTTACTATCACAATATTTATAAGGGTTCCCATAAGGGTTTTAACTGTCAGTACTACGTTAGGTAGCCCGACTATGAACTTGCAAGAGTTCTTATTATCTCAGTGAACTTATTATCTTAACGCCACATCATCTCTGAGGTTTATAACGCTTAGCTCTAATACCATTTCTGTAACACCCCCAAATCCGGGGTCGGGGATCCGGGTTGTCACGAGTTCCATTTCCCTTAATAACACCCAATCTTAATGAACAGTCAACTACTCCGTCCTGTGACCCCACAATAAACACACACACCACAAGTTATAGTCTCAGAGATGAATATCCAAAAATACCACGAGTCATTTTATTCCACAATTATATGCCATTACACCTTAAAAGGGTTTCTGAATAAATTTACATATTCTTTGCCATTATTACAATTCATAAATATACATAAGTCTGGTACAACAAAAGTTGAAAGCCTAGCCTATTGGTAGTTCCTACCTCAACTACAACGGCATCAACGCCTACAGGAAACTGCAGAACGTTTCCTAACCGCTTGCGAATTGGAAGATTAGTCCTGTTCATCTTTTCTATCTGTTGTTGTGTGATGAAAGAAGAAAGCAAGGGTGAGCAACAAGCCCACCGAAATAATATGTATAATAATTAACAATATATGAGCATTCTCATAGTACTCATGAAAGTCTTGGTCAAGAAGAAATGAACCAAACTGATATCTTAACGCGACCAAGTCGCAAAATATTCAGCATATATATACATATATACTTCTCACAATATTTCAAATCCTCTGACATGTATAATATACACAGAGTTCCAGTTTATAACTGTATAAAAATATCGTTGTAAGGTGATCTCATATATCTAACCTTGTCTCAACGTTTTTCTGAAAATCTTTGTCATTCATAAGATAATCATTAACTGGATATAAGTTGAAAAGATGAAATTACAAGATACTCCAATATACTTATATCTTTTCCGAATACTACTTGAACCACCACCGTTCAAGGTATAAACAGTTTCGAAAGTTCATCACATAGATGAGACCACAAGTTAAGACTTGAATAGATTAAATCTTTGAAATATTATTGAATGAAATGAAGTTACGAGGTACTTCATTAAGTCTCGATATATATATATATATCCATATATATATATCTCTTATACATTTCCTGGAAACCTCTGTTATGTAAAGTATGAACATAATTTGTAATATCCTATGAATTTTGGAAAGAAAAGAATTTTGGCATAAACCCGATATCTTGCTGATCAGGCAAAGATACCAATAAGTAACCTTTTCTACTAGTAGATGGATGAATCCCCCACCGGTCATCACCCTGGCATCATTAGGACCTTGTGCTGGACCGCCACCCGGCCTCTTACGCGTTGATGGACTGCCACCCAGCCATTTACACTCTGATAGACCGTACCCCGGCATGTCGCTTATGCCGACTCAATTAGATGGGCTTACTTCCCGAACGTTGGGTAAGTAATCAATTCATTTGTCAAAACAACAACCTTGTTGCGAATATAAATACACCACAGAGCAGGATCCCTCAGGTTTTGAGTGAGTATTTAAATCCCCTTTGAAAGGAAGATCTTAAATATAAAAATGAGTTTTGGGATCCGCTCTAACTTTTAAAATCATTTTGAAGACTCGAAAACATTTTTATGAATGTTTGGAGTAATGCTGATTTAATAAAATAAATCAGTCCCAATATATTAGAAAATATCTGAATATTATTATTTAAATAATATTCCCATAAAGAATAATCTTTATAAAAATAATTGAAGTAGAATTTTTAAAACTTATACTTGAAATGGATATTGAATAACCAAAGATATACTTATACGAAAGTACGATCTTTATTTGAATAACCGAAAATAAGTTTGATTATCGAAACATTATTCTTTAATAAAATAAAGAATATTATTTAGTGAATAAGCGGAGTCATAAGTCCTCGAATGAATATTCAAAATAATATTCATTAAATAGAATAAATAGAGTCGTAAGTCCTCGAATGAATATTCAATATAATATTCATTTAAATAAAATAAACGGAGTCATAAGTCCTCGAATGAATATTCAAAGTAATATTCATTAAATAAAATAAACGGAGTCATAAGTCCTCGAATGAATATTCAAAATAATATTCATTACATAAAATAAAGTTATCGAATAAACCTTATTCGATTAATAGTTTTGAAAACTATATCTATATATATATAAATATATATATAATATACTCGGGAACATCGACTCCCGGTTTAGAAAATTTTCACCTTTGGGTCTCCTATACTAAGGGTATACGCAACTACTGCTTATCTCTAGCATAGGTATTATGAAACTATAAGCATTGGAATCAATAGATAGATATCAAGATTACGAAACAGACATGCATATATTTCATATCAGCATGCTCCAATATATCGCAAGATTTGCTAATCAACCGTCATGCATCTATCACAAGATAATGCATATACATATATACATCACAACAACAGTATAACGGGTAGAAAACTTGCCTGAGCGACTGGGGGTGATAAATGGCTTGGGACGAGTCTGGTAACCTATAAACAACATATAAGTTGGAATTAAACCAAAGTCGCTTATGAATCTATACCTTAACCAATTAGACCTTAACGTTCGCTTTTGCGCTTAACCATTCACTTAAGTCGCTCGAGTACCCTCGGCTCCACCATTTTTAATAAATTAACCATTACGAGTTTTAAGGCGATTCTTTCACGAGTACCCTACCAACTGTCTAACCCACTTTACATAATTGCTTCATAATCCAATTAGTCATTTAAGGGCCTTAACTAATGTTTCAAAGTAAGGCGAGGGGTAATGGTTCGGTCGCGAAACGCCGTTACTTAAAACGGTCGTTTCTCCTAAACCGTACATCGGATTCAAGCGAACCACATATCAAAACGAAGCTCGTAACATGAACTATCTAAAAATAGCAATGGTCAAAACCTAACAGTGAGTTCACGGGTCCTGATGTTAAGAACAAAAGCACTCTAAGGTAAATCGGGCATTACGACGGCTATGTTTACGCGATTACCAAATTTGTACAACTCCAAATCAATCCACAATCAACCACAAATCAACCCATAACCACCAATACAACCAAACTCCATCCATACTTCATTAAAACAGTCCCAACATCTCAATATTTACCAATTTATACTACCCCTAAACAAGAACTAAAGCTATGCTTAAGTTCATTAACCAATAATCAAGATTTACAACTCCAAACTCATTATAAATCCAACCCAACTCTAAATATACCTGAATCATACTTCCCAAGAACTAAACCAAGCATAAAAACTCTAAATATACAAAAGTAGGGCTAGGGTATGAGATATACCTTCCTTGGTGAGTAAAAGTAACTAAGGAGCTTGGAATCACCCTTGAAAGTCCTTACCAAAGCTTAATCTAATAAAAAACACAAGATCAAACAATTTAAATTTCTTGAAAACACTATTCACTCTCTTCTTAAATGATTTATTGAAAGAGATTGTGAAGGAATTTGGAGCTTAAACTCCTAGGATAGCCATAACTAATCATAAGAAACCTTAGATAATTACCTTGCAATTTAACAATGCTTGGATCTTGGATTTTGAATTTCTTGTCTTTGAAAAAGTGAAGAAGCCGAGAGCTTCTTGCTTGGAAAGGTGGAGAAAATGTGTTTTTGTGGTTTGTGATTTGTTTTGTTGGTTGTTTTGCTTTTGTTTTGATTAATTACCTTTTAACCATGGTAAATTTTGTGTGGTTTATAATCAACCAACACTTCCTTCCCTTTTGGTCATGCTTATGTCATCCTCCTATGTCATCTTCGCACACTTGTCCTCTTCTTGTTGGTGTGATGACATCATCATCACTAACCTCTTTGATTAGCTCCTAATTACTGGGCTAATGACCGCTGATCTGTTATACGGTTCGCTTAACTTTCGTTTTTGTTTATCGTTTGAGGGATCATACCCGGGATCTTATTACTTGGGTTCCCTTAACCTTTCTCAATACATTATATTCCTTTTATGATCCTTTCTTATAATCCTTGAATTAAAATCCTTTTAATCATGTTACCTTATACTCAATTCTTTCTGTATCTGATGGATTTTCGGGAAAAATCAAAGTGTTCGAATTTGGATTCTGACGATCTTTACATACACTTATATACCATATAGAGCACTAATAAGATCTCAGAATATCAATAAAAGAACCTCTACAAAGTGTGGCATGAAAAGTTTTCTTATTCAGCATAATCAGCAAAAACACTATTCATAAGGGTTTCAAAAATTCCAAAAATTGGGGTTATGACAAATGGGACTTGGTATTTATCTTTCTTCCTCACTGTGAGTGTGTGATTCTGTTTCATGTACCTCACAACTGTTTCACTCTTCTCTCCACTCACATTCACACTCTTTCTCACAAGTGTATCACTCCTCTCATAGCTCCAAATACAGCTGTACCTGCAAGGAAAATCACCTTAGCCATCCTTTAGGAGGTCACATGTGGTGCAATGGGAGTTCGCAAATCCTTGTCCTTGTTAGACTCGTCAGATGAATCTGAGTCATAATCTATAAGTTGCTAATTCCCGTTTAGGGTTCCAGATTTAAACTCTGGGAAGTTAAACAATGATCCGAAGAATTTAGCATAATGATCAAAGTTTCCTTCTAATGTCTGTGAAGGCATTTCCTTGTGACTCATCATGTAAATCTGAATCATAGTCAACAAGTTGCCGATCTGCGCCTATGTCAGATCCCCTATCCGCAGATGCATCCAAGGGATTTAAGCCTAGGGAGGTAGACACTGACCAATGATAAATTGTTATTGGATCAGTATCTTCTCCTAACACCTGTAAAGGCAATTTGTCTATTAAAGAACTTTGAACAATCTCTGACCTTAAAATGGTCAAAACTCTTATTTCCGTCAACTCTTCTTGTGACGGCCTCAACCCCGGGGTCAGGAGGTGACGTCACCAACAACAATAATAATAAACATAATATAATCCAAATCATTAATTAGACATAACCACGACCCCTTTACCAAGACCTTTTCCAGGTTTAAGTATGATTTAGGTTACAACTATTACAAAACTGACTTACAACGAACCATCCTGACGCAACTAACTTAATACAACAACTCAATAGACCATCTTCGGTCGAACACAACTACCTCAGAGGAGCCTGACATGGAAGAAACTGGAACCCTTCACTGACTATCGCGGAATAATCTCCTAGGCATCTGCAATACATATATAAAATATTCTGCAAGGGTGAGCAATCAATTGTTCAGCAGTACCACTATATGAATAACAAGTAAAATGATTTAAAGTAAAGTAGTTATAGGAAAAAAATTCATAACTTGTTAGAAACATGTAAAACAGTTATAAACTGGATATCAAAACTAGCATGCTCTGTAAAACAAAATCAACTGTCGTATGTTGTGCATAAATACCAGAGTTCAATTTTAGCATGCTATTTTCATTTTCAAACCTTTCGTTCCATTACAGGAACCATAAAACCATTTGTCCCTTTACAGGGACCCAAAACCATTTGTTCTGTTACTAGAACCTCAATCACTTATTCCTTTACTGGAACCACAAAATCATCTATTCCGTTACGGGAACCACTAAATCACAATCAGATATGTATTGGATGTTATCTAGGGACGACTGATCAGGCCTCCACACAAATTATCTAGGATAGTTGGTCGGGCTATCACACAAAATGTCTAGGAAAGTTGATCGGGCTTTCACATAAAATCACCGGATCCGCAAAGACTAGCTAGGTCTCTGATTAACTATGCCCGACTAATCGGTTATGTAATGCGCGCAACTGAATTAGCCACTTACGCAACGCTATCCAATATCTGATTCATTTTATCCAGTTTCAAAATCACTTTTACCTATCTCTTCTTAAAATCAATTCTGTCACAGCACACTATTCAAAACCTCTTATCCATTTTTAATCACACTTTAGAGATAGGTATTTTCAGAAGTTACTTTTCCCCAAAAACACATATTTAACAATATTTTCAAACACAGGGATACGTAACTTAAACCTTTCTGTTCCTGTTCAATAATAAAACAACATTTCATTCATATATACTGAACTATAAAAGAATGGTCAGGGGTACTTGCCTTGCAGAGCTTTACAACTAATACCGATTGACCTTGGACTGACTTGGACACTCGACTTTACCGCTTTACTAACACATTATCCTGGATCCGACTTTCACGCTCAGGTCCTTCGTTCGGAACCTCGCTGCGCTTGTCGACTGATCACTAGTTATCTTTAGTTCAGTACCAATTCCTGAGTTCTTCGACTAGAACCAAGTCAGAACCCACTAGAGAATAAGAGCGGTGACGGCCAGAAATGAGGGAAAATAAGAAAGAAAAGCGGGGGTTGTAGCAAAATTCCGGGGAAGAAAGGGAAATAACGGGAGGGATGGGAGAGAACAGGGGCGTGGGGAAAATAGAGAAAAATTAAGGAAGATGATGAGTGAATTAGGGAGAGATGCCGAGAGGTCAAAGAGATTGATGCTAGGGAGAGATGCCGAGAGGTCAAAGAGATTGATGCTCTTTAATAAAATGTAATTGTATTGTCACTGCAAGGAAGCGAAAACACGTGTCCCCTTGCGCTAAAACAAAATTGACACGTATAATAGGATAATCACGAAAATTATGTGCCCCGATTTACTCCGACATTTGATTTTTAACGAATAATTTGCGGGCGATAAAGATCCAAAAATTCACCAAAATAGTTTAAAATTTATATAAATATCCCCAAATTAATAAAACATGAGTTTTTTAATTTTTAGATAAATTTTGAAACGCGACTTATACCCGCAATTTACAGTTAATGAACCGAGCTGTACTTAAAATAAATTCAGAAAATCACGGAAACAGTCTTAAAATGTAAGAAATATCCCGAAATTTATAAAAACATAAATTTCGAAATTTGAAATGAACTTTATACCCGCTTTTAACAGTTAAGCAAATCAACGCGCGGGTGAAATTAATCTCAAAAATTTTCAAAATAATTTTAACATTCTCGGAATATTCCAAACTTAAATAAATATCGGTTTTATAATATTTGAAGAATTCTTGAATTAAATACAGATTTTACAAATAAATGAAATCAGAAAATCGTATAGGGTTAAATAATTGGTGAAATATTGATTTCTAAATTTTGTAAAATCCCAAAAATAATTATTGTAATTATAACACATTAAAAACAATTCTAGAGACATTCCAAATATTTATGAAATAAATTTGTATTAAATCCACTTTTAAAAGTAAAAACAATTCAATACAACTCCATAATTAATTACGCGGACAACCCAGTACACCATAAATCACACATAGATAATAATCAAACACATAGCGGTCGAAACCAATACACATATTTTATTTATTTAATAATTTCCATAATTACACATTTAAATAATACAAAAATACGCGAGTCGTTATATCATTCACCCCTTAAAAAGATTTTGTCCTCAGAATCTGATCTAACTAAACAAGTGAGGATATTTGTCAAGCATATCTGACTCGAACTTCCAAGTAGACTCTTCTACTTGAGAATTTCTCCCAATAGTTTATTTATATGAATAACCCATTCCTAGAGACGCACTCTCAACGAGCTAGGATGACTTAGTTTGAATCAGAAACATATCATTTTGGATATTGACACGTGGAACGTATTATATATACTGCAACTTCGGAGATAACATGAACTCATGGGCAACTTTACCTATATTTCTCAATACCTCGAACGGTTCCGTATTTTTAGGACTCTACTTGTCCCTTTTATTCAAATTCAACCAATCTCTTTCAAGGTGAATCTTTTGTTAATACCAACAATCCTATTTCCATATTCACACTCTTTTAATGCAAGTCCGCTTTCTTACTTTGTCTATCCCAAACTACTTCCTTTCTATTCTTCGTTGGGAAATCCTTAAGCGTTCTACACAGACTTTCTTAATCTTCGAATATCTGAGGATGTTATCAATAAATACAATTGGCTTATCCAAGTACTCTTTATACAATATGTTCTTTAATTCCTTAGAGACGACTCATATACTTGTTACTCCACATGATATCACCAAATTTGCAACGCTCATAACTTGTTCTATTTGCAATCTTTGATATGTCCTCAGGCTGGATCTCTAGTAAATCCCCGAGAAATTACACATTCCTTGAATTAGATCACATAAGTAATCAATTCTTAATAGAAGTTATTTATTCTTATTCGTCATTTTGTTAAACTCCCGATAATCAGTGCACAATCTCATAATTCCATCATTTTTTTTCCAACAACATCATTGGTGCACCCCAAGGGACTATATCTGCTATGCTCATTTCCCTTTCCAATAAGCTTTACAATTATCAAACTACTTACTTCATTCCACTGGCCTCCAGAAACTCCAGGACATTTATTTATTACTCAAACTTCCTCCAGATTAAGTATATTCTTCTTCGTTTCTTTACACATGGTGGATCTACCTTATAACCTTAGCTTATTACTCTTTTTCTCGCATGCTTGGAAGAACTTCTTATATTGCCACTGCATTTAGAAACTTGCCTTACTATTGACTTTTGCACACTTTATAATTCGTTTCTTCTAAAAAAAACTACTCATTGCCTTACTACAGGATACCCAACCCGATCCTAAGATCACATCGAACTTTTCTAGCTCGAAGGGTGTCAAATCAGATGCAACTATGTCCAAATTCTAAATGCTCAATCTCTTGGTCCTTTTAAAAGTTCTGCCTCTAGTTGTGCTGGATGTTGGTCCTTGGGATATAGTATCTTGAGTAATCGTTTTACAACTCCTTGCAATATGCCCAACTTTTCCACAATTATAACACGTAACTCCTGGATTTTCTGGATTACATTCCGATGCATAATGACCCTTATGTCCACACTTAAAACATTGCACATTCTTTTTGCACGAACCACTGTGTCTCCTATCACAAGACTTACAATCCACTGCTGACTTGACTGACTGAGCTGGAGTGGAAGCAATTAAAGTAGCACTAGACCTAGCCTGAAATAAACTCTGTCTCCGGAATCCCTTACTCTTGTTTCGGCCAAACCGATTCTCAAATTCCTGACTGGATTCTCCTTGGTCTGCCTTGTCCATAACACCTTCCGACTTCCTTTTCTTATCACTTCCTTCCTTAACAACCAACTTCTGGTCACTTTCTATTACCAGGGCGACCTGAACCATAGAAGAGTATGTCTTGAGTTGCAATGCCATAACTCCTCTGCGAATTTCAGGCTCCAACCCTTGCTGAAATCTTTTTGCCTTCTGACTTTCCGTACCTACATACTCAGGAACTAATCGGGCCAATTCTGTAAACTTGGCCTCATACTCCAGCACACTTCTTTTAGCTTGCTTTAACTCTAGGAATTCAATCTCCATTTGATTTCGCACACAGTCATGGAAATACTTTTCCAAAAACAACTAGGTAAACCTAGCCCACAAAACAGGGCCTTCTCCTTCTAACGCTCGAGTGGATTCCCACCAGTAATTCGCTTCATTCTTTAAGAAGTAGCTTGCATAATCAGTCTTAAGATTATCACTTACTTGCGTGAGGGTAAATGCCTTTTCCATTTCCTTCAGCCAATTTCTGGCAACAACAGGATCAACTTCGCCCTTGAACTCTGGGGGCTTAACAAACTGAAAGGACTTAAAACTAGTGATTTGGTTTAGCTCTCCTTATTGATGTTGTTGCTGTTGAATCTGTTGGATTAACTGTAACTGTTGTTGCTGTTGCTAGCGCAACAAGTCTAGAATTTCATTTATAACTGGACCCTCCGCCAAACTACTACTATTTTCTTTAGACTGGGTAGCTTTCTTGGGTGGCATTTTCCTAAAATATAACAGGTGATTTATTCAAAAACATAACAAGGATGTATAACAAAAATATCACCGTTCAAACGGTGCACCTGTGTCAGGAAAATGCTGCCCAATCAAAGCACCCATGTCTTTATATTTTTTTTATTTTTTTTTGGATCCATTTATAAAAGATATCTAGATTAGCAACACTATCAACAATAACAACGGTAACAGCAGCAAAATCAACAACAGCGCAGAAAACTGGAATATAAAGGTACTAAATATTATAACATGCCCTCTCAATATAAAAACAACTGAGCAACCTTCCAGCACCATTGAAATACAACACTAACAAATTCCACATACCGCAAAGCTAGACGGGTTATACTAGGCACCACCCAAAAAGGTAAATTGGTAAGTCAAGTTAAACTTAAAAAATCACAGACTTGGCTAATGCACTAGTCCGAGTTTCAATCAACCATCCTTCCCAAGGTGACTTCTTATCTCTTACAATTGACCCATCTTCCACGGAGTCAACTTTTCTAAAGCTGCAACCTTCAATATCGAATCATGAATCCGCTTTACTATTTTCATTTCTGAAGTAGCAACCCGATGAAAAACTTCTATTCTTCCAGACAGTCAACTCTTGTTTACTTTCAATAACTAGGACTGTCTAATTACAAAAGCTACTAACAGTTCACTGCCTCGGGACTTCGAATGAAATTTCAAAGTCAAGGAATCAAGGGAATCGAATAAAAAGGAACAATGAAGAAGATGTAGGTATGATTGAGAGAAACCATACAAGTACATAAGATGGCCAGTCTTAGTAACACATAGCTCACAACACATACTTCAGTGGCATCCCACCAACCCCTTTGTCACACAGACAAATGGTCAACTCATATGCATTGCTTGCCCCAATCAACCGATAGCATCTCCGAGAAAAAAAACAATGTATAAAAAGTAAATTCACAAATAGGAAGGGGAGAATCTGAGTTGTAATGAGATCAACAGAACCCTAAGTGGCTTATTCCGCATTCATAACTTTCTCACAGGGAAAGTAAGCAACTTATAGGATAAGAAATAATAACTCTGGAAACAAAATACGTTTCAAGAAAGAAATAGAAGGGTTCAAAGATACCACCTCCCGTCCTGATCCATATTCACTATAAGACTTGGTCGTCATAGCAGCCACTGACTATTATCATAATATCCGGACTCACCAAGGTCACACAATCGGTTCCATCATTCTTTGTCATTGAAAATGTGATATTTAGAAATAACGTTGGCGTCTCTTCAGCTGACACATCAAGGGTCTGCTCAAAAGCTGAATTCTCTCATTCAGACTCGAATTCTTGATAGGGAAACTAGAAATCTCTATTGAACATTACTAATTATACATATATGAAGGAAATGTATTCTAGGTTTGGGCGGTTCCATCCAATCCTCAATAGACGTTAGGGTTACGTTTCCGAAACCCTTGACTAAAAACATAGACTCGCTCTTCTGATTGAGTTGCTGACTCCCATCTACACGTGAACTTTCTTACACTCTTTTGACTCTATTCTTAACCTAAATCAGGGACTCAAACCTGTAGCTCTGATACCAACTGTGACGGCCTCAACTCCGGGGTCAGGAGTTGACGTCACCAACAACAATAATAATAAACATAATATAATCCAAATCATTAATTATACATAACCACGACCCCTTTACCAAGACTTTTTCCAGGTTTAAGTATGATTTAGGTTAAAACTATTACAAAACCGACTTACAACGAACCATCCTGCCGCAACTAAATTAATACAGAAACTCAATAGACCATCTTTGGTCCAACACAACTACCTCAGAGGAGCCTGACACGGAAGAAACTGGAACCCTGCCCTGACTATCGCGGAAGAATCTCCTAGGCATCTGCAATACATATATAAAATATTCTGCAAGGGTGGGCAATCAATTGCTCAGCAGTACCACTATATGAATAACAAGTAAAACAATTTAAAGTAAAGCAGTTATAGGAACATAATTCATAACTTGTTAGAAACATGTAAAACAGGTATAAACTTGATATCAAAACTAGCATTCTCTGTAAAACAAAATCAACTGTCGTATATTGTGCATAAATACCAGAGTTCAATTTTAGCATGCTATTTTCATTTTCAAACCTTCCGTTCCATTACACGAACCATAAAACCATTTATCCCGTTACAGGGACCCAAAACCATTTGTTCCGTTACTGGAACCTCAATCACTTGTTCCGTTACTGGAACCACAAAATCATCTATTCCCTTACGGGAACCACTAAATCATAATCAGATCTGTATTGGATGTTATCTAGGGACGGCTGATCATGCCTCCACATAAATTATCTAGGATAGTTGGCCGGGCTATCACACAAAATGTCTAGGAAAGCTGATCGGGCTTTCACACCAAATCACCGGATCCGCAGAGACTAGCTAGGTCTCTGATTAACTATGCTGGACTAATTGGTTATGTAATGCACGCAACCGAATTAGCCACTTACGCAACGTTATCCAATATCTGATTCGTTTTATCCAGTTTCAAAATCACTTTTACCTATCTCTTGTTAAAATCAATTCTGTCACAACACACTATTCAAAACCTCTTTTCCGTTTTTAATCACACTTTAGAGATAGGTATTTTCAAAAGTTACTTTACCCCAAAAACACATATTTAACAACATTTTCAAACACAGGGGATACGTAACTTAAAACGTTTCTGTTCCTGTTCAAAATAAAACAACATTTTATTCATATATACTGAACCATAAAAGAATGGTCAGTGGTACTTGCCTTGCAGAGCTTTACAACTAATACCGATTGACCTTGGACTGACTTGGACACTTGGCTTTACCGCCTTACTAACAGACTATCCTGGATCCGACTTCCACGCTCAGGTCCTTCGTTCGGAACCTCGCTGCGCTTGTCGACTGACCACTCGGTTATCTTTAGTTCAATACCAATTCTTTAGTTCTTCGACTAGAACCAAGTCAGAACCCACCAGAGAATAAGAGCGGTGACGACCATAAATGAAGGAAAATAAGAAAGAAAAGCGGTGGCTATAGCAAAATTCCGGGGAAGAAAGGGAAATAACGGGAGGGAAGGGAGAGAACAGGGGCGTGGGGAAAATATAGAAAAATAAAGGAAGATGATGAGTGAATTAGGGAGAGATACCGAGAGGTCAAAGAGATTGATGCTCTTTAATAACTATGTAATTGCATTGTCACTCCAAGGAAGCAAAAACACGTGTCCCCTTGCGCTAAAACAAAACTGACACGTATAATAGGATAATCACGTAAATTATGTGCCCCGATTTACTCCGATATTTGATTTTTAACGAATAATTTACGGGCGGTAAAGATCCAAAAATTCACCAAAATAGTTTTAAAATTATATAAATATCCCCAAATTAATAAAACATGAGTTTCGTAACTGTTAGATAAATTTTGAAACGCGACTTATACCCGTAATTTACAGTTAACGAACTGAGCTGTACTTAAAATAAATTCAGAAAATCACGGAAACAGTCTTAAAATGTAAGAAATATCCTGAAGTTTATAAAAACATAAATTCCGAAATTTTAAAACAATTTTTGAAACGAACTTTATACCCGCTTTTAACAGTTAAGCGAATCAAGGCGGGGGTGAAATTAATCTCAAAAATTTTCAAAATAATTTTAAAATTCTCAGAATATTCCAAACTTTAATAAATATGGATTTCATAATATTTGAAGAATTCTGGAATTAAATACATATTTTACAAATAAATGAAATCAGAAAATCATACAGGGTTAAATAATTGATGAAATATTGATTTCTAAATTTTGTAAAATCCCAAAAATAATTATTGTAATTATAACACCATAAAAACAATTCTAGAGACATTCCAAATATTTATGCAAATAAATTTGCATTAAATTCACTTTTAAAAGTGAAAACAATTCAATACAACTCCATAATTAATTACGCGGACAACCCGGTACACCATAAATCACACATAGATAATAATCAAACACATAGCGGTCGAAACCAATACAGATATTTTATTTATTTAATAATTTCCATAATTACACATTTAAATAATACAGAAATACGCGAGTCGTTATACTTCCTTTATGTTTATAACCTCAACTTGTACATCAAGAATTATTTGTGTTTGTGTATGAGGTGATGTCACTGCATCGGATACCCTGGCTGACAGGCGAATTTCAATAGACGTGCCCTGTTGAGAGGATGAATCTAGTAAATATTTATGTTCCTTTTCAGCCAGTACATCTTCTTGAGAAGATGTATGGGGGCTAGAAGTTTCCTCGGTTTTAATATTACTTGACTTTATAGGAGACAGAGCTGCTGGGTTGACCTCAAAACCTTCCTTATGTGGTGTCTTGTGGCACTTTTTCCCTCACGCTCGTTCATACCTCATTTTAGAGGTAAGAGAGCTTTGGATGGTTCTATTTCTGTGTTTGTCTTTACAGTCTGGGATGAAAGTTGCGGGTTTTCAATCTCATGACTATCAAATGAACGAATGTCACTAGAGGTTGAACCTGCATTATCAAACATATATCATAGTAGAGATAAAATGTATTTTAATCTATGAAAAGTTTTGTATGAGTAAAAAACATGCATTTAACCTTTTGAGAGAAATGATGTACAATAATGATTTCAAAAATATTTTCATGAAATCAACAATCACCACTGTAGAAAGAAGTTTGATTTTTTTCTTAAAATTGTTCGAGTGCACAAGTCAGTATTTATGCATAAAAGGATAAATAATCATGTCTTTGATTTGAAAGAGACTCACACTGTTGATCTAGCAGTATTAAGAAGAGAAAGAAGGATTTTGTCTTTTAATATGAATGATTTTTCATAAAAGCATTGATCACTTAGGGTAAAGTCTACGCAATTCTCATTTATGTCAAAAGCTCCATAATCTATCTTTATAAAAGTATAATCAACAACCTTGTTTATTGATAAATAATCTTAATAAGAATGTCTATGTTGCTTATTTGAAATTGTAGTGAATCTGTCAGATATAACAACACATATAAATTCACTAGAACTTAAAAGCTCACAATTATCTGGAACAAAATATTAATAATATATTACTAACTGATACTTATCAATTATTTTAGATACCAATAATTATGTTGCACCTTATTTTAATATAATTTAAATTATGAAACTGACATGACATGAAATTGTCTAACATCATAATTTAAAATATTAAAATAAAATATCAATAAATTAAACACCAATGATCTATCAGCTAGACATTAGCATTCAATTTCAAACACCGTACAATTGTTAACTCCTAACAATTGCAAGTTCCCAAGAAATATTGGTTCAATAAATAGAACGTCATTAACCAACATTGTCTTATTTGTAATCTTAGAAAGACATTCTAATTTTCATATACTTTGATCCATTGGGTATTGCATCTATATCAAAGTATTAGAAATTTGTAAATAAGTATAAAATTATTCTAAGTAGACAACATATGGTTACTTCTAATAAAGCATCAAACACAATAGCCATAGTTATACTTAGAAGATTTTTCACACTCAATTTATTAGTATCAGTGAGTTGTAGATAAAGCATTGCTTACTTAGAGGAGTTCCAAGTAACTTCACAAATACTAATACTTCACAATCAGATTAAAATTTTAATTAAATATCATTAACTGATATAAGTCAAAAATTAGAACACAACTAATCATACTACAATCATGATTTTAATTTTACTAAATTCTGGAGATGTAAACGTGATAAATTCACTAGAACCAAAAACTCAAAATTAACCTATAACAATATGTTAGTCCCTAACAATGCAACAAGAATTACAAAAGGGGGTTGAATGGAATTCTTGAACCTTTTTCACAAATTATAAAATGCTCTATCTTAATAATATATAAGTGTTTGATTTGCAAAGTGCGGAATAAGAAGTTAGTAAAATCAAAACACAAGTAATTAAAAACACAAGTCTTTAAAAACTTTCTGGTGGATTTGAATATATCCACCAGAGATATATATTATATCAAGAGAACTCTGTGTAGCAAGATTAGCTCACAGCTGCTTACAAATATGAACAACTAAGTTTACAGAGAAATGCTAAGGATGCAGCTTACAATTTTTTCTCTGAGATAATGTTCTTGCTTGTTGTTGTTCTATTTGCTACTTCTTGGTTTATATATCACCAAGATTACAAAGTAATAAGACAAGATAATAAAATAAAACCTATCAAGTCTAATACTATGCTGCTTCATTACTCTATTCAAGCATCTTTGAATATCTTCATAATAGCATGGAAATGGCAATGCTTCTTTGTCCTCTAAAACACAGTTAAATAGGCTTCCGCATTCCTTTTGCATACACTCGACACATATGACTGTGTTGTCACTTTCAACATATGTTTGAATTGATTATCCGTCGGGTACATGATCATCCGTCGGGTTGCCTTGTTGATCATCCGTCGAGTGGCATTGTTGTTTATCCGCCGGGTAGCTATCTGGAACTTGACTTCATTTCATTTATGTAGAATTACATGACATCATCTATGTACAATTAATCAACCTATTCTGCATATCTAATTAAAGTCAATCATGACTTGAGTGCTACTGCAGAATCTAAACAAGGTGTATGCAGAAATGTGCTACAGACTCATTATTACACAAGCTACTCACTCGATGGATAATTAATCATCATCCGTCGGGACTATATTGAGTCATCCGTCAGGAATATATTCCTTATCCATCGAGTGCTACATTTTTCACTAAGTAAAATCTATTAAGGTATTTTGTTAATAAAATCATCAAGTTCACAACATATCCACAACAATCTCCCCCAATTTTTATCTACTGGAATTGTAGCCATAAATTAAGAGAAACTTGATGATAACAAAATACCCTAAAAATACAACTTTAAAAGTAAGTAGATAAAACTGTAAAGTGCTTGAAATAAAAAAATGCACAAAGATTAGCTCACAGTCATTTTCAAGGTGCTCCTCTAGCCTGAGCAGTTTAATCTAATTCCTTGAAGGTCTGGATCTCTTTTCAAGCTTTTTGTTGTTTTATTCTATCTGATTTTGGAGCTATCTATGGAATTCCAGTTAATCAGATTCTGAGAGATTTAGCTTTTCTTGCCTTTCCAAAAGAGTCTCATTGCTAAAGATGCCCAGTTGGTCTTCTAATTTGAAAAATCTTCTAACTCTTTTGTCATCCATGAACTCCATCAGCCAGTAGGGCCTTAGATGCACTCTACTCCCTGTGTAAGGAATAGTTAGAGTCTTTGGGAGTGCATCTTTAGCTCTAATACTCCTCAGTTCTTCAATCTTCTTTAGAACAAGTCTTCTTGCAGTTACATTAAATCTAAAGTTCTTCTTGAATGATGAATAAACCTTTATCAGCATAGATTGGCTTTCTTGAAGGATCCTGTGAAATGGCCATTGAATCTCCTTTCCTCCCTTGTACTTGAAAACTAACCTTTCAGGTAGATTCCTGTAGGCATCAATCCCTCTAACTTCTTCCAGTTCATCTAGATAGAGGTTTAGATCAGAGAATTCCTTGACGTCACATAAGTACATGTAATCTCCCTTTGTTGACTTTGGATTGAGCTTTGATTAGAGATTTGGATTTGAGGGGTGACAGCTTCACTTTCTTGACTGCACTTGACTTTGTTCTTTTTGGCTTGTTAAGGATTGGCAAATTGAAGTCAGGAATTGGTAGACTTTCCCAGTCTATTGGTTCATCCTTAGGCACAATAGGTTCACCATGAATGTTCCTGTAAGGATCCACCACCTTAATGTCTTCAAATACCACTGAGGGTTTTGATGCTTGAATTGTAGTTGGAATGGATTCCTTGGGAAACTGATCCTCCAATTCCTTACCAACAAAGTTCAATTTCCTTTTGGTTCTTTTGGCCAATTCCTTGTATATGTGAGATTTCTTCTGTTGTAGTTCAACTTGCTTCTTTGGATCTTGAGATTCAGTGATTTCAGATGGTTGAGCAGGAATTTGGTGTGTTGGTTTCACAGCTTGTAGCTTGGCCAAGATAGCAGCTTGCTCTTTCTTTTACTTAACCTTTTTATTATCTAGAGCAGCTTATTTCTTTTCTTGTTTCAATGTTGCCTTTTCTTCTCTCTTTGCTTCAGCAAATTGAGGATGTCTAGCCACCACACAAATTTCTTTACCATTCCTGAAAACTTTAGCAATTCTCCTTTTCAAAGCTGAATCAGTTGGATCCTTGTAGAAGGCAATGGATCTTGACAACAGTTTTTTCTCATTAGGCTTTGTTGTCTCATACACTGTATCCAACGGGTTCTTTAGTGACGATTTTGGATAGTTCACCCTTGGCTTCAAAAGTACTTCAGCCTTTGGAGATTTGATGCAGGATGGTTGTCCTCTTTCCAGATAGTTCATGCTCATTTTATTCACAGAGATTTGATGTGGCACCTCAAAACCCGGGGTCAGGAGTCTCGGAAGCCACGCTATCTAAACTCACACAACTCACACTACAATATGTAAATACTCACGCTTCACGACCCCACACTTAACACACACACTACAGGTTATTGTCTTGGAAATGAACCATCATTACTAGAGAAATTTTATTACAACCCAAATGTAATTAGTCTTACCGGGGGTGACCTTTTAAGTAAGGTTAATCCGCCGGCCGAATATACGCTTCTTATTTCTTATTTTACATAAACCATACTTATAAATAAGCCGAACTATAAACAACTGAAAACTAATCCAGCTTATTCCGACTACCTGAGGTACTGCACCAAACAATCTACGTAATAGCTGGCCATTTCCTACCCGTTTCCTGGCTGTGGTTCTCATGGCAGGCATCTTGATTCACTGTTGTGTTGTGTCAATTTAAGAAAACAAGTGTGAGCTAAGATGCTCAGCATAATAATATACAGTATGAAAATGATTGTATAATAACATCATATATTATATATATGTTTTATTTAAAAGTAGATTTCTCGGTGTCCCACACCTTCTTATGAGAATAATTCTTTTAAGGGGTTTTTATAACCTGCGAATACCTTAATTGTAATCCCAGCTCCTAGGCTTGGGTTACGGTATTGCATATCAATTCCAATTGGAAGATTTTGGACATCTCACAGGAGCCACCGCATACGATGATCAGTCGTCCTACGGAAAGTAACCTTCTTTACTAGTAAAAGGACTAATACCGTCATCTCTCGGGTATCACCCTGGCCGCATTCGGGCTACGTGTCCCATTTTCGGGTATACACATACTTCACAAGTTCCTGAGTACACAAAGTACCTTCGCCTGCGGTACCTTTAGTAGCCCATCCAGCACACGTAGTACCAGAGTCTACCCCTCCATTGTCCTTCAACAGAATTCTATCCATCCCGGAAACTTGAACCACATCGAAGTTCCCCAAGAGTTTTGCTTGTTGATAGAGATTATTTATCTTTTTAGAATATAAGTGTATATATATGTATATACGTACTTCCGAGAATTTTGGAGGAAGTACTAGGGATGTGAGTTGACCTTTGTCAACTGATAATTAATAAGGGGAAAAGTTTCTTCTTGAAACTATATTCAATATAATAATAAGTCAGGATAATATTCACCGACGATCTGAAATTATTCGAATGATACTTCTAAATCAGAAGGTATATCAAGATCTATGATCTTTAAATCAATAACAATCCTTAAATAAATAATCATTAATTAAATAATAGTCTATAAATAATTAAACGATAATTGATATTCATCATACCTCGAATGAGTTATTCTTTTAAAAGATTTATTTAAATAGTGTTCCTCAACTAGTTTGTGTTTATATAATTAATAATCTATAATGATTAATCGGGTTTGAAATAAATAACGTTGAAGTATACTACTCCTATAATAAAGGAATACGTATATAATATTTAATATCTGAATCAATAAAATATAGTTGAGGGAATATGCTCATTGGGAAATCATTTTAAAAGTTCGAGGTGTTTTAATATTTCGTAAGTGGATGATGAGTCCCTTTAAAACGTACTATTATGGACTTATATCCGTCCTATAATATCTCCGGAACGATTCCCGGGTTTTATCTTAAATCCCGACCGACCCTCGGTCTTCTATCATACATTACGCTTAAAGCGAAATAACATTTCACGATATATACTTATCGTACAACATCGCTATATCATGCGAAAATTCAAAACTACGTATCATGGCAAACATAGTATTTATGCGATGATAGTAAAACAATCTTTTCACAACACAACAGTGAAATGGAGTTGGGTTTGTAAACTTTCCTGGGTATCTCGAGGTGGAGGATGCTCTAGGTTCCGCTCGGAAATCTATAACCATAAACATATTTCATTTCGTTAGGTTCCGTCCTAATTCACTGTAATTCGCACTCATGCGCTACTCATTATACACCCTCTCAACTCATACTACCCTTACCATTTCTTTTAAGTCATAAACACTTTATGGTCACTTCATTTTCCTAAGTATCTTGAGTTCATTCTCATTATCGTTGTCGGCTCCGCTTAAGGATTCTTACGGTTTCTACTCGCGCGGTCTCGGTTTCGATATTTTTATAAAATTGAGAAATTATTATTTTCACTTGAAATTTTTATAACAGTTAGGAAACTCCACATGTTACTCTCTGTAAACATTTCATGATTTATGAATACATTTAAGTCTATCCTTTATATTTTTAAAGTTCGTGATTTGTAGCAGTTTTTGTCGCGTAAAACACTTTTACTAAAACGATCATAACTTTTGATCCGTAAATCGGAATTAAGCGATTCAAGCGCCTAAACGATCCTTATAACATTTTCCATCTTAGAAAAAGGTTATTTCTCAAGAATATACAGTTTACAACTTCGAGACTTTCTGCAGAAACTTAAAGTTACGGTTTGTTGTTTTTAACGAATTTACGTTTACGATCGGGATTTCGTTCATGCCTTAACTATCAACACAACCACCAACAATCATCAACACATAAACTACTCTTAAGAACATCATGTTCTTGAGGCAACAACAACCAACCTTAAATCTACTTAACTTAATCATCAAGATTTCATAAACAATACTTAGTAAGCTAGGTTTACTAACAGCCACTAAATGGATCTTAAACATGAACCTTAAATAAAGTTAGGCCAAAGATTTTTACCTTTCCTGAAATCTTGAGATGTGTTCTTGAGGATGGTGGAGGCTTGGAAGTGCTTGGTATGATTTTTGGAACCTAAAACCACCATTAAAATCAAGAAACCAAAGAGAGGTTACTATTCACACTATTCACTAGTGAGTTTCTTGATTTTATTCCACCCATCAAACCTTGATAAAAAGAGATGAAAGATTTTTCTTACCTTATTTTAGTTGCTAGGAGGCTTGGGAAATAATTGTGGGATTTTACAAGAACTAGAGCTTGGAGTTTTGAATTGCAATTCCTTCTTTTCCTTCAAATAGCCGAATGGAAGAAAAAAATGGGGGTGGGGGGGGGGGGGTATTTATAGCACTTGGTTGCTTCTCTTGGATGAATTCTAGGTTGCTTCTTGGAAGGTGACTTGATATCTTTGCAAGTTGATCTTTATTCTTCCTAGGATAGCTTAGGTTTATTCCTTGTCTCCAAATCCATGGACAAATCTTTGTAGCTTGCTAGCTTACAAGCTAAACTACAAGGTTAGCTCCTTAGCACACTATTTGCTAGCTAGCTTGGTCATCCTAGGGTTAGCTTACTATTTGATGAAGTAACCATGATTACTTCCTTACCATGGTTTAGTTAGTGCGTTACGTTTAATTAATCGTTTACGCGTTCGCTCGGTTACTTAAACGTTCTCCGCAATACTTATTCGTAAATGGTTCGTAATTTAATTCTTTTTGTATTTATTCCTTATATTTTTATTTATCCTAATTGAATATAAATCCGTAGGATTTTAATCTCGTAATTATATTGTGATTCCTGTAGTCCTTGATAAGTCGTAATTACGGTTGTTTTTCAAAGTTCGTTTTCTTCGAAAACTAATAGCGTTTACATACACTTATTTGGTACGTATAGTCGTAATATCTATTCCGAAACTCATTTTCTTATGCACTATATAGTGTGGGCTCAAAAGTTTTCCCGTCTGTCAGGGTTACTATTCATTAAACATTTTACAGGGTCTCAAAATTTCGAGTTATTACATTTGCCTGACTTGAGAGTGATGAATGGCTGACTTTTCTGGCTTCTCTTCTAGCCCAAACTTCTTTTGAATATCCTCATCAATTTTCTCCCAGTTGATTGGATTCAACTGCTCCTTTTCAGCTGCTCTTAAATTAGCTGCTGCTTCATTTATCAGATCAATGCTATCTTTGGCTAGTGGCTTGGTGAAAGTAATTGAAGGCACAATTACTTTGCTAACTTCAATGTTGAGCACTTTTTGCTCCCCCTCACTCCTAGAATTCTCTTTTTCCCCCTTTTTGTTATCAGCAAGTTGAGTAGAGGAGGTCTGTGCAGCCAGCAGTTTCTGAAGCAAGTTTGTTTGTTGAGCTTGGTGTAGATGAATTGTTGTAAGAGATGCTTCCATTGCTATCATTCTTGTATCCAAGGCATCTATCTTTGTGGCAAGATCAGAATTTTTCATGAGTTGTCTCTTAATGTCAAGCATTGTAGCTTTTGGAAGTTTCGAGTCCATCTTGTCAGAAATGGACTTTTTCATCTCATAAATATTACCTTTGATAGTGTTGACATCTCGAGCATGTTGAAAATCTTGAATTTGTTGTAGTTGAAGAGAAGCAAGATGTACTTGAAGGAGCTTTTTGATGCTGGCATTGGTGGTGGTTTGAAGAGCATAATTTGTCTGATTTATGAGTTGAATCAGGGTTGTCTTGAAGTAGTGTTCATCACAGTGCTTTGAAAATGCCCAAGATGGCATGCCTGATCTTGAACTAGAGCCTACTTCTCCCCCTATGTCCAATGGCTCTTCTTCACTATCTCCACCTTCACCTCCAAAGAATTCTTCTGAACCACCAGTCTCATAATCAACATCACCAGCTGTAGAGGGCAAAGCTGTGATGGCATCCTTAGCTCTTAGCATTGACTGTGTGGTGTACACCAAGTTGAGCATCATTTCTGCATTGTCATTGCCCTATTCAGCT
The DNA here is from genome assembly GCF_009905375.1 of Apium graveolens. Taxonomy (NCBI): domain Eukaryota; kingdom Viridiplantae; phylum Streptophyta; class Magnoliopsida; order Apiales; family Apiaceae; genus Apium; species Apium graveolens. The sequence continues at coordinate 92,076,926 of NC_133650.1, read as the reverse complement.
AGAAGTTGATATGCTGGAACAGGGTGAGTAAATGTCTCAGCATCAAGGGAGGTAGAATATATAACAGCTTGAGGTTGTTGAGATAGTCCCTCCCTGTCTGCATCTTGGACATTCATTAACTCACTTGCAATGACATCCACCCTTATATCTCCTGTATCTGCATTTCTCTCATTATCTCTCTTTTGTTGTATCAAGGTCTCACCTTGGCTCCCCACCCTCACACCCTCACCTTCACCATCTAAGGTGGGACTACTCACACTCTCTTTTGCCAATCCTGAAGAACTGGATTGTATATTTTCACTCTTTTCCTCTTCTTTTTCCTGGGAGCAACCCAGACTCTCACTCATAACACTCTCTTCCCTCAATCCTAGGAGTGATTGTACTACCACTAAGTCTTCTGCACTTGAGATAATTGATGAAATTTGAAGCTGTGCAGAGACACTCGACAGATAAGGGATATCCGTCGGGTTAGCAGTTTGACTATCCGACGGATAACTGTTGTTAAGCTTATCCGTCGGGATACAATCACTACTCGACGGATGAACAATATCCATCGAGAGAATAGGAATAAATGAGTTTGGAGTGGAAACTATTGTGGACTCTGTGCAGATTGATGAGAATTTTGGCATATATGTCTCAACAGTTCCTGAAAGAATTGGCAAGTGAGCCAACAAATCATCCAAAAGATGATGCTCACTTGCACTAGATTTTGGCTTCCCCAATAGAGTTAAAGAAAGGGAATTAGGAATTGATGTGTTGATCATATCCACATCCAGAGAGTTTGTGCGAGAATTTGGTGTTTGAGGTGCTTCTATAACTAAAGATTTTGGTTGTGACTCCACATTTATTGGAGCCACATCAAACTGACTTTGAAAAGGTGCAGTGACTGTGTCTTTAGCACCAGTTTGCACAGTGTGTGAACCCTGTGTATCCCCAAGGGTTTTTGGTTTCTTCTTTCTAGTATAGGTTTGGGGTGAGCTTGTGTCCCTTACCCTTTTGGCCTGTGTTCTTGGCTGAGAGGTTTGTTCAATAATCACATCCTTTTGGGAGGATACAACTAACAATGAGCTTATTTCCTTATTAAACACTGCAGTCTGTTGGGAAACTGCAGTGTGGCTAGGCTGGGAAACACTCACCTCTCCTACCTTATCCTTAGGGTTTCTTTTTTGTTCACCTTGTCCCTCACCTACCTTACCCACCTTCACACTCCCCTCTTTAGATTTGGTGGATTTTGTAACTGGCATCTTTTGAGAGATTCCAGAGGGGGCTTTCTTTGACTTGGATTTAGAAATTTTGGATTTGGTAGCTTGGGTAGGCAACTGTTGGGTCATTGACACAGTTGCCATAGCTACACTAGAATGCAAAGAAATTTGTGAGGTTGGAAGAGTAGAGATAGATGAAATTACCTCACTTACCTGGGGTGCTTCCATTACAGGGAAATAGAAGAGTGGCACCTCTTTGTGATGGTTTGCCCTGTTCAAATCTGCAATACTTCTTCTCTCTTGAACCCAACAATCTAATTTGTTGGTGGGGTTCTCAAGCACAATATCCTCAGAGAGGTGGGTAGCAATCATCATTAAAAATCTAGCATAATAAACATTTTTACCCCTTTTATTTAACTCCTCTAACTTAAACCCCAACCTAAACAAAACAAGATCACTAAAGTTAAAGAACTTATCAGTAACTAGCATGTAAAGCATGTTAAGCATAGAGATATTGACAGAATCAAAATTACTGATTTTACAATAGAATGCCTTAGTAACTAAATCACATAGATAACTCCATTCCTTTCTAAGACCCAACCTCCTAATTTCACTTAACTTAGAAGTAGAGAGTGCATAGCCCATGGAGTTAAGCATATTAACATTGTCAGTGTCTGTGTGTGGTGAAGTTACAGTATTATCAGGAATTTTGAAACATGCTTTAACAACATCACTATTAATACATAATTCCTTACCTTTAATAGTGAGTGTGATGGTCTTATCAGTTGAGTTGTACACAGCAGTTGACCATATTTCTTCAACAACCTCACAGAAGATGGTGGGTGATTCTAGCATGGCATAGTTGAGTTTGCAGTTCTTCACAAAATCCATCATTTTATGGTAGTCACCAGACTGTTGAATCCCCTTGTTTACTAGAGCCGTGAAGTTGTTCTCATAGATAAATCCAGTTTGTGACCTGATCTTGACGACTGGTGCCATTGTTAGAGAGTGAAAATTGCAGAGATAGAGATGATAATTGCTTTTGAGAAAGAGAGAATTTAGAGCAGATGATTTGAGAATGATAAAAGAAAATCAATGAAAATGAATTATGCTTTTTATACTATCTCAAATATAATTGTCAAAAATAATAAAGTAAAATAAAGTAATCAATAAGAATTTCCGAAAATAGCCGTTTAAAAATAAACTGTGAAAATTCCTTCAATTATCCGTCGTGTTTTACTTATAAACTGTAAGTATACTCGATGGATAATGTTCAGGGAATTAACGGCTAAGAATAAGACAAATCGACGGATGAGGATAAATTAGTTATCCGTCGAGTCATAAAATATTCCAGAAAAGTAATTGATTTTATTAACAAAATGTATACCGACGGATGATCAAACTCAATGGATAATGATCATCCGTAGAGATGTAAATTTTGACTTAGCCAAAATTTCATCCAAGACTTAAAAACCAATTAAATTTCTGGTTGCATAACAACTTGCAAATTATCTGAAAAGATTTAAGAATAATTAAGCATACCTAACTCACTTACCAACCTTGAAAAGGTGGATTCATCCGGTGGCTTGGTAAATATATCTGCAAGCTGCTTTTCACTTGGAACAAAATGTAGTTCCACAGTACCATTCATTACATGTTCCCTTATGAAGTGGTACTTGAAGTCTATGTGCTTTGTCCTTGAATGTTGTACTGGATTTTCAGTGATGGCAATTGCACTTGTGTTATCACAGAATATGGGAATCCTTTCAACTTGCAAACCATAGTCTAGCAGTTGGTTTTTCATCCACAAAATCTTTGCACAGCAACTGCCAACAGCAATATATTCAGCTTCAGTTGTAGAAGTAGAAACTGAATTTTGCTTTTTACTGAACCAGGACACAAGCTTGTTTCCTAGAAATTGACAGGATCCTGTTGTACTTTTCCTATCATTTCTACAACCTGCATAATCTGTATATGAATAACCAGTTAGATCAAAACCAGAATCTCTAGGGTACCAAATGCCAAGTTTTGGTGTTCCCTTGAGATATATGAAAATTCTCTTAATAGCTACTAAGTGAGATTCTCTAGGATCAGCCTGAAATCTAGCACATAAACATATAGCAAACATTATATCTGGCCTACTAGTTGTTAAGTACAGAAGTGAGCCAACCATGCCCCTATAACTTGAAATATCCACAGACTTTTCTGTAGTGTTTAATTCAAGCTTAGTTGCAGTGGCTATGGGAGTTTTTGCAGATGTGCAATCCATTAGATCAAACTTCTTTAAAAGATCATAAATGTATTTAGTTTGACTAATGAATATTCCATCACTAACTTGCTTAACTTGCAAACCAAGAAAGTAAGTTAGTTCTCCCATCATACTCATTTCATACTTACTTTGTATAAATTTGGCAAACCTTTTGCAAAGTTTTTCATCTTTAGAGCCAAAAATAATGTCATCTACATAAATTTGAACAAGTATACTAGAGCCATTAACATTTCTAAAGAATAGAGTTTTGTCTATAGTACCTCTAGTGAAGTGATTCTCTAAAAGAAATTTTGACAAAGTGTCATACCACGCTCTAGGTGCATGCTTCAGTCCATAAAGTGCTTTCAAAATATAGTAAACATATTCTAGAAAATTTGGATCTTCAAAACCAGGAGGTTGACTGACATAGACTTCCTCCTCCAAATCTCCATTCAGACAGGCACTTTTGACATCCATTTGATAGACCTTAAAATTGGCATGAGCTTCATAGGCTAAGAAGATTCTGATGGCATCAAGTCTTGCAATAGGAGCAAATGTTTCATCATAATCTATTCCTTCTAGCCTCATCTTTAGACTTTAGGAAATATGTCTAAGAGAACTTTGAGAAATCATCTACAATTAATAGGCAAAATATTTTCCTTGAGATGGACAACACATTGATCGGTCCAAACAAATCCACGTGTAGTAGTTGCAAAGGTTCTTCAATTATTGAATCAAGTTTCTTTCTGAATGATACTTTAATTTGCTTTCCCTTTTCACAAGCATCACACAGTCCATCCTTAGAAAACTCTACTTGAGGAATACCTCTAACCAGTTCTTTCTTTACAAGTTCATTCATGGTCTTGAAGTTTAAATGTGATAGCTTCTTGTGCCATAACCAACTTTCATCCTGACTTGCTTTGCTGAGAAGACAAGTAACAGATTCTACATTTGATGAGTTGAAGTCAGCTAAATACACATTTCCTTTTCTTACTCTAGTGAGAACCACTTTGTTGCTTCTCTTGTTTGTCACAACACAGGCTTCTGAGTTAAAGGTTACTGAATTGCCTTGATCACAAAGCTGGCTGATACACAACAAATTGTGCTTGAGACCATCCACTAAAGCAACCTCCTCAATGATGATATGGTCTTTTGAAATCAAGCCATATCCCACAGTATAACCCTTGCTGTCATCTCCAAAAGTAATACTTGGGCCAGCTCTCTCCTTGAACTCTGTGAGCAGGGTAGAATCACCAGTCATGTGTCTTGAACAGCCACTATCCCAGTACCATAGATTCTTTCTGTTTCCCTGCACACATCAAAATCAAATCAAGTTAATTTTGGTACCTAAGTTTCCTTGGGTCCTGCGTTGTTAGCTTTCTTTTTCTGTTTCTTAGGTTTGATCTCATTTGACTTGGGGATATCAGATTCATCCTTAGTCATTTGAGTTGGACCTTTGAAACCATTCATTACAGCAGAATTATCATGCATATTTTGATTAACAGGAAATGGCATGCTACTAGTAAACATGTTATTCCAGTAAGGCATGCTAAATGGCATTTGTGGCATACTAAATGTAATATAATAAAGATTAGGAGCAAATGGAATATTAGCAAACTGTGCATCATATACTGTGTAGACATAGCATTCATAGACATAGAAGGCATGACATTTATGTTGGGAAAATGAGATGGCACAGATATGGAAGTAGGCATGGCAGTTTTGCAATTAACATACAAATGATTTACACTACCACACTTGACAAAGATTTTTCTAGGAGCATATTTATCAGGTGTGTAGTTGTTATGCTTGTTAATTCCTACTTTACCATTTCTATTATTTTTTCTTTTTAGCTTTTATTTTAACCTCAATTCTTTCCATTCTGTCACTCAATTGATTGACAGTCATATGACAAACATTAGCCTTTTTCTCCTTCTTCACTTGACTGGATTCTCCTGGAACAAAATTCTTGGAAACTGATCCATATTTCTCATTTAACTTGGCAAGTTTAGCTTTACTCACAGGTTTGCTCACAGTCGATGGATGAGGATTTATATCACTCGACAGATAACCCTTTTTGTTATCCGACGGATGATCCTCGTCATCCGTCGAGTCTACATCTGTTAGCAATCCTTCAACCAAATTGGAGTCCAGCTTCTCCTTATTCTTCTTCAAGCTACATCACAAAAGGACTCAATACCTTGAACTTTGGTGATTTGAGCATGAAAATCTCTAAATGTTTTCCATGCCTTAATCACCTCATGTTCTCGTTCAAGCTGCTTCTTCAAGATCTCTTCTTTCTTCAAGGACTCAGTTAATTCATCCTTAGCAATTTTACACTCAATTCTCAATTTTTCAAATTCAATGAACTGAGACTCTAGCACATTATTCCTCTCACTTAAAAAAAATATTTTCTTTGATTTTAGCATTTTCCTTAGTAAGAGACTTAAGTGTAACACGCAAATGATATAATTCTGTAGACATGTCATTTATTGCATCATTACACTCAGCTTTAGATAAATGTGTAAGGTTAGTGGTGATTACCTGATTACTTGAAGAACTTGTCTCTGTTTCATCAGACTTGGCCATTAGGGCTAGATTGACATAGCTGACATCCTCATCCTCATCCAGACCATCTACTGCCCAATCATTTTCTTGTGTAATGAAAGCACTTTCCTTTTGTTTGAGCAACTCAAAGTAATTCTGTTTATAATCCACAGGCTCAAACTTCTTTTTGCTGGAATCTGACTTTCTACACTCACTGGAAAAATGCCCTGCTAAGCCACATTTGAAATATTTGAATTTTGATTTATCCACCATGTTTCTATTTGTCTTAGCTGCTCCAAAGTTCTTCTTAAACTTGAGCTTGGAAAATCTTCTGGAAAGAAATGCAAGATGTTCATCAATATCCTCCATATCATCCTGCCTCAAAGAATTTTCATTTTCTGCTACCAGCCCCTTGCCCTTGTTTTCACAGACCTTTGATGTTGATTCAACAACTTCCATCTTCATCTCCTTCTCTTTCTCTAACTCAGCAACTAGTGCAATGGATCCTCCTTTCTTCTTTCCTCTCTCCATCCTCTCATCTTGCTCTATTTCAAGCTCATAAGTTTTCAAGATGCCATACAGTCTCTCCAAATCCTTGTAATATTGAGAGTTTCTCAATGAGACTGTCATAGGTTTCCATTCCTTTGGAAGAGATCTAAGGAACTTTAGATTTGAGTCTTTTTTCTGATACACTCTTCCATGCAACTTCAGAACATTTAGTAGTTTTTGAAACCTACTAAAGTTGTTAGTGAGAGACTCACTTTCTTCACTATGAAAATGCTCATATTGTTGAATGAGTAGCTGCATCTTATTTTCCCTTACTTGCTCAGTGCCATCACAGATAATCTGTATAGTATCCCAAACTTCTTTGGTAGTTTTGTAATTGATGATGTTGTCAAACATGTCACCATCAACTCCATTGAACAGGATATTCATGGCCTTCTTATCTTTCTTGACTTGTTCAATATCAGGATCAGACCATTCATGCCTTGTCTTGGGAACAGATGGCTCGTTTCCAGTTGCAGCTCTCATTGGCACATGAGGACCTCTCTCTATGCAATCCACATAGGCCTCATCTTGAGAAAGTAAATGGAGATGCATTTTTACCTTCCAATGATGGTAATTATCTTTATCCAGAAAAGGAATCTTGACTCCAACATCCTTCTTGTTCATCTTGCTGTTTTGTTGTGATCTTTAAACTCTTTGTTCTTCAAGAGCTTGCTCTGATACCAATTGTTAGTCCCTAACAATGCAACAAGAATTACAGAAAGGGGGTTGAATGGAATTCTTGAACCTTTTTCACAAATTATAAAATATTCTATCTTAATAATATATAAGTGTTTGATTTACAAAGTGCGGAATAAGAAGTTAGTAAAATCAAAACACAAGTAATTAAAAACACAAGTCTTTAAAAATTTTCTGGTGGATTTGAATGTATCCACCAGATATATATATTATATCAAGAGAACTCTGTGTAGCAAGATTAGCTCACAGCTGCCTACAAATATGAACAACTAAGTTTACAGAGAAATGCTAAGGATGCAGCTTACAATTATTTCTCTGAGATAATGTTCTTGCTTGTTGTTGTTCTATTTGCTACTTCTTGGTTTATATATCACCAAGATTACAAAGTAATAAGACAAGATAATAAAACAAAACTTATCAAGTCTAATACTATGTTGCTTCATTACTCTATTCCAGCATCTTTGAATATCTTCATAATAGCATGGAAATGGCAATGCTTCTTTGTCCCCTAAAACCCAATTGAATAGGCTTCCACATTCCTTTTGCATACACTCGATGCATGTGACTGTGTTGTCACTGTTAACAGATGTTTGAATTGATTATCCGTCAGGTACATGATCATCTGTTGGGTTGCCTTGTTGATCATCCGTCGAGTGGCATTGTTGTTTATCCGTCGGGTAGCTATCAGACACTTGACTTCATTTCATTTATGCAGAATTATAAGACATCATCTATGTACAATTAATCAACCTATTCTGCATATCTAATTAAAGTCAATCATGACTTGAGTGATACTAGAAAATCTAAACAAGGTGTATGCAGAAATGTGCTACAGACTCATTATTACACAAGCTACTCACTCGATGGATAATTAATCATCATCCGCCGGGACTATATTGAGTCATCTGTCGGGACTATATTCCTTATCCATCGAGTGCTACATTTTTCACTAAGTAAAATCTACTAAGGTGTTTTGTTAATGAAATCATCAAGTTCACAACATATCCATAACACAATTTAGTTACAATCAATATATTAGATATCAATTGTTAACAAATTTAGTTATAATTAATCATGCTGCTTATTTATTTTAAGTTAATTTGAATTATGAAGCAAGTAAAATCATTGAATTGCTTCAATTTCCATAATTCAAACTAATTAAAATAAATAATAAATAAATAAATACTAAATATCTATGAGTTAGATATTAGCACTTAAATATTTTGAAATTATCCTTGAATGATTACCAATAAAATATATGACTTATACACATGGTAATTATTTTCTAGATAATTAATAATTTTAGAAATACTTCCCCAGCATATAAAATATTGAGAGCTTTATACACATGACTAAGAAAATACTTCAACTTCCAGTATTCGTGATTTTAAAAATAAGCATTAATTACTTAGAACGAAAATTCTAAATAATATCACTATTACTAAAAGTATCACAATTATTCGTACAAGATACAAATAACTATGTTGCATATTATTTTATTATAATTTAAATTATGAGACTAATATGGCAAGAAATTATTTACCATCATATTTTAAATACATTAAAATAATATTCAAACTTATTGTCAGTAGACTTAACTATCACATATGTATATAATATTGTAATCATGATAATTAAGGTAAAAATACTAAGTACAAGGTACTGGATTACTGATAAATTCACAAGTCCTTTGAATATTGAAGATTTAATACTTGTGAACTTATTTAAAGAATTCCTTGCAAGTGAAATTTCCAACTAATATGCAATAAGTAGTATCCCAAGTTTACAAACCAGTCTTGAAAAAATAATTTTATCAATTGATTTAGTAAATATTTTTGCAAGAAAATCTTTGACTTTAAGACATGCTCTTAAAGAAAATGATACCTGGTTTCAAGGTGCATTGTCGTGTTCCACAAAGTTATTAAAGTTGAAGGTGTTTCTTATCATAACAATAAATCAATTTTCTTCCATAAAGTTAACAGCTTCCCGAGATGTTTCTCCTGTCATTTACGTTGAAAGCTTTCACATATGCTTCTCATATCTTTCTTACAACCTGCGTAATCTATATCTATATATCCAAACATGTTAAGTGCAATATCTTTAGGGTAATATACTCCAAGAGTTGGTAGTCCATTAAGATATCTAAAAATCTTGTTAATAGCTATAAGATTGGATTCTCTAGGATCCACTTGAAACCTTGCACATTAGAATTTACAACATTAAATGTTGTCTATTTGCATTTTAGTAAAATAATGAGATGGTCATACCTCTATAGTTTGTCATTATACCTGAGTTGCTCTGATCAAGCTTTAGTGGTTTCCGTTGGTAAGTAGTCTTGGCATGTTCGGAATCTTCCAAATTTTATATCTTTAAAAGATCCTTAACTTGTATAGCCATTATTCTTTTGTTTTACTAGTGCTTCTAAAAGAAATATTCTTTTGGCTTGCTTGTAGTAATTCCAAATAGAATTGTAACTTTTCCAACACGCTCCTCCATACCTACTGTGCCATTACTTAACAAATAGCTTGCAAAATTTTTTGTTAGTAGGCCAACATATAACATTATCATGATATCACTGCACATATAAAACAAAATGTTTGTGCCTTATGATAATGAGAGTTATTTATATGATGACTCTACTAGTTCATATTTAACTACAAATTCGTTTAGGGTGTCATACCATGTCCTTGATGATTTGTTGAGTATGATACTAGTTCATACCAACCTGTAGTGAACTTGTGAAGAAGAGATATACAGAGTCTAATTCATATGCAAATATAAATTCCATGAACTGTTGTACATTGACTTCTTTTTTTGACTCACCAACCAGGAGTGCACTTGTTCACATTCACCGGATAGAATTTGAAGTTTGAATGTGCATCAGGTGCCAGATATGCCATAATATCCTCAAGTCTCGTCACTGGTGCTTTCTGTTAGATATTGGTTTCAGATAATAACCTAACATTGAGTTTGACCTTGTCCCTCGTAATAATGACATTGTCATCCAGTTTGACTTCTTTTTATGTAACGACCGTAAAATTTTAATATAATGATTATTTGTTTCTGTGCTATTTATGTGAAAGTAGAGAATAAATATATATAATAATATATTTATTCCAGTCTGATGTATTTCAGAGGAATTGTGATAAAGTGAATTGTGGATTTATTGATGCTATAATAGCATTATAAAATTTAAAGACGGAAATTTAAATGTGAAAGTGAAATGTGAAAGTGGAAATTGAAAAGTGGAAAAGTGGGTATGGAAATATGAGAAGTTAGTTAGAAAAATAAAATATGTGATATTTATATGCTAAAATGTGGTTTAAGCGATTATTAGTATGTTTGGAATTTATTTATGTGATTATTAGAGTGCTTGGAAATTTATTTATGAAATTTTAAGTGAATATTGAAAAATAAAGTGTGAATAAATGTTTATTTAAATTTCTGAAAAATAGTTGGAAAACAATAAAACTTTTATTATTGTTCTACAATCATTATTTTGGTATTAAAAAACTTTATAATAATGTGAAAGTGAGTATTTTGGGCTATTTCCTATTTTTAATTCGAATTAAGAACTGTTTTTGCACTTTTCGTATTCAAACTTGTAAAATTCATACAAAAATAACTGTGCATCAGAAAAATATTTTAAAAATATGCACGCGAAGCTAATTTCGTGCTCTACATTTTAAAAGTATATAATTTATAACTTTCAGAACTTTCAGAACAGTTTGTATTTTATTAAAGAAACGTTTTTGCATTCATTTATCAAAAGAAAACTATTAAAACAAAAACTTGTATACATGAAATTACCAAAATACCCTTGTTTTATTAAATAAAACATCAGCCTCCCTCTTTCTTTCCTCATTTTACCCGAGACATCATCCTCCCCCATCTCTTCCTCTCCGTTTTCTTTTCCCCGGCCAAAAACTACACACACAACCACACAACTTTTTCTTCTTCCTTTGTTGCTAGGTAAGGGTCTAATATTTTCTCTTCTTTTATATTAAACTTGTACTTTGCATGCTGGTATCCGTGTGTATGTATAGGTGTGTGTATATTTGAGTTTGGTGTTGTTGAGGGAGAAACTAGAGTTTCATGTGATTTCACTTGAGTTTATTGAGTAATAGAGTGTTAGTGTTAGTTAATTCAAATTGCATGTCATGGATTATAGTTGCATGTTGGAAATTGGTGTCTTATGTAAATGTGAAGAATGTGTATGTATATGGTGTTTCTTGGTGAAAATAGTTGTTAATTTAGTGGTTTAAAGTACAAAAGTTTTGTATCATGGAAGTATATATATATGCGGCTTCTGTATATGTATATATGAGAGAATGGATTTCTTGACTTATGTGATGTAGTTGATGGTGATAAGAGTGTTTAAGTGAATTTAATTGTATAAAAAGTGTTGTATGTAATTAATCTCCTTTGCATGTAGTGTTCTTTTATGAATTTAAGTTCTAAACATAATTATGGCAATAAACTAGTAATGCATGCTAAGATATCTTGATGTATATTAGTTTTGATATATGCATGTCATTGTTTTGTTGTTGCTGAGAGAAACATGTGTTTAAATGGCTTTTCTATGTGAAATTGATTGTTAATATAGTTATAAAGATATAAGGTTTAATTTCAAAGTATTAGGTTATGTTTTCTTGCTAAATTCGTATAAAATTCATTACAGGTCGGAATATTATGGTTTCAGAGTCTCTAGAAAGATAATTCAATTCTCTACAACTCAGAGTCATATTCTGGGATTTAGGAGTCTTAAATGTCAAATTACTTCTGCGATCAGGGCCTGAGTCTGTTCAGGCAGCCCACATTTATCCAATTTTCGAATTCGTTATTTATCCATTTTTAATGAGCCTTACCCTCTTGGAAAGATCTCAGAAGTATCTACAACTTTCATGTTTTATGATTTTTCATTTGACTTTAATATAACAGAGTAAATTGGCATTCTTTCAAGATGGTCGGGTTATACTTTAAACCCTTAAGAGTCTATGTATAAGACATTTTGATGAGTAATCTTGTATCTAGCTTTAATATGGTAAATACGATAGAATATGTGTGTTTGTGTGATGGCGTGTGCTAGTATGTGCCTTATTGAAATTGGTTTATGTCCTTGGTTGTTAAATGTGTTTGGCTATTTGGTATGTTTTGATTATAAACTAGTATCCATAATAATGTAGTAGTTGTGTAAAGTATTTATAAGTCAATGTACTTAGTTTTTATAGAATGGTTTATTATTTACTTGTTCATTCTTGAAATAGTATAAAGAGCAAGTAAGTTGAATGGTATGTTTGTGATGAAGTTTGTATAGTAGTATTATACTACCATAATATAGTATTGTGATTGTATATGAGGCTGATTGCTTGTGTTTGGGTGTTGACAATGGTCGACTGGTATGTTGGAAATACAGAGGATATGCTGCCAAAATTTCGTTAAAATCTTTTCAAGATCTAACGTAGTTTGGCTAGCTATCCAATGTAGTTTCACTTGTCGAGTAACTAGACTATCTTCGAAAAGAGATTACATTTTCAAGATGCTTAAATACTATTATAGTTTCACTAGGTTAGTTGCTAGTCGAATTAAGTTATCAAATGTCGATCAGTTATTCGAATCAACTTAGTTTGACTTACAATTAATTCGTCAAACTATAATATGGATTTCAAATTCTTTTAAACTTAAAGTTTATTTTCTAAACATGATCAAATAATTTGCAAGAGAGTTTTAAATTTAAAATTTTGTTTCAAATAAGGAATTATTTCCTAAGTTTGAAATTGAAGATCGGATAGTGACCATATGTTCAATATATGTTATGTGTTATGTGACCTGTTTATGATACGTGTGTTATATATATATATGAAATAATAGTACATATATAAGTATAATGTAGGTATCGCGAAAGGGGTAGTTAAGGTAGACGTTTAAAGTGAACGTCGAACTGTATTTAGAATGATTCCGAAATAGAGTTCTTACTCGTGTAGAGTTAAAGAGTGAGTACGCAAGCATAGGAAAGGAAAAAGTTAAAGCTAAGATCCAGTGAAGATTGTGGTTAGGCAGGACTGTGATATTGTGATACCTTTGAGAGGCAAGTAACGAAACCTCAACTGCTCTCTCTCTCTCTTTTACTTATATTCCTGCCTGTTGATTTAAATTTTGAATACCATATCTCAGCCATTGATAAATAAGCCTGTTTCCTTTATATTTTCAAATGCTCACAATTTCATTCATTATGAGAACCTTTTGGTTCATTGTTGATAATACATATGTTTAAACCCATTGCGTTCTTTTTGATACCTGATACTTGACATGATATCCCTGAGTTTCAAAAATGAACTTAAATATGATTTCGGACTTTCCAATAAGGTCTTATTTCATCAAAAGGTTGGTAAAGCTTAAAATTGAAATATATTTTCATAAATGATATAGGAATTCCGTCAAAAATGTTTTCTACGGATTCCTATTGATTGGAGGCGTAAGTGGCCGAGTGACGTCGATCCGGCATTTTTGGTTGTGTTGCGCTAGCAATGGCAATAAGTCTAGCTGACTAGTTTTGGAACTAGTCTTAGGGGACCCTATATACATGGAAGCTCAGAAGGACGATTAGGTCCTGATGGGAGGCATTACGTGGCTGATCACCCGTATTGTCTATGACGTTGTGGGAAAACTCCAATCAAAAGATATGTTTTGAAATAAAGATTTCCTTAGAAAATGTTTACTTGAAAAGGTTTTTGAAAAGATGTTAGAAAGAATTTTATGAAGAGTTTTGAAAGAAAACTTGAATTTTGAACTGACGATAAGGAATTTTTTTTTCTATAATTCCTTTCCTTATTCCTTATACTGGATTTCCATTTGAATATCATAGTTGGCCTTGATACCTATTGATCCCTGATAGCTTAACTGTTTTAATGTTATTGTTACTTGTTGAGCTTTTGTAGCTCACGTTGCTTTGTTATCTAAATTTTACAGTTAAGCTCAAGTATGGTTGGATTTAGAAGGTCATCTAGGAAGAATGCTAACTTTGGACCTTCGCGCACAGTTAAATTCGCTATGACATCGCAGGTAGCTAGAAAGGGGGTAGATCAGTGGCAGCTTCTATATGAAGTTATCTTTTGTATTTAGAGAATATTATAATAGCATCATGTTATGTAGTTAGATGTAACTTATTTCATACCTTAACCTGTATTAGATTCTGTAGCAGTGCAAGGGGCCATGGCATTATGTTTATGATTTTGTTTTATATTATTGTAATTTGTAGCATGGTGACTCCACAATCTAGGCCCCTGATTGTGAGGGTGTCACAGTTTGGTATCAGAGCTACAGGTTTTGGTCACTGAAACAAGTCAGGATTAGGTGGGTTGTAGGAATGTTAAGTTAGGAATTAAGTTTTAAACTATATAGAGTTTGGGTTGAAATTGTAGGATATAGTCTCGACTTTAAGATCTCTCCGATACGATGGTGTTAGAATTTAAGATAACCTTTTTCGTTTCACCTTGCATACCTATATTATCGCAGATGCCGGATAACAGCATCAGTGATGATGAATCGGATAGGACTTCTCCTACCGACCCTTCAGCCTTAGCGTCTAGTCATGAGTACTAGTCTGAGATTGATTTTGAGGAATAAATTATGTGGCAGCCGGTCAGATCGACTACCGGGACTCTTGTCTTACCAGCTATGGAACCTGTTTCGGCCCCTGTGATAATTTTAGTTCCACAAATTCCCTACTGCATTTATGCGGAGCTATCACGCGACCGAAAAATGGTGTTTGGACAAAGGTTCAGAATTAAGATCCTTAGTTGATCAGATGTCTAATGAGACTAGGCAACAGGTAGACGTTTCTGAAAGTGATTGGGTATCTAGGATTGAACGTCTAGAAGAGATGGCATGTGGTCATCTTCCGGAAGGATCATCTGTTTACACTTCTTGCGAAAGGACTGGGAGACTGAAGAAGTTGGAAAGATGGATGTGGACTGTGTTAAGAATTGCTCGACAAAGGAGATATTAAGCTATTGGGAAAAGAAGTTGTTGACGTGGTACTCAGCTCAGTTAGTAGAACTTGTTTAGATACTATTTTACGTCAGTATCAGATGGTTCTATGTTAATCTTTTCAGATGTGTAGGTCACCGTTGATTTCGATAATTTCCTTGTTGTTGTCTAGCAGCTTGTGACAGTTGGGGTTGTTTTTTCCATTATTTTACCCCGTTGACTAATCATCGGACTGCTGTTTTCTCTCCTGTTATTTTTGAACTCAAGTGTTGGAACCATAACTTTTACCTTTACAAATGTACGCCCTTTTTTTCATATTCGTTGAACACCTTACTATTTCCTCCATATACAACTTTTATATACCCACGTTAACATTCCAAAATTGTTTTATTACCAATAAACCATACCTTGTTATTTCTTTAAGGAAAGCGAGCAACTTATAGGGTAATAAGGCTGCATGAGTTAAATCTTTTTATTATACTAAAAAGATAGAATTAAATCCTTTTACAAGGATAGAAATTACATGGTTTCTTAAGCATGTAGCATATTGCTTAGTAAGTTGCTTGTTTACTCGTCAAGAGGATATCGCTCTCAAGCCAATTTCTCAAACCTATAACACTGGAAGTTTGGAGTCAAACTGACCCTACCATAACCCAAATTTTATAACCAGTCTGACAATAACTGCTGCTTTGACACAACAATAACAACAGCGTCAAGCCGTAAATGGTAAGTTTTATATCCTCATAAGATGCCAAATTCCCATAGGCTTAAGAAACTGTGGAACTGACCAAAGCCAGAGTTTGGCTTAAGTAAATAGATAAAACTTTTGGCATGGTTAAAGTTGGTGAAGACCAAAATACAGAGTTTTTAAGTTGGTTTGTAGTGGAAATCAGTTAGAGAAATGGAAAGAGAAAGTACGATGACATGGTAGAGATTTACGGAGCCGTTTCTAGTAAAGGATACACAAGACTGTATGAAGGAGCACTTGGGGGTAAAATTTAAAGTTGGAAATAAGAAAATATAAGCAAAGCGGTTATAAGCCCAAGATTACTGATTTAACATAAATGGTGTCAGAAATAGGCTTTTAAGGATGTAGAAAGAGCCAAGAGCTTCAAGCATTGGATTAAGCAGCAGGTTAGAAGCTGGATGGCTGTATTTGAACTTCGAACTTATGTGAGCAGTGGTTTATAAGGCTGTGATTATAAAAGAAGAAAGTAAGTGATCTAGGGAAGAAAATAAATATAGATAAATTTGAAGAAAATAAAATGGATTACTTTACTGAGAAATGCACGAGTATAAGTGTAAGAGTGGATCCGGATTTTACTTGTAACAAGTGTGGTATGGTGGGCTATTCTATAAGGTATTTTAAGGAACTACTCCAAACAACTAAAATTTCAAGGTGTCATAAGACCATCACGAGCATCGGAAGTTTTAGGTAAGGACCTTCATTATATCTAAGAAAGATATAGTTCAAAATATGGAAGTGGTAATAGGAACGCTGTAATTTAAGATCAACCGTTATGACCAAATTTGGTTATAAGAGTAGTCGATCAGGACAGAGTTCACGTTTGTCAGGTATGTTAACATTTTGACATTAAGATAACAGATTATTCTTTCATCGTGAATATGATATCTTCCAAATTAAGGAAAATTTGATAGAACCCTAGGAATGGATTTGTTATAGGATTACGATGCACACATAAGTACAAGAAGAAACAGATTAACATGAAGTCTATGAATGACGAGAAAGTTATGCTTCAAGGACAAAAGCACGTTAAGAAATTCATACCCTTATTTTAAGTTAAAAGGATTGCGAAGACGAGGATATGAAGCCTATGTGTGTCACACATGTAGTGAATATCCGTCAAGAAATACTCAAGATTGAAGAAATCCTCATGATTAAAGAGGTCAAGGTGTGTTTGCAGATAAACAACTATGGTTATCTCATAGTAGAGAAATGAATTTTTAGTGCGATACCTAGAATTAAATCAGTGGCAAAAGACTATACAGAGTGGTACTAGTTGAAATGAGAAGACTGGCAATTCGACTGCCAGAAATTTTGGATAAAGGAGTTATAAGGCTTAGTATATCGATTATGGAAAACTCAATTAGACAATCAAGCATAAGTAACTGAAATGATGATCGAGTTGAACTGTTGGGAAGAGCAACATACTTCTCTATGGTTGATTTAAGAATGGAGTTACTATCAAGTAGAAATTAAGTTTGAAAATCTGCTAGAGACAGTAATTTATACAAGGCTTTAATAATGTGTTATTTATTCAAATACGAAGGGTGAGTACACCAAACACTGGAAGGACGACTTGATGATCCTAAGAAAAGAAAAGAATAGCTGTATGTGAAGTTTTTAAATTTTGAGTTATTAAAGAAATAGGTAGCCGTGAGGGAATCAACGTAAATTCCACAAGTGTTAAAATTTAAAAGAAGTGGGAAATGATAGAGATATCTACCGAAACAAGGAACTTTAGTAATGGCCAACTCTTATAAGGAAATTGTTTAAGAAAGATAATGACATCAGTGACAATGACAATAAGGAGGAGGGAAAAGTTTGATTAGAAAGATAAGCATGAGAGAATTATTTTTTTTGTTAAGGAAAGGGTTAGTGTCCTAACCATGTTGGTTCTACTTGGTGATCGAGACAATCTTGCGATTTATAATGGTATTTCTTATAATGGGTTAGAATGTATTTTGGTACAATATGGTCAAGTTATTGAGTATAGTTACCGAACAACGAAAGTCTTGCAAGTAAAATCATTTAGCAAATGATTTGAAACTAACATAAACTTGAGTGCCCCAAGATTTTAAGACATTTATTCGTATAGAAACAAGTAAGAAAACCCGTATGGATTAAAGGAGCCAGAAGTTTTGTCTTCATATAGAAAGGACTTAATATAAGACTAGAATGATGGTAGAAATCGATCAAGTTAGTACATTTCTAATTGGTTAATGAAACGTTTCTACAAGACAACTAGATGGGGATAATAGTCATGTGGTATGGGGTTTCAGAGTGTATTGCAAAAGGTATAGCAAAGAATTACTCAAAGACTTTGGAATAAGTTCCAAGTTTGAGTAGACACTAAAATGTAGATGAGAACAATTCATCGTCAATGAGTGCATCTTCAAAAGAAAAGATGATTCAGACAGGGGATGATATACTAAGAGTGGACGTCTTATACAGTAAATAAAATGAAGGATGAACATTCATCGTTAGTGGATTTATGCCGTAGCAAATGTAATGCGAATATTGGTATATCACCTTATGGGCTCTATATGTAAGAAGACCATTAATGTCATCAAACGAACCTAGATAGATTTTGATCTATGAGTGTATTACGAGGAAAGAGTGATTCAGAAGCTCCGAGTGTGAATAATGTGGAAAGAGGTTATTGCTGCAAATATTCATGTCGGTGAGTTTCCGTGATTGATGGAAAAGAAGTAATGAATCTGGTACGAAAAGCTACATTGATGTGGATGTGTAATCCACTCTCGAGATACGAAATAATGTGTTACAGTTGTTATACGAGTACGTGTATGAGAAACCTATGAAAATGACCAATGATAAATTTCTCTTCTACCACTCTAAAGTGTAATTTTTACTGTTTTCTAAAAGTATCCAGAATCTGTTCTATACTTCCAACTCCCTTCGAACAACTTTTGTTTCCTTGAAAATTGGTCATCTGATTGAGACAAACAATACACGTACTGTGGTTGTTTGTCTTTGTGACAAATAGTTTGGTGGAACGCCACATAAATGTATGTTGTGAACTGTATGGTACTAAGACTGGCCATCTTAAGTACTAATATGGTTGTTCTCAATCATGTCATTATCATTTTCATTCTTTTCTTCTTGATCATTGAATTTTAGTTCCAATCAACTATTCTGAAACAATATGTTTCATCGACAAACTTTGAATCAAGAATTGGCGCAAGTGAGAATTTTGCATTTTATATTCCTTACCTTCAATCTAAAAATGTTGGAGTATAGACGAACCATCAGACGAGATTCTGTGCATCAGGATTTACACAAAGTTTTGAAGGACAAGATAAGTCGTGTTTGAGATGATATTATCTCTGCACATACCCCATGTTCACATTATATTGTGTAGTGGTTCTTAAACTTTAGGATTCCAATTACAGACCATGAAATAGAATATGGATACTTAAGGATTTAACTTGTCTTATGAGGAACATCCGATAGAGAGGGTAGATCAGAGAGAAAAGCGCTTAGGAATAAATTTGTGTCCCTAGTCAAAGTTTTGTGGAGAGATCCTCTTGTGGAAGAGTTCACATGGGAACTTGAGAGTGAAATGCTCGAGAAGTATCCCTAATTGTTTACTTAGGTCTGATTCTGGGGACAGAATCCTTTAAGGGGGGAAGAATGTAACGACCGTAAAATTTTAATATAATGATTATTTGTTTCTGTGCTATTTATGTGAAAGTAGAGAATAAATATATATAATAATATATTTATTCCAATCTGATGTATTTCAGAGGAATTGTGATAAAGTGAATTGTGGATTTATTGATGCTATAATAGCATTATAAAATTTAAAGACGAAAATTTAAATGTGAAAGTGGAAATTGAAAAGTGGAAAAGTGGGAATTATGGAAATATGAGAAGTTAGTTAGAAAAATAAAATATGTGATATTTATATGCTAAAGTGTGGTTTAAGTGATTATTAGTATGTTTGAAATTTATTTATGTGATTATTAGAGTGCTTGGAAATTTATTTATGAAATTTTAAGTGAATATTGAAAAATAAAGTGTGAATAAATGTTTATTTAAATTTCTGAAAAATAGTTGGAAAACAATAAAAATTTTATTATTGTTCTACAATCATTATTTTGGTATTAAAAAACTTTATAATAATGTGAAAGTGAGTATTTTGGGCTATTTCCTATTTTTAATTCGAATTAAGAACTGTTTTTGCACTTTTCGTAGTCAAACTTGTAAAATTCATACAAAAATAACCGTGTATCAGAAAAATATTTTAAAAATATGCACGCGAAGCTAATTTCGTGCTCTACATTTTAAAAATATAAAATTTATAACTGTCAGAAGAGTTTGTATTTTATTAAAGAAACGTTTTTGCATTCATTTATCAAAAGAAAACTATTAAACAAAAACTTTTATACGTGAAATTACCAAAATACCCTTGTTTTATTAAATAAAACATCAGCCTCCCTCTTTCTTCCCTCATTTTACCCGAGACATCATCCTCCCCCATCTCTTCCTCTCGGTTTTCTTTTCCCCGGCCAAAAACCACACACACAAGCACACAACTTTTTCTTCTTCCTTTGTTGCTAGGTAAGGATCTAATATTTTCTCTTCTTTTATATTAAACTTGTACTTTGCATGCTGGTATCCGTGTGTATGTATAGGTGTGTGTATATTTGAGTTTGGTGTTGTTGAGGGAGAAACTAGAGTTTCATGTGATTTCACTTGAGTTTATTGAGTAATAGAGTGTTAGTGTTAGTTAATTCGAATTGCATGTCATGGATTATAGTTGCATGTTGGAAATTGGTGTCTTATGTGTGTTGTATACATGCGGGTGTATGTATATGTGAAGAATGTGTATGTATATGGTGTTTCTTGGTAAAAATAGTTGTTAATTTAGTGGTTTAAAGTACTAAAGTTTTGTATCATGGAAGTATATATATATATGCGGCTTGTGTATATGTATATATGAGAGAATGGATTTCTTGACTTATGTGATGTAGTTGATGGTGATAAGAGTGTTTAAGTGAATCTAATTGTTTAAAAAGTGTTGTATGTAATTAATCTACTTTGCATGTAGTGTTCTTTTATGAATTTAAGTCTAAGATATCTTGATGTATATTAGTTTTGATATATGCATGTCATTGTTTTTTTGTTGCTGAGAGAAACATGTGTGTTAGGTCCCAATGTGTTTGTAGAAGGGGGGGTTGAATACAAACAATACCGAATAATCGAATTTAGTGCGGAATAAAAAATTGAAACAAAATTCAAGTTAAATAAAAATATTATTAAACTTGAAAGGTGTTACAACAACTGTATCGATTACAAGGGATTAATCTCAAATTAATTATCACAAATTTAGAATAAATTCGACATGAACTTTTTCTATTTTTGTAATAAAAAGATTCAAATGCTAAACGCAATTTGAGATTAAGTTTTAGGGATTTTGATCCGCTAGATAGTTACACAAGAACAAGAAAATGATTTCTAGTTGTTTGTATTTAACTTTAATAACTAGAAATGTGATCTTGAATTTAGCAGATGAAAAATAAAATATTTTCTGCGGCTGCTTTTCTTTTGTTCTTGAGTTGTTGGATGATGAAGAATGACTTCTGCTGCTCCTCTTTTTATAATTCAATTAACAGACCTACTTGAACTGGCAAGACAATCCATTGAGCTAGCAAGACAATCCATTGAGCTAGCAAGACTTTCAGTGAGACAATTGAATGAACTAGCAAGACTATCAGAATGAACTGGAAAGACAATCCTCCTCCCAGTGTAACTTTCGGTGAGACTATTGAAAATGACTTGGCATGACAATCGGTATGACAATCCAGATTGTCATGCTAGTTCATTTTCAATTGTCTTGCTGATTTAAAACAGATTTTAATCCAATTAAAATTCTAAAAATCCTTAATATTAATTCAGAATTAATTAATCAATTAATTCAATTAATCAATTAATTCAATTAATCAATTCATTCAATTAATCAATAAATTAATCTTTGCAGATATAATTTATTTTCTTAATTAAATTATATGACTTAATTAATTAAAGAGAATTAATACTAATCTTGAGCAGCAACCATTCTTCTGAAAATCACTGAGAATTATGAATCAATTCCACCACTTCAATGTTGACACTCGATGTACTGTCTGGTTCATGAGTGACTAACTTCAGTGACGTTTCTTCATGTCTTGACTTTGATACTTGATTTTCTTCAGATTAAATCCTTGTAATTATATGATACTCTGACGAGATCTCTATCACTTGATTAAATCCATAATCTTGATTTGTATCACTGAGGCTTGATCAATTTCTTGAGCTTCTTTCAGTGAATTAATTCCTCATGTCTGTAGATGAACCTTGTTTCTGAATCCTTTGACAAATGTTACTTTGTGAGATCTCTTTGACGGTAGATCCACTATTTACTTATTACATTCTTATTTGAGTTGAGTTAAATTCTCGAATAAACATATAGGCTATGATATATGCCTTTCAATCTCCCCCTATTTGTTTGTTAGACAATAACAACAAATAACTAGAGGATAACTCAACTAACAAATAAGAAAAAGATATAAACAGAAATGCAAAGTAAATAGCAGAAAAGTTCTAGATAACATTTAACATTTTCCAGATACCAAATAGATGTTCCTCTAGACTGAACATATCTTCAAGTAGTTTCATCTTCTTTTGTACAACCACATTTCCTATTGAGAAGCGCATATTTCTCTTGCTTCTCCCCCTATGAGAATCAACTGCTTAAAGAAGATCACCTTCATTTACCACATATCCCGTACAATAGGATCCATAGATAAAAAACCAATGGTACTCCCCTTTTGGAAAACAACTTTTTCCCTTACTAGGAAATCACCTTGTGTTTACCACCTCTCCCGTACAATAGGATCTGTAGTTACAAACAACAATGGTGTGGTGTAGTGTACATATGTAAGATCTTTTTCTTCCTCCCTGCTATTTCTCCCCCTTAGTTGAGGAATCCTCCAAACTATTACTTACACTTTTATCTCCCCCTTAGAGAAGGAATGTATGCCGTTGTCTGAAGGAGTTCTCATATTTCACTTGGTTGGAAAAGAAATACCAAGTAGTTTCTCTTTCTTCCTCACTGTGAGAGTGTGATTATGTTTAGTGTACCTCACATGTGTTTCACTCTTCTCTCCACTCGTGTTTACACTCATTCTCACAAGTGTATCACTCCTCTCATAGCTCCAAATTTCAGCTGTACCTGCAAGGAAAATCACCTTAGCCATCCTTAAGGAGGTTACAGGTGGTGCAATGGGAGTTCGCAAATCCCCATCCTTGTTAAACTCGTCAGATGAATCTGAGTCATAATCTACAAGTTGCTAGTTTCCCTTTTGGGGTTCCAGATTTGAATTCTGGGAAGGTAAACAATGATCCAATGAATTTAGCATAAAGATCAAAGTTCCCTTCTAATGTTTGTGAAGATATTTCCTTGTAACTCATCAGGTAATATCTGAATCATTGTCAACAAGTTGCCGATCTGCACCTATGTCAGATCCACTATCCGCAGATGCATCCAGGGGATTTAAGCTTGGGGAGGTAGATACTGACCATTGACATATGGCTTTTGGATCAGTATCCTCTCCTAACACCTGTAAAGGCAATTGGTCCATTAAAGAACCTTGAACAATCGAATCTGACCTTAAAATGGTCGAAACTCTTATTTCCGATAACTCATCCTTTGTGTGTGTAACCTTTCCCTGTGCATCAAGAATTGTTTATGTTTGAAGTGATGACACTACATCGGATATCCTGGCCGACAGGCAAATTTCAATAGACGCACCTTGTTGAGAGAATGAATCTAGTAACTGTTTTTGAAGCTTTTCAGCCATTACATCTTTTTGAGAAGATGTATGGGGGCTAGCAGTTGTCTCGGTTTAATTACTACTCATCTTTGTAGGAGACTGAGCTGCTGGGTTGACTTTAGAACCTTCCTTATGTGGTGCACTATGGCACTATCTCCCTCACGCTCATTCATACTTTATTTAGTGGTAAGAGAGTGTTGGTTGGTTCTGTTTCTGTGTTTGTCTTTACAATCTGGGATAGAGTTGTGGGTTTTTTGTTGGATTTTAATCGCAGCGGAGGCATGGTAAAACACTTTTATACATATAAAATCCAAATAAAAGCATATAAATCGTGATTAAAACATATGAATCGATTATTAACCTTTAATAGCGATCCAAAAGCAATGATCGGAGATCCTTAGCAGCTGCACCTCAAATATGAAGCACTCCACCGGTATCCACCAAGAAAACGATGTTAAGGAGGAGGAGGAGGTGGAGAGAATTAGGTTTTATAAAATATTGGGGTTGGAATAAAAATAGGGTTTATAATAGTATATTTATAGGCAAAATTTTCAGCTGAAATTTTCCCATAAAATATTATTATTATTAACCCATTTATTATTCTTATTAATAATTAAAACACCTTTTAATTATTAATCCTTTTTCTAAACACTTTAGAAATAATTCTCTCTCTTGATTTAATTTCCAAAAAATTAAATCCTTAATTAATAATATTAAGAACTTTTCTTAATTAATTTATAATCAATTAAATTTCATTTAATCAATTATTAAATTTGCCAATTAATTATTTATTTCACAAATAAATAATTATTAGCCATTATTAATTAATTCCTCCACCATTAAATCATTCTCCTTTTATGGTGTGACCCTATAGGTTCAATATTAAGCCGGTAGTAGAAATAAATAATAATAAAACTATTTATCATTATTTATATAAATTCTCTAATTTATTAAATATGATTAATTAATTAATCATATTTATTCTACATCGTGAGGGATACTTCTCAGCATATCGCGACTATCCGGATAATATGAATTCACTGCTTAGAATACCAAGAACCTATTCAGTGAATAGTTACCGTACAATAAACTCCTTCTACCCTACAATGTCCTGATTAAATACAAGTCATGGATCTCGTGTCAAGCCTATCTAATTTAATCACTTGTTTTCCCATTTACTATGCTTAGTTCTATGCAAATTAGAAACTCCTTTCTAATTTCATTCACTCTGGCCAGAGATTCCTGAACTAGCATAAGTGGATCAGCCTTGAACATTCGCTTCCTTAACTGGAAGGGGTAGATCCTTTATTGATCATACACTATCTTCGTGTACAAATTCCTATACCCAGTAGAGCCCTAATAATTGTCCCTGGAGACTAAGAACTAAACCAAAGCATAGTTCAGTGTACACAAGATGACTATGATGACCTCAAGTCTAAGGATACTTGTACAACTATCACTATGTGAACAACTGCTGACACGTGAGTGAACTCCATCAGTTGTTCAGCTGTGCGAGTCATGTTCAGTGAACTTATTCTATAATAAGCACCTACATACTAGCTATAGTGTCACCACACAAATGTCTATGAGAACAGACATCCTTCATAATGAAGCAAACATAGTATGTACCGATCTTTGCGGATTATTAATTACCAGTTAGTAATCCTATGATCAGGAACTATTTAAGTTTAGAGTTATCATCTTTTAGGTCTCACTATTATGATCTCATCATAATCCATAAAAGCTTTACTCTAAACTATGATATATCTTATTTAAACACTTAAATAGATAGAGCCCGTAATAAAAACAAAACAAGTCTTTTATTAATACCAATGAAATCAAAACAGATTACATAAAAGTTATTCCTAAATCCTAATACATGATTGGACTTAGGACATATTCCTTTCAATCTCCCACTTGTACTAAAGCCAATCACTCTGGTATCTAATACCCATCTAGTCTTTATGACGATCAAAGTGACTTTCATAAAGTAGCTTTGTGAGTGGGTCTGCTATGTTGTTATGTGTGTCAACTCTATTTCAATACAATACAAGAAATGTTACCGCGCTCCCACTAACCCTTTTGTAGACGCATGGTTCATCTACGTTTTTGATAAAATCAAACTCTTTGATTGTCTCATCAAAACGAATGTTCCATCTTTCGAGAAGCTTGCTTTGAACCACATATGGTTCGCAGCAGCTTACACACTAGGTTTTCATTTCCCTTGGAAAGAAAACCATCTGGCCATTTGCCAGATTTCATAGTCGTAGTAAGCAACAATCGCAAGCAAAATACGAACTAATTTTAACAGGGCTACAGGTAAAAGGTTTCATCAAAGTCAATCCATTGCCTTTGTTTGAATCCTTTTGCCAAAAGCCTGGCCTTATAGGTCTCCACCTGCCCATCTGCTCTAATCATTCTTTCATATACCGTATACATAGATTCCATTCCGGATTTCATGGCACTTTGCCATTTCTCTGAGTCAACACTACTCATAGCCTCATTATAGGTCACAGGGTCGTCATCATCAACGATCGACAACTCATTGTCATTCTCAATGACAAGGCCATATTACTTCTCAGGTTGACGAAACACTCTCCCTAACCTACGAATGGGCTGTTCCACAGAAGGTTGTTCAGTTAGAACAAGTGTTTCCACTTGATCCGTAGTAGTTTGTACTTCTTGAACTTCATCAAGTTCAATTTTGCTCCCACTGTTTCCTTCAAGGATAAACTCCTTTTCCAAGAAGGTAGCATGTCTGGAGACAAACACCCGATGATCGGTGTAAAAGTAATACCCTAAAGTCTCTTTAGGATATCCCACAAAACTACATTTTACGGATCGATATTCCAGCTTATCTGGGTCAACTTACTTGACATAAGCTGGACATCCCCAAATCTTAACGTGTTTAAGACTCGGTTTCCTTTCTTTCCATATGTCATACGGAGTTTGAGGAACAGATTTGGAAGGCACCTTATTCAGTAAATATGTTGAGGTTTCCAATGCATAACCCCATAGGAATACTGGAAGATTTGCATAGCTCATCATGGACCGAACTATGTCTAACAAAGTTCGATTTCTCCTTTCAGATACCAATCTGGAGGCGTCCACTGGGAGACTATACCATTTACTTTGAGATAATCCAGAAACTCTCCATTCAAGTATTCACCACCTCGATCTAATTGAAGAATTATAATACTATGTTTGGTTTGTTTCTCCACTTCATACTTATACACTTTGAACTTTTCAAAGGCTTCAGACTTGTGTTTCATCAAACACATATCCAAATCTAGATCTATTATCCATGAAAGTAATGAAGTATGAAAATCCACCCATGGCTTGCGTAGACATTGGTCCACATACATCTGTGTGTACCATTCCTAGCAAATTTGCAGCCCTCTCTCCATGTCTACTAAATGGAGACTGCAGTGCCACAATGAAGTGAGATTTTCATCATCCCTTTCCTTTTATTAGTTTGTTCAATCTGAAGTAAATTATGTCACATTTATACAGACCATTATTTGAAGTACCACGTCCATAAAGAATATTATCTCTAAGAATAGAACATTCATTATTCTCAATAATAAATGAAAATCCAGCCAAGTCTAACATGGGAATAGAAATAATATTCCTCACAATCGAGGGAACAAAATAACAATTTTAAAACAATAGTCTTGCCCGTAGGCATATATAAATGAAATGATTCTACATCTTCAGCAGCAACTCTTGCTTCATTTCCTATCAGTAGAATCACCTCCTCTTCCTCAAGAGTCCTACTTCTCCTTAGTCCCTGCAACAAATTGCAGATATGAGAACCACAGGCGGTATCTAATACCCAAGTAAAAATTTGATTTAATGACATATTCACTTCTATCATGAACATACCTGAATCAGAAGCGGTAGTCTCACTACCCTTCTTCTTCTTCAATTCTGCAAGGTAAACCTTGCAGTTCCTCTTCCAGTGCCCCACCTTGTTACAGTGAAAGCAAACAACTTTGCTCTTGGGGTCTTCAGCTTTTGGTGGAACCGGCGTTTTCTCACCTACTTTCTTCTTCTTGGAAGGGTTCCTCTTCCTTTTCTTAGGATTGGAACCTTCACCAATTAGAAGAACAGAACTCTTCTTAGGGGGAAAATTCGATTCCGCAGTCTTCAACATGTTGTGGAGTTCAGGCAGGCTGACATCCAACTTATTCATGTGAAAGTTCACAACAAACTGCGAGAATGAACTCGGAAGCGATTGCAAGACCAAGTCTTGGCTCAGCTCCCCATCCATGGCAAAACCAAGTTGTCCAAGACATTCAATCAAATTGATCATCTTAAGTACATGGTCATTCACAGATGATCCCTTAGACATCCTACAACCGAACAGCTCCTTCGATATCTCATATCGAGCTGTCCTCCCTGCCACATCATACAACTCTTGTAGATGCATGAGGATAGTGTGAGCATCCATATGCTCATGTTACTTCTGTAGCTCAATATTCATGGAAGCTAGCATGATGCATTGAGTAACATTTGCATCATCTATCCACCTACGATACACAACATGTTCATCATTATGTGCATCACTAGCAGGTTCGGTAGGCTTAGGTGAGTCAATCACGTATTCCAGCTTCTCAATCCTGAGAACAATTCTCAAGTTTCGAAGCCAGTCAGCATAATTAGGACCAGTCAACTTGTGAGCATCTAGTATGCTCCTGAGTGATAGTGCAGAAGACATGACGTACAAAGTAAATCTGTAAATGATAAACACATAACAACACTTAGCAAATATTCAATTTCATTTTAAAACACTATATGAATCGGGTCTTTATTCATAAGTGGCTCCCACTAGTTTATCTA
Organism: Apium graveolens; assembly: GCF_009905375.1. NCBI lineage: Eukaryota > Viridiplantae > Streptophyta > Magnoliopsida > Apiales > Apiaceae > Apium > Apium graveolens. The sequence goes on along the minus strand of NC_133650.1, from coordinate 92,048,273 downwards.
ATTTATTCAACCCCCTACGTGAAAAATTAAGCATTCATAATGGTAGTGGGAATAGGGATCCTACATTCCATTACACAACCCCAGTTGTGGAACGAACCGTCATGTAATGTTCAATAGGCAGACAACTCTTGTCAATTACATCTAATGTTATTCCCTAATCAAACTTTAGCCTCTTGAATAATTGAGTCACGGCTGTGGCATGACAAACTCAATATTCTAAGTCAAGTCTAACCCAACATTCCATACAATTGAATCAGTCCCCAAAGGCCCACGGCTGTGGCACGTACCGACTTTTAGATTCTTATTCAATGTACACATCTCTATGTAATAGACAAGTATTTCTTATTTCGAAATCAAAGCCCTCGGCTGTAGCACGAACCGACAATGATTCAAAAATAAGAACTACTTTTCTATCATGTTGCAAGGTTATGACCGACACAAGCCCGTTGTGTCATTGGCCAATTACTACTTGATATTATTTAATTTTAGAGGGATTATATTACGTTATAATCATAATCATATTATAAAGAGATTCTTCCTTTTAAATTAAATATTTCAAATCAATAATCAATAATCAGATGATTCCCATATCGGGTGGAGCATTGTCAAGAGGCGTCACTTAATAACCCTTTCTTACAGATAGAAATCTGTTGTTGACAGAATCATCCTTTCTCTCATATCGAAAATTCATATTCAATTACGTGTTTCATAAACACAAGAATCTCATGATTGTATTCATAATATTATTATTAAGGTTATGAAACAATTTCACTATACTAGGTTGTCTAACAAACGCCTTATGTTCATTTAAGTGTTGGGAACCACGAACTTAGGGTGTTACTACGTTTTACGATAAAGATTACGAAAAGAGGATTACCTTGTTAATGGTTGATTCCACGCTCTTCTATTGTATTCCCAAATTCCCTTGAGCGAAGTGTGGCCTCCGTCTTATCAAGTTATCCTCTCTTCTTGCTCCTTGGTGGCTACAATATGTTTTCACACAATTCCAAGCAAGAAGAGAATAAGAATATATATAGGCTGCAATAGGGACCATGGATAATTAGGTTGGGCCTTCTAATTACATCTTGAGCCTAGCCCAATGTAATTAAATATTAATTCAATCCACTAAAGAATTAATATTTGCACTACCTTTCCTAATACCGTAATTTAATTAATTTGGTTCCAATATTATTTGCTTATTAAATTCCCCATGTTTAAAATATCATATGTCCATTAATTAAATAAATTACTGATAATTTATTTAATTAATATCTTTTATCCTTGATCATCCACTCAACCTTTATTTAATTATGCCAGAATAAATTCCTCCTGCAGGGTTTCACATAATTAAATCTTTTTGAGCTTTCAAGGGGACATCATTAACCCGAATATTATCAGGACATGGATTCCTTCAATAAATAATATCCACCATGTATATAATTCCATCACCCAAAATATAATGATATAATTCAAAAGAATTATTTCATATATAAATCAAAGAATGTAAATAATATACAAGTGTCAATTACTATTTCCGGATTAAGAACCTAAGCATTAATAATAACATAGAATCTTAGTTCTCCTTCTTAATCAGTATTAAGGGAACAATTCTAAAATTGATCTTGTTCAATATACACAAAGTATACTAGTATTATTTATTAGTCAATATAAACTAATCTAAATAATACTACAGCCATACCAGTGGATTGTCCAACACCACCTGTGCTGTGAACCTTATTATATTATATAACCGTATTTAACAATCTAATATTTTGTATCCCATTTGATACTAGATTGTTCACAATATATAATATTAGACAACATGTAACCATTCAAATGATTCTCAAATAAACTGGCCAGAAATAAATGTACATACTATCTCCCACTTATACTCAAAATATTATATGTGTACATCAGTGTTTATTTAATCCACTATTACATAAAAATCTATGTGTCCATCCATCTGACTCCTATCGCTTCCACATGCTTGTCAAAAACCTTGGTTGGCAAGCTCTTTGTGAAAGGATCTGCTCGGTTGTCTTCTGATGATATGTGAGCCACAACTATATCCCCTCGCTTTACGATTCCTCATATGAGATGATACTTACGTTCAATATGTTTAGCTGCTTTGTGGTCTCGCGGTTCCTTTGAATTTGCCACAGCACCAGTGTTATCACAATACACCGTCAAGCTCCTAGGCAAATTAGGTACCACATCTAAGTCCAAAAGGAAGTTCCTGAACCATACAGCCTCCTTGGCAGCCTCAGAGGCCGCCACGTACTCAGCCTCCATGGTGGAGTCTGCAATGCATTTATGCTTTACACTTCTCCATATAACGGCTCCACCTCCCAAAGTAAAAATATATCCCAAAGGAAATAGATCTGAGGCCTTGTAAATTAACATATACTCCTTAGTCCTTCTCAGGTACTTGAGTATAGTTTTTACTGCACTCCAATGTTCCTGACCTGGGTTCGACTGATATCTACTAACCATGCCTACAGCAAAGCAGATGTCAGGCCTCGTACATAACATAACATACATTAAGCTTCCACATGCTGAAGCATAAGGAACTGCTTTCATGCTCTCTATATACTTAGGTGTCGAAGGACACTGCTTCTTAGATAGAGCAACTCCATGCTTAAAAGGTAGAAAACCTTTCTTGGAGTTCTGCATGTTAAAACGAGCTAATACTTCATCAATGTAGGGCTCTTGAGATAAAGCCAACATCCTTTTCTTGCGATCCCTTATAACTTTGATCCCAAGGATGTATGCCGCTTCACCTAAGTCCTTCATGTCAAATTGTTTGAACAACCATGCCTTTACTGATGACAACATCTCAACATTATTTCCAATGAGTAAAATATCATCTACATATAGTACTAGAAAAACCACTGCATTACCTTCACTTCTCTTATACACGCACGATTCGCTTGGACTTTGATCAAATCCATATGACTGGACTGCCTGATCAAAACGAATATTCTAGTCTCTAGAAGCTTGTTTAAGTCCATAAATAGACCTCTTAAGCTTACATACCAGATGCTCTTGGCCTTCCTTAATGAATCCTTTTGGTTGCTGCATATAGATGGTTTCTTCAAGACTTCCATTAAGAAAAGCTGTCTTGACATCCATTTGCCAAATCTCATAATCGAGATGAGCTGCTATAGATAAAAGAATACGGATTGACTTAAGCATGACTACCGGTGAAAAGGTTTCCTCATAATCGATACCTTCTTTCTGAGTATACCCTTTCGCAACAAGTCTTGCTTTCCAGGCTTTCACCTTTTTATATAATCCCCTCTTTTTCTTGTAGATCCACTTACATCCAATAGGTTTTATACCTTTGGGTGGTTCCACGAGCTCCCAGACCTGATTAGAATACATTGATTCTATCTCAGATTCCATCGCCTTTTGCCAAAGATCTGCATCTTTGTCTTGTGCTGCCTCTTCGTATGTACGGGGATCATCATCATGTTCACCAGAGACCAAGTCTGAAGACTCACCCAAAAACATGAATCTATCAGGCTGTTGAACAACCCTCCCACTACGACGAGGCACTGGTGCGGTATTAGTGACAAGTTGTACATTATGTTGTGGTTGTTCTACTTGTACTACAGCTTCATGGGTATTATTTGTCCCTCCCACTAGTTCCTCTAAAATGACACTACTCATGGGTTTGTGATTCATTATATATTCCTCCTCTAAGAATCTTGCATTGGTGCTAACAATGACATCCCGATTCTTCGGACTATAAAATAAATATCCTTTCATTCCCATGGGGTAGCCTACAAACAACCTTACTTCTGTATGAGATTCTAACTTAGTCGCGTTCTTGTTCAGTACATGTGCTGGACAACCCCATATTCGAATATGTCTTAGACTCGGTTTATCCCCGGTCCACAATTCTAAGGGGGTTTTAGGAACCGACTTAGAAGGTACTAAGTTCAGAAGACAAGCTGCTGTCTCTAAGGCATGTCCCCAAAACGACTTGGGTAAATCCGAATAACTCATCATCGATCTAACACTCTCTAAAAGAGTCCAGTTCCTTCTCTCTGCTACACCGTTCTGCTGGGGTGTGCCTGACGCAGTTAATTGGGATTCTATCCCATTTTCTGATAAATATTCCCTAAATTCTCCAAGCAAGTATTCGCCACCACGATCTGATCGTAGTGACTTGATACTTTTATTAAGTCGCTTCTCCGTTTTAGCTTTGTACTCTTTGAACTTATCAAAGCACTCAGACTTACGGTGCAACAAATAAACGTACCCATATCTAGAATAATCATCAATGAAAGTGACGAAATATTCATAACCACCTCTTGCTTGGATATTCATGGGTCCACATAAATCAGAGTGAACCAATTCTAATAGTTGTTTGGCTCTATTCCCTTTTGCCTTGAAAGGCCTATTAGTCATTTTACCTTCCAAGCAGGATTCACAAACTGGAAATGGCTCCACTGCCAATGAGCTTAAAGGCCCATCTACTACCAGTCTTTGAATCCTCCTCAAGTTAATATGACCTAATCTCAAGTGCCAAAGATATGTTTGGTTCAAACTAGAAGGTTCCTTTCTTTTAGTAGAGTTAGAAGATGTGTTGTTCAATTCCCTAAATTGCAGTTGCAGTGCAGGTTGACTAGGATTAATTATATACAAATTGTCTTGCAATGTACTAGAACATATAATTCGTTTATTCATCATAATAGAAACATTACGATCCAAACAAACATTATAACCATCCAAAGCAAGTTTAGAAACCGAAATTAAATTCCTTCTAAAAGAAGGTACATAAAGACAATTGTTCAAAACCAAAATCCTATCAGAACCAAAAGATAAATGAATAACACCTACTGCAACTACTGCTACTTTCGTAGCATCTCCCATGAACACGTATATCTCACCATCTCTAAGCATTCTGGATAGTTGGAACCCCTGCATAGAATTACAAACATGATCAGTGGCTCATGTATCTACACATCAAGTGCTCGTAGATATAGCCGCTATAAATGTTTCTGTAACTAGAGAAAGAGACATACCAGTATTGTTTGTCTTCTTAGGAAGAGGACAATCCTGTTTCCAGTGACCTGACTGTTTGTATCTGAAGCACTTTCCCTTAGGCTTTTTCACACCACCCTGAACTCCCACTGCCTTCACAACGTTCTGTGTCTGAGCCTTTTTCTTCTTCTTAATACCTTTCGGCTTAGAGGAAGAACCTTTCTCAGCCACATTCACTTGAACACTCTGCCGAAATAATCCTTCAGCTGCCTGAAGTTCTGTCAGCAGTTCCGCGAGACCATACCGCCTCTTGTTCATGTTGTAATTCAAGCGGAACTGCTCAAAACTCTTGGACAAGCTCATAAGGATAATGTCAATCTGGGTTTCCCCGTCAAGTTCAGCACCATGGATCTCTATCTCATTCAGATGCGACATCATCTTGAGAACATGATCCCTTACAGGTGTGCCTTCAGCCATCTGAGTGTTCATTAAAGCCTTCATGGCTACTTGCCTAGCAGCCCAATTCTGATCTCCAAAAAGTTCCTTGAGATTAAAGAGCATATCCGAAGCAGTGGCCATAGACTGACGCTGATGCTGCAAAACACCCGACATTGCTGTCAGAATGTAACATCGTGACATCTCATCAGCCTTAATCCACCGTTTATAATACTCTTTCTCATCTTCAGGAGCATCAACAGCAGGCTGTTCAGGCTTGGGTTCATAAGTGCAAAACTTGTACTCCTCAGCAGTCAACACAATGTCCAAATTTCGTTTCCATTCAATATAGTTAGGTCCGGTAAGTTTGTTATCCTTAAGTATGGTGAATAGTGGATTAAAGCCCATTTTATCCTGAGAATCATGCATAAAAACATCACATAAATAAGGGTGCATTAATTATTAAGATCTAAATTATTAAAATTTAATGCACTAACATCTAAACACCATAAGCTTCTGGTACGCCACGATGTGTGACATGTATACCACCTAATTTTGTTTAAATGTTACTTCGGTCCTATTACTAAATAATATGCCACGTTGGGGTGGACTATAATATTTTTCATAGCTAAGTGTATACCATCATCAAATCTTAAATTATTCGAAATCTATGGAACTTGGTACGCCACGATGGGTGGCGTGTATACCTTCCAATATTCGTAATTTTGCCTTAAATAGAATACTTCAATTCAATATTCATCAATGGTTTGATTTCCAGGTAGTGGAGGAGTCACATCGGTCTCGCTTAAAACCCACAGATTTACAAGTTCGATAAACCCGTTTTTGACAAAATCGCTCCAAATCAGAAATAAAGAAAATCCGTATTTATTCCTTTCAAAATTTATTAATTTAAGAAGTTTGTTCTAGTAATTTCTATAACATTCTAGACACCACAAATTACATGCCACGATGGGTGACGTATATATAATTTATATTCGTCTTTATGTTAAATTACCTACAACCAATAATGGAGACCATGGGATTTAATTTCATATTAATTCCCTCTCCCACTTAGAATTTTTTTTTATTAAAATTGAGGAAGTTTAAAATTAAATGGGGCCCTATGTTGTTATAATTATGTCTAATCATGCATTCAAAATACACACATAATTTTAGCAACATATAACATTTAATTAAAGCAATAAATAAAATTTATGTCCATGTCGTCCTAATTAAGTTAAACTTGCAATTTTAAAAGAATTACACACATAATTAACGACACACATAATCAATAAATTAAAACAATAATTAAAATTTAATGGAAAAAATTAAAATAAATTTTCCACTATTATGGCCCTTGAAAAAAAATCCAGCTCTAAAAAAAAATCTGCCCCAAGCGCGCCCCGACGCCCCCAGCAGCCCCAGCAGCCCCAGCAGTCCCAGCTGCCGTAGCGGCTGCAGCGCGCGCGCCTGTTGCTTTTCTGTGAGTTTTGTTTTGATTTTGTTCGATCCAAACATCAACAGCAGCCCCTTGTAATCGCACAGCGGAACAAAAAACTACCGGAATTGATTTCCGATCGCACATAACTATTACAAAATACCCGGAACAATTACAAAAAAAATAGATCTAATACAAAACTAATTTTGTAAAATCTATTCTAACACGATCAACCCTCGTGTAAATTACAACCACGATTAAACCACGTGGAAACCAAAACAAAAATTAACCACGATTAAACCACGTGGGATCCAAACACATAATTAAAATATACATGGCCATAATAGTGGATTAACAACCTGCATCAAAACCAATACAAGCAAAACACTATATACACGCATATATAATTACGACATGGACATTATATCATAAAACTTAGAACCCATTACCAGGCTCTGATACCAATTGTTGAGAACCACGGACTTAGGGTGTTACTACGTTTTACGATAAAGTTTATGAAAAGAGGATTACCTTGTTAATGGTTGATTCCACGCTCTTCTATTGTATTCCCAAATTCCCTTGAGCGAAGTGTGGCCTCCGTCTTCTCAATTTATCCTCTCTTCTTGCTCCTTGGTGGCTACAATATGTTTTCAAACAATTCCAAGCAAGAAGAGAATAAGAATATATATAGGCTACAATAGGGACCATGGATAATTAGGTTGGGCCTTGTAATTACATCTTGAGCCTAGCCCAATGTTTTAAATATTAATTCAATCCACTAAAGAATTAATATTTGCACTACCTTTCCTAATATCGTAATTTAATTAATTCGGTTCCAATATTATTTGCTTATTAAATTCCCCATGTTTAAAATATCATATGTCCATTAATTAAATAAATTACTGATAATTTATTTAATTAATATCTTTTATCCTTGATCATCCACTCAACCTTTATTTAATTATGCCAGAATAAATTCCACCTGCAGAGTTTCACATAATTAAATCTTTTTGAGCTTTCAAGGGGACATCATTAACCCGAATATTATCAGGACATGGATTCCTTCAATAAATAATATCCACCATGTATATAATTCCATCACCCAAAATATAATGATATAATTCAAAAGAATTATTTCATATATAAATCAAAGCATATAAATAATATACACGTGTCAATTAATATTTCCGGATTAAGAACCTAAGCATTAATAATAACATAGAATCTTAGTTCTCCTTCTTAATCAGTATTAAGGGAACAATTCTAAATTTGATCATGTTCAATATACACAAAGTATACAAGTATTATTTATTAGTCAATATAAACTAATCTAAATAATACTACAGCCATACCATTGGATTGTCCAACACCACCTGTGCTGTGAACCTTATTATATTATATAACCGTATTTAATAATCTAATATTCTGTATCCCATTTGATACTAGATTGTTCACAATATATAATATTAGACAACATGTAAACATTCAAATGATTCTCAAATAAACTGGCCAGAAATAAATGTACATACTTCAAATAAATATTTTCAGTATACACTAACATTAAGTTCACCTAAATCTATCATCGCATGATAAACTAAGCATATATCACATATATAAACATGAATAAACATCAAGGTAGGCATGTTACATCATCTAGCATATTGGTCTAGGCATTATACATCTCTATGTATCACATGAAGCATTTAAAAGCAATTAAAACAGTCAAAAACATCTTTAAAACACTTCATGGAATATAATCAGTTCAAAACTTTTATATAAACTAAAATTTGATCACTCCATTAGATCCGTCTCGGAAAAATGAATCCAACGATATATTGCACTCCCAAAATGGAGTTACGAAACTCCCAGAAATCAAATTTAAAAATAACAGACGGGTTGTAACGCATTACAGTTACAAGCCCTGTAACGCATTCCAGTGATGCGTTACAACCCTTTTAAGCCATTAAAAGGTGTAACGCATTCCGCGAATGCGTCACAGGGTGTAACGCATTCCCGGAATGCGCGACACCCCTTTCCGCCGCCTGACAGACTTCTTGATCAGCGTCCCGCCTGACTGTACAAATATATATATATATACACACTTACAATTTATATATATATATATGATTATTTAATTACGACAACTTCAAAAATTCATAATAAAAAATCTATACATCATAAAATTATGAAAAAAAATACCCAGACGATCTACAACACTTGTAGAACCCAAATCAACATTCAAAATTATTCTGAGAAACGATTTCTCATCAGACAAAATTAAACCATGATATAACTTGTAAAAATCATAATTAATTCATACAAGCACATAAAATTCTGAAATTTTTACCACAGATCTATATGCATACAACCTAAGCTCTGATACCAGTGTTGGATTTTAATCGCAGCGGAGGCATGGTAAAAGACTTTTACACATATAAAATCCAAATAAAAGCATATAAATCGTGATTAAAACATATGAATCGATTACTAACCTTTAATAGCGATCCAAAAGCAACGATCGGAGATCCTTAGCACCTGCTCCTCAAATGTGAAGCACTCTACCGGTATCCACCAAGAAAACGATGCTAAGTAGGAGGAGGTTGAGAGAATTAGGTTTTATAAAATTTTGGGGTTGGAATAAAAATAGGGTTTATAATAGTATATTTATAGGCAAAATTTTTAGCTGAAATTTTCCCATAAAATATTATTATTATTATTAACGCATTTATTATTCTTATTAATAATTAAAACACCTTTTAATTATTAATCCTTTTTCTAAACACTTTAGAAATAATTCTCTCTCTTGATTTAATTTCCAAAAAATTAAATCCTTAATTAATAATATTAAGAACTTTTCTTAATTAATTTATAATCAATTAAATTTCATTTAATCAATTATTAAATTTGCCAATTAATTATTTATTTCACAAATAAATAATTATTAGCCATTATTAATTAATTCCTCCACCATTAAATCATTCTCCTTTTATGGTGTGACCCTGTAGGTTCAATATTAAGCCGGTAGTAGAAATAAATAATAATAAAACTATTTTATCATTATTTATATAAATTCTCTAATTTATTAAATATGATTAATTAATTAATCATATTTATTCTACATCGTGAGGGATACTTCTCAGCATATCGCGACTATCCGGATAATGTGAATTCACTGCTTAGAATACCAAGAACCTATTCAGTGAATAGTTACCGTACAATAAACTCCTTCTACCCTACAATGTCCTGATTAAATACAAGGCATGGATCTCGTGTCAAGCCTATCTAATTTAATCACTTGTTTTCCCATTTACTATGCTTAGTTCTATGCAAATTAGAAACTCCTTTCTAATTTCATTCACTCTGGCCAGAGATTCCTGAACTAGCATAAGTGGATCAGCCTTGAACATTCGCTTCCTTCACTGGAAGGGGTAGATCCTTTATTGATCATACACTATCTTCGTGTACAAATTCCTATACCCAATAGAGCCCTAATAATTGTCCCTGGAGACTAAGAACTAAACCAAAGCATAGTTCAGTGTACACAAGATGACTATGATAACCTCAAGTCTAAGGATACTTGTACAACTATCACTATGTGAACAACTGCTGACACGTGAGTGAATGTGCGAGTCATGTTCAGTGAACTTATTCTATAATAAGCACCTACATACTAGCTATAGTGTCACCACACAAATGTCTATGAGAACAGACATCCTTCATAATGAAGCAAGCATAGTATGTACCGATCTTTGTGGATTATTAATTACCAGTTAGTAATCCTATGATCAGGAACTATTTAAGTTTAGAGTTATCATCTTTTAGTTCTCACTATTATGATCTCATCATAATCCATAAAAGCTTTACTCTAAACTATGGTATATCTTATTTAAACACTTAAATAGATAGAGCCCGTAATAAAAACAAAACAAGTCTTTTATTAATATCAATGAAATCAAAACAGATTACACAGAAGTTATTCCTAAATCCTAATACATGATTGGACTTAGGACATATTCCTTTCATTTTCAACCTCATGACTGTCAATGAAAGAAAGTCATTGGAGACTGAACCTGTATCATAGAACATATGGCAATATAGAGATAAAATGTACTTAAGATCTTTAAGGAATGAAAATTATACATTTAATCTTTTGAGAGAGATGATGTACACTAGTGATTTCAAAAGATTTTAATGAAATAAGAAATCACTAATGTAGAAAGAAGTTTGATTTTCTCCTAAAACTCACTGCACATATAAAACAATATGTTTGTGCCTAGTAATAAGAGAGTTATTAATATGACGACTCTACTAGTTCATATTAAACTGTAACTTCAGTTAGAGTGTCATACCATGTTATTGACGATTGCTTGAGTAGTACACTAGTTCATACCAACCTGAAGTGAGATTGTGAAGAAGAGATTGCATAGTCCAATAGATCTGCAGCTGCAAAGACCATGAACTGTGGTGCACTGACTTCCTCTTTTGACTCACCAACCAGGCGTACACTTGTACACATCTTACTAGAGTCCAATTCCAAGTGTAATGTGCATCAGGTGCGTGATATGTCGTAATATTCTCAAGTCTCATCACTGGTGCTATATGTTAGATACTGCTTCCTGATAATAATCTAGCACAATATACAAATTTTCAATGATAACATTACCAGCTTACAAACAGCCATATCCCTCAGATAAACCTTTGCTGTTATCTCCAAAGGTAACCAGTGAGCCAACTTTCTCAACCACATTTGATAGCAGGGCTCTATCTCCGGTCATATGTCTTGATGATCCACTATCAAGAATCCACACTACCGGTTCCACATGTTTAATGCCCTGCACTACAAATGGATTAGACCTTCTTCGAAACCCAAACTTGGTTGGGCCCGGCATACTTGTAGAATTATCCTTTGTCAGGCAAGACAACATTCTTAACTTTAATGGTCTCAACTTTCTCAATGACTGAACATTTGACCTTGTAAACAACCTTAACAAATTTCTGTTGAGGCTTAGGCATAAATATCTCCTTTCTAGCCTTAGAAGGACTAGCAGTCTTAGACCTATCATGCTTCTTATTATTCACATGCTAACGAGGAGTAGTCTTATCACTAGAAACATGCTTACCATTAAAATAAGCATACATCAGATTAAAAGCACAAGACATACAATTAGAAACACCACATGCTTTATGAGAGAGATTAACAACAGACAAATTATGCATGGTAGACATGGCAGTTTTGTTATCCAACTCATGTGTGTCTGAGTTAGTCTCAGTTACTTTCACAACTTTGACTGGAACTTTCGACACACTTGACTTGGAAACAACCTTCTCATTAGCATGATCTTCAGCACGCATTTCTTCTTGAATAATAGAAGAGGCCGCATCAAATGGTTCAGCAATTGATGCTTTATAGAGGGGTTCATCAACACCCTTAAGCACATGTGGTACTTCCCTACCTTTAGCACAGACATGAGGAGGGGAGTTTATGCCTAATTCTCCAATAGCAACATTATAATCATAACCTATTCCAGATGTTTGATTAATAGCTTGCTTACTGTAGAACTCTTTAGCCTTCGAACAAGAATTGAAGTAGGCTCTAACCTTAGTCTCAAGACCGGTGATCTTGTCTTTGAGAATAGTTTCGAGTTGTCTATAACAGTTAACTCTATTCTCTAGAAAAGATACTTGTTCTTTTAACTTGTCTTGATTAATGTGCACAAGTCTTAATTCATTGACCTCTTTCTCAAGGTCTTTGATCTGTTGACTTAACAGTTCATTATCACGACGAGCACAATCTAAGTTACCTCCTAGATGATAAACTAATTCAGCATCAGTATATTTTACCTCTTTTCTTGACGATGAAGCTTTTCCATCAATAGCCATAAGAGCAAGATTCCCTTCTTCTTCATCTTCACTATCAGTATCATCCCAGCTTCTTCCCTTTGCCAGATAAGCCCTTTCAGAGTTACTCTTCTGATTTGAATCATAAGAGTTCTTCCTTACTTGCTTTGGCTTCCTACATTCTGTGGCAAAGTGTCCCAACTCATTGGAATTATAGCATCTAATGGTGCTCCGATCAACCATCCCTATTTTGTACCCACCACTGCTGGTGTTAGAGGATGAAGATCCACCTGTCTGGAATTTGTTATAGTTGGACTTGTACTTGAACTTGGGATTTCTCTTAAATCTGACATTGGAGAATCTCTTGACAATTTGGGCCATTGACTCATCTTCCAATTGCTCCAGCTCTTCCAAGGAATAAAAATCATCACTGGATTGATTTGTAGTAGGAAGATCATATTCTGCTACTAACACATTTTCCTCAGCCTTGGAAAACTGTACCATTCTCTCTAACTGTTGAGATTGTTGTTGTTGTTGACCTTCAGCTACAAGAGCAGTAGATGTGCTGACCATTCTATCTTTCCCGTAGACTTCCTTTTGCTGAATCTGCTCCAACTCATAGGTTTTTAACACACCATAGAGTCTATCCAAAGAAATCTCACTCAGATCTCTAGCTTCTCTAATGGCAGTGATTCTATGTTCAAGATGTGTTGGCAGTTTTAAAAGGAACTTTTTGTTGACCTCCCTGATTGAATAATATTTTCCATTTATGTTCAGGTTGTTGATCAACGTATTGTACCTCTCAAACACTTCAGTAATTCCTTCTCCTGGATTGGATTTAAAATGTTCATACTCAGAGGTTAGGATCTCTAACTTGTTCTCCCTAACTTGCTCTATGCCTTCATTAATCACCTCAATAGTTTCCCACATGTGTTTGGAATTTTTACAGTTCATCACATGTCTGTTCATCAAGGGATCAAGGGAATCAATTAAAATTAATTGAAGGATGACATCCAAGAAGGCTTCTTCCTTTTCAGCAGGAGTAAAATCTTCAGGCTCTTTTGCATAGGTTCTAGCTTTGGTAATCACAACATCATTTTCTATCACCTCTGGTTTAATAAACATCGGAGTTTTTGGACCCTTCTTTAATAAGTTCAGATATTTGGGATTTGCAACTTGTAAAAACAAGAGCATCTTCTTCTTCCACATGATATAATTTTCTTTATCAAATTGTGGAATTTTAACGGTTCCAACTTTTTGTGAAGTCATTATGAATTTTTGAATAAATAAAAATTCAAGGAGTTGAAAAATCACAAAAGTCTAGGATCTTGATTTGTTCGTTAATCAGAAGGCCCTGATACCAATTGTTAGGTCCCAATGTGTTTGTAGAAGGGGGGTTGAATACAAACAATACCGAATAATCGAATTTAGTGCGGAATAAAAAATTGAAACAAAATTCAAGTTAAATAAAAATATTATTAAACTTGAAAGGTGTTACAACAACTGTATCAATTACAAGGGATTAATCTCAAAATAATTATCACAAATCTAGAATAAATTCGACATGAACTTTTTCTATTTTTGCAATAAAAAGATTCAAATGCTAAACGCAATTTGAGATTAAGTTCTAGGGATTTTGATCCGCTAGATAGTTACACAAGAACAAGAGAATGATTTCTAGTTGTTTGGATTTAACTTTAATAACTAGAAATGTGATCTTGAATTTAGCAGATGAAAAATAAAATATTTTCTGCGGCTGCTTTTCTTTTGTTCTTGAGTTGTTGGATGATGAAGAATGACTTCTGCTGCTCCTCTTTTTATAATTCAATTAACAAACCTACTTGAACTGGCAAGACAATCCATTGAGCTAGCAAGACAATCCATTGAGCTAGAAAGACTTTCAGTGAGACAATTGAATAAACTAGCAAATCAGAATGAACTGGCAAGACAATCCCTCCCAGTGTAACTTTCGGTGAGACTATTGAAAATGGCATGGCATGACAATCGGTATGACAATCCAGATTGTCATGCTAGTTCATTTTCAATTGTCTTGCTGATTTAAAACAGATTTTAATCCAATTAAAATTCTGAAAATCCTTAATATTAATTCAGAATTAATTAATCAATTAATTCAATTAATCAATAAATTAATCTTTGCTGATATAATTTATTTTCTTAATTAAATTATATGACTTAATTAATTAATAGAGAATTAATACTAATCTTGAGCAGCAACCATTCTTCTGAAAATCACTGAGAATTATGAATCAATTCCACCACTTCAATGTTGACACTCGATGTACTGTCTGGTTCATGAGTGACTAACTTCAATGACGTTTCTTCATGTCTTGGCTTTGATACTTGATTTTCTTCAGATTAAATCCATGTAATTCTCTGATACTCTGACGAGATCTCTGTCACTTGATTAAATCCACAATCTTGATTTATATCACTGAGGCTTGATCAATTTCTTGAGCTTCTTCCAGTGAATTAATTCCTCAAGTCTGTAGATGAACCTTGTTTCTGAATCCTTTGACAAATGTTACTTTGTGAGATCTCTTTGACGGTTGATCCACTATTTACTTATTACATTGTTATTTGAGTTGAGTTAAATCCTCGAATAAACAAATAGGCTATGATATATGCCTTTCAATGTGTTTAAATGGCTTTTCTGTATAAAATTGATTGTTAATATAGTTATAAAGATATAAGGTTTGATTTCAAAGTATTAGGTTCTGTTTTCTTGCTCAATTCGTATAAAATTCATTACAGGTCGGAATGTTATGATTTCAGAGTCTCTAGAAATATAATTCAATTCTCTACAACTTTGATTCTTTAAGTTTTTCGAAATTTTTCTTATAAGGAGGTGATTTCTGCAGTTTTTGTAACCCGCTAGAAAATTTTCAAAACTGAGAGGCAGACTTTGAAAATTTATAGTAAATTAAATATTTATCAGAAAATTTTGAAGAATACCATTCTGAAAATATCTTTTCAAACTCTACATTTTATGTTCACAACTCAATGTCATATTTTGGGATTTAGGAGTCTTAAATGTCAAATTACTTCTGCGATCAGGGTCTGACTCTGTTTAGGTAGCCCACATTTATCCAATTTCCGAATTCGTTATTTATCCGTTTTTAATGAGCCATACCCTCTTGGAAAGATCTCAGAATTATCTACAACTTTCATGTTTTATGATTTTTCATTTGACTTTAATATAACATATTAAATTGGCATTCTTTCGAGATGGTCAGGTTATACTTTAAACCCTTAAGAGTCTATGTATAAGACATTTTGATGAGTAATCTTGTATCTAGCTTTAATATGGTAAATACGATAGAATATGTGTGTTTGTGTGATGGCATGTGCTAGTATGTGCCTTATTGAAATTGGTTTATGTCCTTGGTTGTTAAATGTGTTTGGCTATTTGGTCTGTTTTGATTATAAACTAGTATCCATAATAATGTAGTAGTTGTGTAAAGTATTTATAAGTCAATGTATTTAGTTTTTATAGAATGGTTTATTATTTACTTGTTTATTCTTGAAATAGTATAAAGAGCAAGTAAGTTGAATGGTATATTTGTGATGAAGTTTGTATAGTAGTATTATACTACCATAATATAGTATTGTGATTGTATATGAGGCTGATTGCTTGTGTTTGGGTGTCGACAATGGTCGACTGGTATGTTGGAAATACAGAGGATATGCTGCCGAAATTTCGTTAAAATCTTTTAAAGATCTAACGTAGTTTGGTTAGCTATCCAATGTAGTTTCACTTGTCGAGTAACTAGACTATCTTCGAAAAGCGATTACATTTTCAAGATGCTTAAATACTATTATAGTTTCACTAGGTTAGTTGCTAGTCGAATTAAGTTATCAAATGACGATCAGTTATTCGAATCAACTTAGTTTGACTTACAATTAATTCGTCAAACTATAATATGGATTTCAAATTCTTTTAAACTTAAAGTTTGTTTTCTAAACATGATCAAATAATTTGCAAGAGAATTTTAAATTTTAAATTTTGTTTCAAATAAGGAATTATTTTCTAAGCTTGAAATTGAAGATCGGATAGTGACCATATGTGTAATATGTGTTATGTGCTATATGACCTGTTTATGATATGTGTGCTATATATAAATGTGAAATAATAGTACATATATAAGTATAATGTAGGTATCGCGAAAGGGGTAGTTAAGGTAGACGTTTAAAGTGAACGTCGAACTGTATTTAGAATGATTCTGAAATAGAGTTCTTACTCGTGTAGAGTTAAAGAGTGAGTACGCAAGCATAGGAAAGGAAAAAGTTAAAGCTAAGATCCAGTGAAGATTGTGGTTAGGCAGGATTGTGATAGTGTGATACTTTTATGGTTAGGCAGGACTGTGATAGTGTGATACTTTTGGAACTAGTCTTAGGGGACCCTATATACATGGAAGCTCAGAAGGATGATTAGGTCCTGATGGGAGGCATTACATGGCTGATCACCCGTATTATCTATGACGTTGTGGGAAAACTCCAATCAAAAGATATGTTTTGAAATAAAGATTTCCTTAGAAAATGTTTGCTTGAAAAGGTTTTTGAAAAGATGTTAGAAAGAATTTTATGAAGAGTTTTGAAAGAAAACTTGAATTTTGAACTGACGATAAGGAATTTTTTTTTCTATAATTCCTTTCCTTATTCCTTATACTGGATTTTCATTTGAATATCATAGTTGGCCTTGATACCTATTGATCCCTGATAGCTTAACTATTTTAATGTTATTGTTACTTGCTGAGCTTTTGTAGCTCACGTTGCTTTGTTATCTAAATTTTACAGTTAAGCTCGAGTATGGTTGGATTTAGAAGGTCGGCTAGGAAGAATGCTAACTTTGGACCTTCGCGCAGAGTTAAATTCGCTATGATATCGCAGGTAGCTAGAAACGGGGTAGATCAGTGGCAACTTCTATATGAAGTTATCTTTTGTATTTAGAAAAGATTGTAATAGCATCATGTTGTGTAGTTAGATGTAACTTGTTTCATACCTTGTTACGACCGGCATTTTATGTAATATTATTTGTGAATTTGGTATAATATTAAGTCAAATGAAAATATATTCAATGATTGTACGTTTGTGTGAGTGAAAATTTCTGCATTATAAATTTGCTTTGGATAGTATATGATTTTTCAAAGCAAGAGTTTATTTAATTTCTTTATTTTTGATTTATAAGGAATATTCTAAGCTTTGGAAAAATCTTCTTTTAAAAGGCATTTTGATCAAAAATTTTGAAAATGATTTTATAAAGTCTCTAAAAATACAAGTTATTTTATGGTATAAATTTTATAATTTTTGAACTTGTATTTTATTTTATAAAAATAAATCTTTACAAATTTTATTTGTTATAATTATCAAATTACATGAATAACCTTGCATGCAAACTCTCTTTCTATTCTCTCAAAGGGCAAATAAGACTTTTCCAACCCCACTAACTCATTTGATTATTACCAAATTACTACCTTAGCCTTGCATGCAAAATGGCCTAACTTTAGCCAAGGGACATTTTTGTAAGTTCTCACTTCCACTCATTACTTGTCAACCAAATAGCATAAAACAAACAAATCAAAGTGGAGAGAAGTCATTCATCATTTCACACTCCAACACACCACAAAAATTTCTCTCTTCCCCTCCCTCCCTTTTGCTCTCGGCCGAACCCCATTTCCCCCACTCCCTTCCATTTTTTTCATTCCATTTCTCATCTTCCCTAGTGTAATTCTTTCACCTACATTTATTTTATATACTTCCCAAGAGTTTTGTGATTTGGAAGATGAAGTTTCATGGTTGCATGTGTAGTTTTGTGTGATCTCCAAAGAGAAACTCTTGATTCTTGTGAATTCAAGAGCTCTCTATGAGATATATTATGTATATGTGCTAACTAAGTGTTTTATGGAGATATCATGCTTTAAAATCCTTTGCATGCTACTGAAATCTCATTATAAATTTATGTTTAGCCATGCATGCTAGTTTTAAGACATTAAAATGATGATCAACCATGTTTTGCATGCTATTCTTTTCGAAATCATGTTGTTATCTATAAAATTCGAAATAGATGTGCTTAAATAGATTGTTTCCATGATGAATTTCTTATTAATACTTAAAAGGAGTTATATTTCATAATTATTAAGGATAAGTATTAGGTGCAAGTCGATTTTGCAAGCATTTACAACTTTATGCCTAGCCGAAATCTTGTTATGTGCTTTCCATGAGTTGCATGTTATATATTTAGTTGCATGTTATTGTTTTTAGGCATGGATGATCTCACCCAATATTATTTTGAGAATAAAGGAGTTAGTTCAGTAGATTACCATGTATAAGTCTTGGTTTAAGTATTGAGTTTTTGTTAGTTGAGTTGTCAAGTCAAAACCTTGGAAAAATGAGAGTTATAGTTTCTGCAGAAAAAAATCAGTTTAATACCCTGAGGTTTAGAGTGAGTTTTGACCATGTCATTGATGTGCACTTTGAGGCCCAAGCTACCAGAAGTTAGTATGGGGAGTATATAATAGGTTTTAGGAGTTGGTTGGAGGTTTGCATGTCATTTGGTTAGGTGCACAAGTAGAATAACAAAATATGTCCAGCAGGGGACAGTTTTGTTGCAACTTAGAAATAGGGAGATTTGGCCATGTCATGGGTAGGCCCTCATTAGGCCCAATTTGGCCTTAGTTAGAGGGTATGTCAGAGAAGTTTTTCCAACCATAGTTCATAGGATATGAGCTAGAACCATGTGTCACAAGTTAATTCAAGTCAGGGCATTTTCTGCCTAGAAAAACAGGGGAACCTTGGACTTTTAGCTTAGGCCCAAGAAGGCCCAAGCCAGGCCTTTGAGCCACATCAAGCTTGTGAGATGCCCTTAGGTCAGGAGAGTCTTGTGTAAAAATTTTGAAGAAAAACTTGTAGTTTAAGAGTGTCTAATGCACTCAAGAAACCTTAGTTACCATTCTGAAATTTGCACCAGTGAGCACTTTCACTTATCACATAGTTTTAGAACACTTAGAAGTGAGTATTAGGTCAACCACCATAGTTGTAAGATAGTATAAGGTCAGTAGAGAAAAAGGCACAAGTGAGGGTCAATAGGTTTTGGATAATTTAGGAAAGGCACATTGAGTTAGGAAGCCCAAATTTGAAGACTTTGTTTAGTTAGCGACCAAGTGACTTAAGTGGTGAGTCGAGATCATCCAAGCCTAGTGTGGCATTATGGTGTATATGATGTTATTTGGTATTAATATACGATATGTGATTATGTGGCTACGTGTGTACATTTGAAAATATAATGGTGGATATGAATTAAGTGCGTATAGGCCTAAGTGCCATCCATGTTTAATTTCGGGTTGTAAATAGGTTAAGATGGTAAGAATATATTATAATGAGGATTATTATTATTTATGTAGGATCTCGAGACGAGGGAAAACTTGCCATAAAAGTCGAGTGAAGCTCCAGTTGTTGCTCCTACCAGTTGCTCCTACCAGTCAGACCAGACCAGTCTATCTCAAGGCAAGTGATTCAACTTGACCTTCGTATTTACTGTAAACAGTTCATATATATATATCGATGCAATTATCCTGAGTCATTTTGATATATTTAAATCAAGCGTTTCTTTTGTTTATCTTTGAGTTACATAGAGATGCCATGAACCCTCGAGTACGTATTGCAAGTAGTTCAAAAGTCTTTCATGATAGTTTAATGCCATGATAAAATAGAGATTTGTTATAATACCTTATTGATCCTTTTGATTATCATGCTATTGATCCCTGAGAAATCTTGATATTGCACCCTGATGCTTTGATTCAACTCTTGAAATAACCTCGATAGAAACTTTATCTTGATACCTAAAAGCCAATCATTTCTTAAATTCATTCATGATTGTTTGATAACCCTATCCTTACCCTAAAAGCTTGATACCCTGTTATATCTTGAGCTGATGATCACTTTCTTTATATTTTAACACCTCTATCCTATTGGAACCAGTGATGCTTATCTTCTTGATGTTCTAATACCTATACCTTGTCTACAACCATTGCTTTAAGCCTAGTTTGGCATTACTCTTTCATATTATCCAATAGCCTTGCTCAATTTCCTTGTTAAAGTTCTTGTTTATGGAAACCTCTCAATTACCCTAATATAGTAAAGTCTAGTGGATCATGGCCCTGAGATTTAGTGTCATATTTCCAGTGTTTCAAGTTGATCTATAATCCCTTAATAAAAATGATTACAGTCGAAAGAGATTTTGTCATAAATCGGCATCAGTTTTTAAAATGATTAAAATGTGGATTTTTCAGTCCCAAAGGGGGATAAATGTTTTCTTTGAATGGTGGATCTGGACTGAGACGCGAGTCCTTTCCACACTTATATTAGGCTTAAAAGTTGCCTAGGGATTCCCAATAATGTTTTAGAACCCAGCGAGGTTCGGGATTACTTCGCGGCTGATCACCGGCTGTAATCCGTAGCGTCATAAAATGATTTTGATTAAGAATGATTTTTAAAATTTGTTTTGATGCAAGCAAAATGATGTAAACTCACATAAGTTTTATCTCTCGTTATCATTGATTATGTCTTTCCATTGTCATTCCTAAAGGTATATCTCGATTTATGTTTTGCGTTGTACTATTAGCACTTGTTGAGCTTTTGGCTCACTTCTTGCTTTACCCTTATACTATAGCTAGCAGCTATGGTTAGATTCAAGCAGACTGCCCGTAAGACCTGTGATGCTGATGCTTATGTTCGAGCTCAGGTAGAATAAGTAATAATAGTTGTGTGAGGACTCGGTATTTGTAATCAGATGTAATAGTTGGTAGTGTTGGGCTGTTCCAAACCCTAAACTGTAAGATCTTGGATTTTGGTTGTGTATTCTTCATTAAAAAGATGTAATAGCTATATTTATTTTGCTATTTAAGTTGGGGGCGTGACATACCTTAACCTGTATTAGATCTTGTAGTAGTGCAAGGGGCCATATTTATGATTCTGTTTTATATTATTGTAATTTTTATCATGGTGACTCCACAATCTAGGCCCTTGATTGTGAGGGTGTCACATTTTATCCTTGTACCAATAACAACATTGTCATTTGGTTTGGATACTGGTTTTCCTACAATCTGTTTTTTAACTAATTGAGTTCATCTTTATTTGCAATCACCCAATCAATCCTGATCTATTAGAGCTTCTGTAGCTTTCTTAGTTTCCTCTTCAGATTGAAAACTATAAAAATACTCGTTCATGCTCAGTAGCCTACTAATCATTACTCCACCATTTGGATCACTTAAGAACTAGACTCTAGGAATGGTCTTTACATCAAACCCTTTGTCTTAGAAGATACGTTCTTTTAGTGTCCTCTTGATTTACAATGTGGTGTTGTGTCTGACTAGTTGATCCTTTTTTTGCTCCCCCTAAGCTGTTGTTGGGATTTCCTAAAAATTCTTATCCTTGTTGAGTGATTTATTTGAAGTACTAAGTTGTCTAGTTATACTACCATTCCACTGCTCAGATATGAATCATCTTTTCCATTATTTTCACCTCTAACATCTTGGAGCATGATATTGCAGATATGTGCATTTAGACTATCTATCACCTTTTATTGATCAACTACAAATGCCCAGTAGGTTGTAGACTCCACCGAGTAGCCATTGAATATATACATACGAGTCTTAGCTGCAAATTCCAAGATCTTTAAACAAATGAACATATTTTATTGTTTGCTTCTGTAGAATATTCTCTCCAAACACTTTCAGGTTATTCAGTTTTTGCTTCTGTTGGCCATTAACTCATTAGTGGTCTTCATGTATACATCCTGATCAAGGCCTGATCTTACTTGTAGCAAGCTGTATTGATTGCTTCAGCCCTTAGGTACTTAGAAAGTCTTGATTCGCTCGACATTGTTCTTGTGGCTTTAATCAAGTTTCGGTTCTTCCTTTGTACCACTCCATTCTGACACGGATTTCCCAGTGTTGAATATTGTCTCAAAATATTCTTATTGGTGCAGATATTATTTAGAACTGCTTTTTGAATTTAATCCCATTATCTGACCACAAAATCAATTCAATTATGGTTCCTTCTAGCTTGATCATCTTGATGTGATCAATCACCATATGTGATGTCTTGTCTTGAGAACGCACGAATAATTACTTTGTTTATTAAGAGTAGTCATCCACCATCACTAAAGTATTTCTTTACTTTGATATAGACATGACATTGACTGGTCCGTAGAAATTCATTCGTATTATCTAAAACGGCTCAGCAATGCTAACCATATCTTTACTTCTGTGTGATTTTATCTTTGACTTCTTTTTTTTACATGCCTTATATATTTCAGCCTTTTGAATTTCAAATGAGGCAGTCCTCTCACTAATCCTTTTTTACAAAAGAGTTCCTTGTGTTGATGTTCAAGGGTGAGAGCTTCTAATGTCATAGATAAACTTTTGTCTGATAAAGCTTTGTAGTAAAAATGGTTGACTTCACCTTTTCTTGATATTTCAGGTCAGCTACGAGCATATACTTTCCTTACTATAAGAAGAGCAAGCTTCACAATCTTCCTGCTTGAGATAAAACACTACTCCTTCATTGAATTGACATTTTTTCCTTTGTTAGAGAACTGTCTGATAAGTAGATTTGTATCTTGATTCTTCAGCATGAAAGATGCTTCCAATTGTTATCAGTGACCCTAATGATTAGTTGTTATCAGTGTTAGTGTTTGTGTAACGACTGGGAAATTTACGTTTATATTATATCATAATCATAATAAATATGGTGTGTTATTGTGTCATTTATGTGTGATTATCCGTTAAACCCTAATTGTAACGTGTTATGTGCATTCTGTGTCATTTCTGTATTTTCAAGATATTTTTCAGATATTTTATTGTGCATTCATCACTTTTATTTCAGACGTTTTACGAACCAATCTATGATTTTAAAGCCAATATTTCAAATAAAATAATGGATCTTATTTTTCATCAAACGGCTTTTACCATCGCATTATTCTAAACATCTAGATATTTTATAAATTTTCTCGTTTTACGAAAAATGACTTTTCTGGACCCCATTGGGTGTCAAAAACCCCACAAAAATCACATTTTTATTTTTATAAAATTATAGGACTTTCATTTATATTATTTCTTTGCATTTTTGCAATATTCACAATTTTTGGGAAATTTTGGCATATATATTGCATATATAAAATGTTTATAAATTAAATTTTAATACTCAAAAATTATAAAATTAGGGGCCTATTAATTTTAAAAAGTGTAGAATTAGGGCCTTAATTTTAATTAGGAGTATTAATTTTACTACTATAAATAGCCTAATTTTTATTTTATTAATCATAATTATTAATTAAAAATCAGAAAAATACCCAAAATTCTCTGCAGTCGGGTTTGGGTTTGTAATTCGGGTCAAGAAATCGAGCACTGATTCCGATCAGTTTCCGGCATCGTTTACAGTCATGTAAGTACTCAAAACGAAGCTCTTGAAGTGTTCTTTCGGTTTGTATCATCAATTTCATGTTTAAATTAGTATATTTTTTATTTCGATTCTAGGGTTCATAGCTGTGATTTGGGGATTTTAGTTCTAGGGGTTGTTGAATGATTTTGATGACTGATATAGATTCTCTGTGTTGCAAGCAATCGATTGGTACTAATTAATTGAACAAACGATACTTAAATCGATGAATTCGATTTCTAGGGTTTATGTCAGATTTTCAAAATACAACTCGATAATTTCTGTGAATCTGTGGTTCCGGAAAGGTTAGGGTTATGATTGTATATGTTCTTAGCTTTGATTTGCACAATTAAACGTTCAATTTCATGTACGATTCTGTAAATTTGATTTTTTGGCCGGAGTTCATGATGGTTTTGATCGAAGATAAAGTTTCAGTGATGTTTTTGGCATATTTTGGCCGTAGTTGAGTTGTTGCAGTTGTGTGGAATTGAAACCCAGTAAAAACCACACCAAACGGTGTTGTTTTTGGCCTGATTTTGACTCGCCGGATTTTGGAAAAATCCGGTCATGTTCTTCATGACCCGGATGGTGACCCGGTTGACCCGTTTGTCAACCCGGTTTTGATCTGTCTTGTCAGATGGTTGGTTTCTGACATATGTTTCTGGATTTTTAATTTTAATTTTATTTTATTAATTTTGAAAATCAGATTTATTTATTTTATAAATTGATTAATTAATTATTTAATTAATTGATTTATATTATAAATAATTCTGAATTATTTTCTAAAAATCAGATTGAATTATTTTCTTAATTATTTATTATTTATTTATTATTTATTAACTATTTATTAATTATTTAAAAATGATTAATTATTTTGATAATTAATCAAATAATTTTCAATTAATCATAATAAATTCATTTTAATTCCAAAAATTATAGAAAATCATTTTTAATTCTGATTTTTCTTAAATAATGATTTAAAAATTATTTTTGAGTTTTAAAAATTAGTAATAATTATTTATAGTGAAGAAAATTTGGAATTATCAATGTTTAATTGATAATAATTCAACTGTTAGTCCGATTCGAGTGAAACGAAAGCCTCTTGACTCAGAAAAATGAATTCTTTTCATTAAAAATAATATCAAAGGTTAATTTCTTCTAGAAATTAGTTAATTTTGTTACTTGTTTGATTATCAATAGCAATACGTGCCGAGACGAGTCCGAAAAATTCCGGAAAAATGAGAAACGAGTCAGATAACGATCAGTTGAGCGATCAGTGAGTCGATTTTGGTTCTAAAAATTATTTTAACTATAAAAATGATTATGTGCTTATGTGCTTATGTGTAGTACGTGGTTAATTGAGTCTTATTTGCTAATAAATAATACATGAGTCAGTCATAAGCGCATGGGTAGATGTTAGGAACGGTGTGAAGTCAATTCAAGATGCAATTGAAGTACGAAATGACTTAACCAGTCTATTTTGCTAATAGAAGCTAAGCCAACCAGGCAGGTTGAGTCGGTATTAATCAAAGGTGATATACGAAAGTGATCTAATTGTAGTGAGTCGCGCAGAAGGTAAGTTTTCCCCCTATTCTACTTTCAGGATAGTGACACTTCTTCAGATGTTTATCACATTTGCACTCTTTTGATTCTTGTTCTTATTCACTGATACACACTTGCTATTCCTTTGTTCATATTTCATTTCGATTCTTGATTTCTAAGTTCCTTTGAATTCCTGATTCATATTCCATTGATGATACATTGAGATTGATATATTTTGGTGTTTTGAATATATCAAAGCATACCGATTGTTCCGGTTGCTAAGCGATGGACTGGATAATGCTCTTTTTTGGGATTGAGTGTGTCTTAATCCTGAGGACCGGGATTTGATTGGTGCCTCGACATGGGCCGTAGTGCCTGGGTACCCGACTGGATCTATATATTAAGATATAGATCTTCATTATATTCTGACTGATTAGCAGAATATAGATGTAAACTTGTGTCCAGTTTAGTTCATTTGTACTCGCCAGTAATGGCGTTCTTTCTATTCTTGTGGGGTTATATCTTTGCAGATATACCCGGGATTACGGATTCATTTAAAATGCTTTAACACTGTTTATATTTTATGAACTTATTGAGCAATTTTTGGCTCACCCCTTTTTGTTATTATGCACCTTATTGTTTTCAGTTAAGAAGGAATATGAAACCCATCAGGACTCGAGTGGTAAAGAAACGGGTCAAGCCTCGGGATCCTCTCATACCCAAGGTGTTGATCTCAATCCAGGAAGAAAGCTTTGAGTTACCCGAACATGTGGAGTGTTGATAGATAGTGTGTGTGTTTGAATAAAAGTTGAACTTAGTTTAAAATGAACTAGACAATGGTCTGTAATAAAGAGAGCTTGTGAGATTTTGAATTTGGTTTTGTAATAAAGTAGTTAGTGGTTCTTGTTTTCATACTTCAACCTAAAAAGATCCTGATTAGTGTCTAAAGGGGTTTAATTTCATTTCTTTATTATTTGTTAATCAGATTGTACAGGTTTAGTGATTAGCTAGTAACCCCCAGACTTATATCCCGGGTCTGGAGGGCGTTACAGGTTTGGGATCAGAGCTGTAGGTTTGGTCCCTAAAAACAAGAACATTCAGGTTAAGATAAAAATAGTGTTAGGATTTAGGTCAGATTAGAATAAGGAAGTGTAAATCTTAGGATTGTTTAGTGACTTTTCTTTTCTTGGTATATTATCAGATGGCATTTTCTGGTTATTCTGCGTCTTCTGAGAGGACAGTCACTGGGCCAGCAACACCAGTTATACCTCCAGTATCTGAGTATATGTTTCCTCCTCTACCACCTCCACCATCATTGCCACAGGAGCCGGTACCACCAGTACAGGGGACAGTTCATGACCCCATAGAGATGTTTGATCCATTTGAGTTCTTGGAGCCGATGGTTCCTTTACTAGTTGAGCACCAGTTTATACCGGGTATTGAGCATGAGTTACCACCACCACCATTGTTACCTCCTACACCAGTGCATGCCCCAGAGCCAGATGTGTTTCAGATAATTCCAGTCGAGGGGATGGGAGAGCATGATGTGGATCTACAGTTAGGTTTACCACAGCAGGGTACAAGTATACCGAGGGTTCCATCATAGGAGTCAGTAGGTCAGGTTACACAGCCGCATATGGTACCATACCATGAGTACAGGGTTATGAGGGATGATGTGGAGTATTGGCGGGCACAGTGTCGAGAGATCATGTATCTGTTTGACCAGAGGGACAGAGGACCGTTAGCGGCCCTATAGCCGGATTACTATATGAGACAGCGCTTGTAGTCAGTGTTGATGAGTGCCACTTGGGAGCTTGATGATTTGACCCATGAGGGACCACCTTCTTTCGCAGAGTTCTACAGGATATTCCGCTTGGCACAAACCTTGGTCCAGGCACTTAGAGAGGAGCTTAGGCGTATTCCGCCTAGGTTTTGAGACAGTGACTTCAGAGTACAGATGTATATTGAGCCAGCATAGTATAACCTAGTGAGTAGTGTGTATGTGTGTACTAGTAGTTTAACCTGTAGTAGTAGTTTAACCTGTAGTAGTAGTTGACCTGTAGTGGTAGTATGACTTGTAGCCGAAGTGATTACCAGTAGCACGAGACCTTTTGTATCAAGCATTTACACCTGAAGCTGGTGTCACATATATATAAGATGAACTTTTTCATATTATAATTCCTGTTGAAAAAAAAAGAGAACAACCATTTTATTTAACTGTTTATATTTCAAGTTCTTACATTCAGCAACTGTTTTCTTTATATAAACCATGTTATTAATACAGGATAAATTGTTTTCCTTACATATTGTCAATTATTTATTAAACTGTTAAAGAAATATCACCTATTTTATTATCAGAAGAAGATGGCACCAAAAAGAAAGACTAGGGCTGAGACCTCTAACAGCAATTCCGAAGGTCAGACTAATGAGACCATGAACCAAATGTTCCATCTGATGCAATAACAGATGGTAATGATGCAGTAACAGATGCAGCATCAACAACAGCAGATACAACAACAAATGTTACAGCAGCCATCTCGTCCTGAGCCTCAACTATCACCAACATTAGTTATTGTTACTTTTAAGCAGTTTCAGTCAGTTAAACCTCCATAATTTAAAGGATCTACTGATCCTGTTAAAGCTACCACCTGGTTAAAAGAGATAGAAAAAGCGTTTGAACTAGTAAAGATAAGTGAAGACCAAAAGACTGATTTTGCTAGCTATTTATTGAAAGGAGAGGCAAATTATTGGTGGGAATCTAAAAAGGCTTTAGAGGGTGAAGATGTTATTGCGTGGGATAGGTTTAAAGAGTTGTTTTTAGAAAAGCATTTTCCTCGCTATGTGAAAAACCAAATGCAGATTAAGTTTTTAGAACTGAAGCAGGGAAATATGTCCGTGGCAGAGTATGAAGCCAAATTTACTGAGTTGGCTAGGTTTGTCCCAGAACACGTTGATACTGAAGAAAAGCTAGTTCAGAGATTTCAAGAAGGATTACGACCATGGATTCGTGGCCAAGTTACAGTTTTTTAATTAGCAATGTATACCGCCATAGTCCAGAAAGCTTTGATTATTGAAGGGTAAAGTGAAATATCTCAGCAAGATAAAGGATATGGAAGTTTCCAAGACCGCTCCAGTAGAAAGCCGGGATTTCAATCCCGGACAAATTTGAATTTTAAAAGTATATGACAAGGTACACAGAAAATAGGTAATCGTTTCCAAGCCCCAGTCAGCAGGGAATGTCCAGAGTTCCAGTGCCGTACTGCAAGATTTGTAATCGAAAACATATCGGCGTATGTATAAAAAGGGATGTGACGTGTTATCGATGTAAGTAGAAAGGGCATTATTCTAACGCATGTCCAACGGGAAAGATAGTAGAAATTACTTGCTTCCAGTGTGGAAAGAAAGGGTATATCACAGAAATTGTAAAGGACCAGCTATGGCAGCCAGTATTTCAAGAGTATTGGCATTACCTCCACCACCGCCTAATCAACCCAGAGCAAGGACTTTCAACATGACAATGAAAGAAGCAGTTCAGAGTCCGAGTGTGATCGCAGGTACAATTTTGGTGAATTCCGTAAGTTCAAAAGTATTAATTGATTCTGGAGTTACTCGTTCATTTATTTCTGAAGAATTTCTTGATAAGTTACGTTATGAAATCGAATGATTGGGCGAGACGTTAATTATAAAATTAGCGAATGACGACCAAGTTCCAGTAGATCGAGTATGTCCTGCGTGTAATGTAGAAATTGCCGGACATCATTTTTCTGTAGACCTGATTCCTTTTAAGCTAGGAGAGTTCGATATCATTTTGGAAATGGATTGGTTAGCATGTCATAATGCTCAGATAGATTGTGCGAATAAGAAAGTCAAATTGCGAACTGCGGAAAATGCAACAGTAATATTCAAAGGTGAAAAACAGTGGAAGAAATTTCTCACCGTGATGCAGACTAAACGATTGCTTCGACAAGGATGTGAGGTGTACTTAGCTTATGTGTTAGATACTGAAAAAGAAAGTCCTAGAATAGAAGATATATTCCCGTTGTATGTGAATTTCCAGACGTCTTTCCAGACGAGCTTCCCGGGTTACCGCCAGATCGAGAAATTGAATTTACGATTGATCTAGCACCAGGCACAAAACCAGTTTCGAAAGCTCCATATCGAATGGCTCCAGTCGAAATGAAGGAATTGTCAATGCAACTGCAAGATCTTCTAGACCGAGGCATCATACGACCTAGTGTATCCCCATGGGGTGCACCGGTGTTGTTCGTAAAGAAGAAGGACGGCAGCATGCGATTATGCATCAACTATCGGGAGTTGAATAAGCTCACTATCAAGAACAAGTATCCTTTACCGAGAATCAATAATTTGTTCGACCAGCTAAAAGGAGCCGCATGGTTTTCAAAGATAGATTTGCGGTCAGGCTATCATCAATTGAAGATTAAAGCCGAAGGTATTCCCAAGACTGCGTTTTGCACGAGATATGGACATTACCAGTTTCTTGTGATGGCATTCGGTTTGACAAACGCACCGATAACATTCATGGATCTGATGAACAGAGTATTCAAGAGATATTTTGGACAAATTTATGATTGTATTTATTGATGACATCTTGATTTACTCAAGGACAGAAGAAGAGCATGCAGAACACTTGAAGATAGCTTTGGAAATTCTGAGGAAAGAGCAACTGTACGCGAAATTCTCAAAATGTGAATTCTGGTTAAGGGAAGTACAATTTTAGGGCATATCATCAGTAGAGAAGGCA
The DNA here is from genome assembly GCF_009905375.1 of Apium graveolens. Taxonomy (NCBI): domain Eukaryota; kingdom Viridiplantae; phylum Streptophyta; class Magnoliopsida; order Apiales; family Apiaceae; genus Apium; species Apium graveolens. The sequence continues at coordinate 92,017,812 of NC_133650.1, read as the reverse complement.
TCCAAGTCGATCCAGCAAAAATTGAAGCTGTGTTAAATTGGAAAAAACCAAAGACGCCGACAGAAGTTCGAAGTTTCTCGGGATTGGCAGGATATTATCGAAGGTTTGTCAAAGATTTTACGAAAATAGCAACGCCGTTGACCAAGTTAACTCGAAAAAGTGAAAAGTTTGTATGGAATGATAAATGTGAAGAAAGTTTCCAAGAGTTGAAGAATCGGTTAGTAACCACACCAGTACTAGTATTGTCGGACGAGCAAGGGAATTTTGTCATTTACAGCGACGCCTCGTATCGTGCTAGGATGTGTATTGATGCAGCACGGTAACGTCATCGCATATGCTTCGAGACAACTTAAACCTCATGAACAGAAATATCCTACACATGACCTGGAATTAGCAGCGATCATATTTGCGTTGAAACTTTGGAGACATTATCTCTATGGTGAAAAGTGCGAAATCTACACGGATCATAAAAGTCTGAAGTATATCTTTACGCAAAAAGAATTGAACATGCGTCAACGTCGATGGCTGGAATTAATTAAAGATTACGATGTCATGATCAGTTATCATCCGGGGAAAGCAAATGTTGTAGCAGATGCGCTGAGCAGGAAAGAAAGATTGAATTGGTTAACTTCATGCGAAGAAGTAGCCAAGGAATTCGACAAATTGGAAATCGAGGTTCGTATTCCCAATGAATCTGTAGAAGCTATCTACGCTATGACTTTCCAACCGGAGTTGCTAGAGAAGATTCGCCGCTGTCAAGAAGAAGTAATGAGTCAAGATGACGACCTAACGGGAGAAGAGATCACCACTCGGAAAGATAATGAAGGAATTTTACGCTTTGCATCGAGAATCTGGATTCCTAACGTGGCAGAATTTAAAGAAGAAATAATGTGAGATGCGCATAGTTCGAAGTATTCCATTCATCCAGGAAGTACAAAGATGTATCGCGATCTGAAGGAAAACTTTTGGTGGCCTAATATGAAGAAGGAAATAGAAGAATGGGTGAGTAAATGATACACATGCCAGTGAGTTAAAGCAGAACATCAACGTCCGAGCGGATTACTACAACCGTTAGACATTCCAGAATGGAAATGGGAACATCTAGCGATGGATTTTGTGGTAGGACTACCGAGGACTAAGGCAAATCATGATGTGATATGGGTAATCAATGACAGAGTCACAAAGTCAGCACATTTTCTACCAATTAACGAAAGATTTTCACTCGACAAGCTAGTGCACATATATCTCAAGGAAATTGTGATGCGACATGGAGTTCCAATAACTATCGTGTCTGATCGAGATCCTCGTTTTAACTAAAGATTTTGGAGACAATTTCAAGAATGTCTTGGAACTAAATTAAACATGAGTACCGCTTATCATCCGCAAACCGATGGGCAGAGTGAAAGTACTATCCAAACGATTGAAGACATGCTACGAGTTTGTGCGATTGATTTCGAAGGCAGTTGGGATGAGCATTTACCTTTGGTGGAATTTTCTTACAATAACAGCTACCACGCAAGCATTGGAATGCCACCGTACGAAGCATTATATGGGAGAAAATGCAGATCACCAGTACATTGGGATAAAGTTGGAGAATGCAAGATTTTGGGTCCAGAATTAATTCAACAAACTAAAGAAAAGATTGTACTCATTCGGAAACGACTCGATGCAGCACAAGACAGGCAACGCAAATATGCAGATCAAGCCAGGAAGGATATGGACTATCAGGAAGGAGAAAACATATTACTCAAAATATCGCCATGGAAAGGATTGACCAGATTTGGCAATAAGGGTAAATTGAAACCACGATACGTCGGACCATTTGAAATTTTGAAGAAAGTGGGAAAAGTTGCGTATGAATTAGCTTTACCGCCTCATATGCAACATATTCATAATGTGTTTCACGTGTCGATGCTTAAGCAATATAATCCTGATTCTAGGCATGTAATAGAGTATGAACCGATAGATATCCAATCTGATTTATCTTTTGTAGAACAGCCGGTAAGAATTTTAGATCGGCAAGAGAAAGTGTTGAGAAATAAGTCTGTATATTTAGTGCGAGTGTTGTGGATAAACCCTATGGTTGAAGAATTAACCTGGGAACTTGAGAGCGAGATGTTAGAAAATACCCTCATTTGTTTTCGTAGAAGATTCTGAGGACAGAATCCTATTAAGGGGGGAAGGATGTAAAGACTGGGAAATTTACGTTTATATTATATCATAATCATAATAAATAAGGTGTGTTAATGTGTCATTTATGTGTGATTATCTGTTAAACCCTAATTGTTACGTGTTATGTGCATTCTGTGTTATTTCTATATTTTCAAGATATTTTTCAGATATTTTATTGTGCATTCATCGCTTTCATTTCAAACGTTTTACGACCCAAACTATGATTTTAAATCCAATATTTCAAATAAATTAATGGGCCTTATTTTTCATCAAACGGCTTTTACCATCGTATTATTCTGAACATCTTGATATTTTATAAATTTTCTCGTTTTACGAAAAATGACTTTTCTGGGCCCCATTGGGTGTCAAAAACCCCACAAAAATCACATTTTTATTTTTATAAAATTATAGGACTTTCATTTATATTATTTCTTTGCATTTTTGCAATATTCACAATTTTTGGGAAATTTTGGCATATATATTGCATATATAAAATATTTATAAATTAAATTTTAATACTCAAAAATTATAAAATTAGGGGCCTATTAATTTTAAAAAGTGTAGAATTAGGGCCTTAATTTTAATTAGGAGTATTAATTTTACTACTATAAATAGCCTAATTTTTATTTAATTAATCATTATTATTAATTAAAAATCCGAAAAATACCCAAAATTCTCTGCAGTCGGTTTAGGGTTTGTAATTCGGGTCAAGAAATCGAGCACTGATTCCGATCAGTTTCCGGCATCGTTTACAGTCATTTAAGTACTCAAAACGAAGCTCTTGAAGTGTTCTTTTGGTTTGTATCATCAATTTCATGTTTAAATCAATATATTTTTTATTTCGATTCTAGGGTTCATAGCTGTGATTTGGGGATATTAATTCTAGGGGTTGTTGAATGATTTTGATGACTGATATAGATTCTCTGTGTTGTAAGCAATCGATTGGTACTAATTAATTGAACAAACAATACTTAAATCGATGAATTCGATTTCTAGGGTTTATGTCAGATTTTCAAAATACAACTCGATGATTTCTGTGAATCTGTGGTTCCTGAAAGGTTAGGGTTATGATTGTATATGTTCTTAGCTTTGATTTGCACTATTAAACGTTCAATTTCATGTACGATTCTGCAAATTCGATTTTTTGGCCGGAGTTCATGATGGTTTTGATCAGAGATAAAGTTTCAGTGATGTTTTGGGCATGTTTTAGCCGTAGTTGAGTTGCTGCAGTTGTGTGGAATTGAAACCCAGTAAAAACCACACCAAACGGTGTTGTTTTTGGCCTGATTTTGACTCGCCGGATTCTGGAAAAATCCGGTCATGTTCTTCATGACCCGGATGGTGACCCGGTTGACCCGTTTGTCAACCCGGTTTTGATATGTTTTGTCAGATGGTTGGTTTCTGACATATGTTTCTGGATTTTTAATTTTAATTTTATTTTATTAATTTTGAAAATCAGATTTATTTATTTTATAAATTGATTAATTAATTATTTAATTAATTGATTTATATTATCAATAATTCTGAATTATTTTCCAAAAATCCGATTAAATTATTTTCTTAATTATTTATTATTTATTAACTATTTATTAATTATTTAAAAATGATTAATTATTTTGATAATTAATCAAATAATTTTCAATAAATCATAATAAATTCATTTTAATTCCAAAAATTATAGAAAAATCATTTTTAATTCGATTTTTCGTAAATAATGATTTTAAAATTATTTTTGAGTTTTAAAAATTAGTAATAATTATTTATAGTGAAGAAAAATTAGAATTATCAGTGTTTAATTGATAATAATTCAACCGTTAGTCCGATTCGAGTGAAACGAAAGCCTGTTGACTCAGAAAAATGAATTCTTTTCATTAAAAATAATATCAAAGCTTAATTTCTTCTAGAAATTAGTTGATTTTGTTACTTGTTTGATTATCAATCGCAATTCGTGCCGAGACGAGTCCGAAAAATTCCGGAAAAATGAGAAACGAGTCAGATAACGACCAGTTGAGCGATCAACGAGTCGATTTTGGTTCTAAAAATTATTTTAACTATAAAAATGATTATGTGCTTATGTGCTTATGTGTAGTACGTGGTTAATTGAGTCTTATTTGCTAATAAATAATACATGAGTCAGTAATAAGCGCATGGGTAGATGTTAGGAACGGTGTGAAGTCGATTCAAGATGCAATTGAAGTACGAAATGACTTAACCAGTCTATTTTGCTAATAGAAGCTAAGCTAGCCAGGCAGGTTGAGTCGGTATTAATCAAAGTGATAGACGAAAGTGATCTAATTGCAGTGAGTCACGCAGAAGGCAAGTTTTTCCCCTATTCTACTTTCAGAATAGTGACACTTCTTCAGATGTTTATCACATTTGCACTCTTTTGATTCTTGTTGTTATTCACTGATACACACTTGCTATTCCTTTGTTCATATTTCATTTCGATTCTTGATTTCTACGTTCCTTTGAATTCCTGATTCATATTCCATTGATGATACATTGAGATTGATATATTCTGGTGTTTAGAATATATCAAAGCATGCCGATTGTTCCGGTTGCTAAGCGATGGACTGGATAATGCTATTTTTTGGGATTGAGTATGTCTTAATCTTGAGGACCGGGATTTGACTGGTGCCTCGACATGGGCCATAGTGCCTGGGTACCCGACTGGATCTATATATTAAGATATAGATTTGCATTATATTCTGACTGATCAGCAGAATATAGATGCAAACTTGTGTCCAATTTAGTTCATTTGTACTCGCTAGTAATGGCCTTCTTTCTATTCTCGTGGGGGTTATATCTTTGCGGATATATCCGGGATTACGAATTCTTTTAAAATGCTTTAACACTGTTTATATTTTATGGACTTGTTGAGCAATTTTTGGCTCACCCTTTTTTGTTGTTATTCACCTTATTGTTTTCAGTTAAGAAGGAATATGAAACCCATCAGGACTCGAGTGGTAAAGAAGCGGGTCAAGCCTCGGGATCCTCTCATACTCAAGGTGTTGATCCCAATCCAGGAAGAAATCTTTGAGTTTCCCGAACAGGTGGAGTGTTGATAGATAGTGTGTGTGTTTGAATAAAAGTTGAACTTAGTTTAAAATGAACTAGACAATGGTCTGTAATAAAGAGAGTTTGTGAGATTTTGAATTTGGTTTTGTAATAAAGTAGTTAGTGGTTCTTGTTTTCATACTTCAACCTAAAAAGATCCTAATTAGTGTCTAAAGGGGTTTAATTTCATTTCTTTATTATTTGTTAATCAGATTGTACAGGTTTGGTGATTAGCTAGTAACCCCCAGACTTATACCCCGGGTCTAGAGGGCGTTACAGTTTGTGCCCTAGAGACAACACTATTATATTTTATTTATGACATTTGGATTATTAATGTTTATGTTAAATCAATTATTCTTTTTATAATTTATTATATCTTAATTTACTGTGATATAAATATTAGATTAATAAATATCTTTGGAATATGATATGTGCATTATATATCTCTAAGTATGTGACTTAGAAATGAGATTTTGTGAATAGTGTCGATATTTCCAAATATCCCTAGTCAAGTATTATTATTAAGGGACAATAATAATACATTAAGACTAGTGTGTTTTTTTATTAATGATCATATCTCATTGATCATAGGTATAGTGATACTAAAGTTGAAAACACAGGTAGATGTAAATATACATGGTGTTGGATAGACCTAGTGTGAGATTCTACATAACTATGGTGTCATAAATAATTCTTACAGTGATAATGATGTAATGGTCCTTTGACTTGAAATTATTATATTTACATATGATGATTAATATACTTTGATTATATCAAAAGTTACCTTTGACCAGGTAATAATAAAAGTGGACTTCGAGTATATTAGGAATCTTGTGAGAAAAATGAATGATCTGGAAAGGATTTAACTCTCCTAATTTTTGGAAAGATATTATTGGCCTCTTGTGTGAGCTAGAATATGAAATGCGTGGCGCCACGCTCAAATGTTGATTTAAAATATGTTATGGATATAAAACTAGGGTGTATTAATTTCGGTATTTACTACTAGGGTTCGTGAGCTTCGAGCCTCGATTTGATTGCTCTTGTGTCTCGCGACTCGATCTGCCTTAACAAGATGCCTACGTACCTTGCTGATTGTCAATGATCAAGTCAAAAATGTAGTTTTGATTTGAGGGGTGAGGCCCTTTATATAGATGTTGGAAGTCCTTGAATTGGACTAGGATTAGGAGACTTGGTGGACAAGTCTCAGAATTAGAATGGACTTTGGAGTCTTATAATGCAGGAAGTTGATTCCTTATCCTATGGGATTTCTTGGAGGCCAAACTCCAAGGAATTGTGTCCTTATTTGGACTTTATTTATCAGCTGATTTATCCCTTATTAATTAATTAAGAAATTAATTAATTATTCAGGGTTTTAGGCCCCTTTCAATGGGCTTAACTGTCATCACAATTTGGGTATAATTAATGCGATATTAATCATGCAATGGGGTTTATTTTACTCCCTATCATTTCCCCCCAACTTCTGGGACACCGTAAAAGATTTCGCAGAAGTTAAGTTCATTTGTTCCCTTACAGGGTATCATTTTTGCATAAAGTGTGGAACGACCTACACATTTACAACAATTTGCCTTGTACATGGCTTCAGGGTTGTTTGGAAACTCCCTATTATTTTATTTACCTTATTCCCTTTTTAGGAATTTTCTGGTATTTTTCCCTAACTTAAAGGAATTTTCGCTTATTTTCTGGGATTTTTCCTTAATTTATAGGAATTTTCCCTTAATTTCTGGGATTTTTCTTTAATTTACAGGAATTTCCCCTTGGTTTTTGGGATTTTTCCTTAATTTACATGAATTTTCCCTTAATTTATGGGATTTTTCTTTAATTTACAAGAATTTTCCCTTATTTTTGTAAACATTTACAATTTCCATTTACATTTACATTTAAAACGACCTGGATTCTGGTCAAATTTATGACCAGCTCCTGGAGTCTAGTCGAATACAAACGTCTAGGATCCATGACCAGGAATTCGACCTGGATCCTAGTCGTTTGAACGACCTGAATTCTGGTCGAATTTTTGGTCTATTCGTGGCTCCTGTTCGAATTCAAATGACGAGGATTCACTACCAGGATTTTGATCTGGATCCTAGTCGTTTGAACGACCTGGATTCTGGTCAAATTTTTTGTCATTCCTTGGCTCATGTTCGAATTCAAACGACCAGGTCCACGATCAGGAATTCGACCTAGATCCTAGTCGTTTAAATGACCTGGATTTTGGTCGAATTTTTGGCCATTTCTTGGCTTCTGTTCGAACACAAATGACTAGGATTCAAGACCAGGAACTACCTAGATCCTAGTCATTTGGGCCTTAATTTTTCCAAATCCTATTTGGATTTGGGCCTTGTATTGGGCTTTTATTTTTCCAAATCCTATTTGGATTTGGGCCTTAAATTGGGCCTTTATTTTTCCAAATCCTATTTGGATTTATATATATATATTTTATTTATTTTTTCTTGGATTTCTCCAGAATTCTCAAGAGTATTCTGGAATGTTCCAGATCTTGGGCTTTTTCTTTGGGCTTCTATGTTTATGGGCTTTTTTGTCCCTTCATTTTCTCCTTGCCGCCTATATATATAAGGGAGGTGAGTCATATCACCTTACTTCTTATTTCTTTTTCCTTGATTTCTCTTCTTCTCCTTCTAAAAAACCCTAGGTCTTTTTCAAATCTTTCAAAGCCTTCCCTCACTTTTCCTATGGCTCTTCGAACATCCAGGTATATTTCTTGTATTCTTTTTGTTTTTCTTAAATTTTCTACACATTTACGTTTTCTTTACTTCACATGCCTAGATTTATGCCTGAATTTGCTTCTTTTGCACTTTTTTAGATGGTAGATAAGAGGATAACTCATTTGGCTAAAATGAATGTGGCTAAGAAGTCAAGCGAGTTCCCTATTCGATCAAGGTATTCCTCCTTATTCGATATGATCAACACCCGTGGGGACGAGTACCCTCCTGATGCTCACCTGGATGTATTTGATCATATCAGTACGTTCCAAGATGCTAAGGAGCTGGAGAAGCTAACCAACATTTTCAAGATTCAAAATCCCTATAAGTTGGTCTTTGTAAGTGCCGCGGACAGGGCTTGCCTTTGGAAAAAAGATGCTTTATGTGTCTACAGGGATACACTCAGGGCTGGAATCGGGTTTCCCTTTCACCCTTTTATTCCTGTCCTGTTAGCATATGTCGGTATCAACCCTTGTCAATTCCCTCCAAATGCGTGGAGGTTGATACTTTGTTTTCTGTCACAATGTGCTAAGCACAATATGGCCCCAATAGTCGTTGTGTTCAAAAAGATCTTCTAGTTTAAAAATAGCCCTGATAAGAACCTAGGATGGGTTAGTTTGAATCAATGCCCCACATAACCCCATATAGTCAATGGGAAGTCCATCCCCGACAATAATGTGGGGTGGAAAAAAGAGTATTTGTATTTGTTTTGGGAAGGCGACGACCGGGGCACACTCTTCCGTTCGTCCTTCGGGCAAGTGGTCGATGGAAGCCCCAACGATATTGTGTTATCTGAAGAAGAGACGTCGGATTTTAATCTCCTTACCCAGGATAACGGGACATCCCACTCCTGGGACCTTATCAAGGAGACAGTTCTGGTCGAGCGCGGCCTTTCTCCTGTTTCTATAAAAAGTAATTTCTGACTTTATCTTTCTTCTTTTGCATATTTAGCTTGGTCGTTTTATGGTTTCAACTGACTTTTAACCCTTCATACAGCGGCTGAAAAAATTGTAGAGGCGACCAAGCCCAAGGAATCGGAAACCACGAGGATGAAGAGGGCTGGGAAAGTCTTCAAGGACCCGTGCCTAGGTGATCGCTTCCCTAAATTTCTACTTCAGGCGCAAGAAGGGCATGAGGAAAGCCCCAGCCAATCCCTGCGCACAAAATAGAAGCCAGGGGCCTTCTTCCAACCGACATGGGGGATCTGGGGAAAGGACACGATTGTCGAAAATCTGAAGCATGCCAAGGAATGGTCGCTTCAGTCTATTTCCCCAGTAGACTACCAGGATTTTGTCCTTCTACAAGACTTGGAAGCCAATGAGCTGCTTGGCGCTCATGCCATGGCGACAATAACTTATTTTTGCTTTTGCCCCTTTTTTGTTTTATTTTATTTCTTTTCTTAGTTGAAACTTTATTATTTCTTTCCTTTCCTTTTTTTTAGGCAAATGTCCATTTTCAAGGGGCACTTCATCAAATTAAGGCTTGGAAGGTGGCATATGATGACACTAGCAAGAAGCTCGAGGAGGCCAATGAACAAATCACGAGTCTCAAGGCTTAGCTTGCCTCCTCGACTTCTGACTTGGAGACTGCTTGGGCCAAAATTGTCGTTTTAAATGATGAAAAAAAAGTTCGACACCTGAATGGATACTCCGGAGTTCAAGGACTTTATGGAGGAGCATGACGCCCTTACTCACCCCATGAGCTATAAAGAAGTCTAGGATGCCGCGGTTGAGGCCATTCAGGCTGAGTACCCAGAAATGCTTGAGACAGAATCCTTCCCTTGCCATGTCAAGATCCCAAGGCTGGGGGAGTAACAGATAGGGTTGTGGACCTTATCCGTGAAGAGGAACGATGGATTTAAAAATATACTTTGGAGCGAAGAGTAAAATATCTTTGATATAACACGAGTCTTCAAAGGAATATATCTGATATATCCCTTTTTCGAGCTTGTTCCCTTATTGATGTTGCAACTGAGATTTAAAAAATATCATGTCTTGATATTTCTTCTTTGATCATATTGCCTTAGAGATACATTCCATAACGATATAATTTTGATGTTTTAGAATAATGGAATATCTCTTTTATATGAATATACTTGAAAATAATATTGCTAGTTTGACCATTTGACTTTGATTTGGATCAATTAAAATCATGTCCTAATGGAGAGGGTCTACGTGTATTTAAAATTTATGTTTAATCGTACAAATACCAAAATAAAATTTAAAATTTAAAATTTTCCCCTTTTTGGTATTTGCCAAACAAACATAAAATTTAAAATTTTCAAGTGCGTGCTTCCCCTTGGTGTATCCATGAGTTTTAAAAATATTTTTACACATACAGTTTGTGGGACTTAGCTTGATTCCTCTCTTAGGATAATTCCTGCAAAAACCTTGTTAGATTTATCATATACATAGAAGCACAGTGTTTTAACTAGCAACATCTAAGTTTTTGAAAAATAAGGAGGGGTCCAAATTATCTTCCCCTTTTGTTTGGGAGATAGCCAAAAAGCATAATCTAGTTTATCATGGTAACAACATTTCATTGTATGAAGCATGCAATATAAATTCAAGGAATTTAGAGAAACACTTAAGTCAATTTTTTTTATTTTACTACATTTGATGGCTAGAAGTTATATTTTATTTGTGAATTGTTTAATAGCATGAATTGAAGTAGTTTGTATCTTAAGAGATATATGGTTCATACATACTATTCAAATTTTTCTAAAATTAACCATGGCAATATAGTTCTTTTAAGTGCACATAGTATTTGAAGAAAATGAATTTCATTTGCAGTTTATATTTAGAAATACAACGTGTTGAACATTTCTGTTTGGATCCAAAAGATATTATCTTATTTGAGTTTGTAATTGTTTGATCTTGTTGTAAGCATACTATGACAGTGTATAGTTCTTTTGTGTTTGAAAAATTATGGTAAATATTTCTAATATATGCGTGTTTTATATGCCCTTTTGCATGCATTTACCTGATTATTTGATTTCTTTGTAAGTTCATACAAGTTGGGGTAGTTAAATGATATACACAGGTTCTTGATTCCGATCATTTATATCGACTGAAGTTACAAAAATCAATTCTAACTCAATCTAATAATGTATTAGCAACTATTATATGTCTAATGATCTAATACATTCTAAGCCAGTGCTTTTTATCAGATATAAACAAGAGAAATAATTGTTTACATGAGTTTGAGCTAATACATTCTAGTTGATACACTGTTATCATTCTAGCATACAAACTATAACATTTCACAGCATACTCTTTACAGATTTAGACAAGCTAATACAATCTAGTTGATACACTGTTATCATTCTAGCATACAAACTACAACTTTTCACAACATACTCTTTACATATTTAGACAAGCTAATACAATCTATTTGAAACTGTCTAAATAGCAAGGAGACTTAACTAAATTATACAAACCTCTAATCAGCCTAATACACTCAGCTAAGTACACAAATTTGAGAAACTATACATGTTTTACCTTAGCAGAGCCAATTTCTTTGGGTTGGCTTAAAAAGAAATGAAAAACACATGAAGTGTCATACCTTTATTTCCCAAGATCTCATGTCTGCAAGGCTTTGCTGATTGTCTTTGGCTTAGAAGTGAATGTTTGCTTCATGCCTGCAAAGGGTTATATAATACAAAGATATTGGTTTTACATTTTTTCAGTTCTAAAATTTGTAATAGCAACTTTTAATCACTAAGATAGATATCAAGTAGTTTGATAGCTGCATTTAGTTTTAGACTCAATATTGTACATTAATAAGTCAGAGTTTCAGAAATAGCCATTTTATCTTAATTCTGCATAATATAGAAGTGGACAAGCCTAATAGGTTAATAACAGTTAATTGCAATGAGTTCCAGATCATATTATAAGTGGCTAAATACAAATTTCATCGTGTTTCTACATAGACTGGTTAGAGAAGACAAAGACATTTCATATCCTGTTAAGCTAACAGATTAAGTCAAGAAAGCTGAAATCATAAGATGAATTGAAATTACATAACAACTTGCAGAAACAGATCATGACATTTAACCAAAAGTGTTCTTATTAATCAGAAGGATTCACTGATTAAATAGAACAAAATCATGCACCTGTTTTAAGTTTACAAATACAAGGAGTACATTTACTCCATAAAATCCAACCAACAGTTAAAATTATAATTCAGATTAAGACAATACAAAGCTCTTAAAAGTACATTAATAATAAATTATCAAAAGAAATGCAGAAACAACAGAACAGCATAACACAGAATCATCCAACAACAAGCAACACATAGTTCTCCCAATGAGATTACCATCAGCATCACACACATGAACCAATTCAGGTAGATTTTCAATAGGTAGTCCCCTTGCATCCATACCTATGTCCTCTAACTCATGAACCATAGCTAAGTCATCAGAAATTGGAACTTGGAAGGTATTTACAATCTCTTGGTCAGTCATACAGTGGTCTCCTAGGGTAGATTCAGCTAAGTTCTCAAGATATGCAATTCTGTTTTTACAGGACACAGTTATATCCTCTAGGTAGGTTACCTTTTCCTTAATCTCACTGTTTTCTGTTTTAACCCTCCTAAGTTCATTTTTAAGTTTATTTATCATGACTTTGACAGACTCATAATTAGAGAGGAAGACATCTTCTTCTCTAATTACAGGAGGAATCACAGTAGGTTCAACCTCTTGTGGTTTACAGTGCATGAGAGGAATTTGTGGCCTAATGTGCTCATTTATGATGTCTAAGTCACCTAGATTAGCAAATTTATCAGGAAGATGAATATTGCACATATGAAAGAAACAAGTGATGAGGAGTCCATATGGCATGTATCCTACCAGATTAACATTTATCATATTGAAATGAATGACATAAGAAATGCCAAAGTTGATTTTGTTGTTGTAAAGAAGATAAATCAGTTTAACATCATCAAAATCAAAATATTTACTTTGATTAGGTTTGGGCAGGACATTTGCCCTTATGATAAGTGCAAGATGCTGAAAAACTCCTTTAAAATGCTTAAAATGGATTCCACAGTTAACATCACAAAGACCAGATGGAACATCAGACTGACACAAGTCACCAAGCATAAGTTCATACTCATCTTTGTAAAACACAAACAAGGAATAAATATCATGACATGGAAATTCACACAAGTGCGGTGGAAGGTGTAGTTCTCTATTAAGACTCTTATTATCAACACAAATTACTTTCTTGTTCACAGTGATTGTAAAATGCAAGACTCCCTCTACACCCTTAATGATATTCATATTACAGTAAAACTCACCCATGAGATGTATGAAGTACTTTCTACTCAAATGAAATACCAATCCCTCCAACTTAGCATGCCTAATGACCCTCTCCACTTCACCAGTTAAGTTCACATAAATACCAGGCTGAACATTCTTGACTAAGTCAAGGAATTTCTTGGAATTAGAAGGGTTAGCAAGGTCTGGTGGTGGAGGCTTAGAGGTGTTAGTGCTTGTGTTTGTGTTTGGTTCCTGTCTTAGGTTTGATTTTCTGGTATAAGCTCTGGCTTGAAAGGGTTTAGTAGGGCTAGGGTTTGGAGAGTGAGGAACTTGAAATTTCCTACTCTGATAGAAAGGGATAATGTGATTTTTGAAACCTTTTATGTGGTTTCTTGGATGAGATGGCCTTTGGTGACTGTTTCTTAGGTTTGAGGGGTTTACATATTTAAAAGTAGAAGATTTGTGGTGAAGAAACTGTTTCTTTTCTGTTATTCCCAGTGGACTAACAATGAGATTTACAGAAGGAGGGTTGAATGTAAATCTCAAAACTTTTTCAAGTTTTGAGCAGTTTCTAAGGCTAAATGTTTTTTAGAGCAAATGTGTGTGAATTGCTTGAAGGTAATGCAGACAGATATATATTCAAACACAAATGTAAAGAACACAGAGAACTTAAAAACTTTTCTGGTGGATTTGTTGTTCCACCAGAGATGTGTTATTTCAGAAAATCTGTGATTCAAAGAATTAAATCACAGCTGCTTCCTAGTACAAACTATATGATTTTTTCTCTAGATTTTTCTAAATAGCTCTGGAAAATTCACATCTAATTACTAGCTGCTACTTGGTTTATATATCACCAAGTTTACAAGTGAAGACAAAACTGTAAAATATAATTAAAAAGGCTCTTCACATGTTTCTTCTTCATTTCTCTATCCAATGCAATTTAGGCTTAGCTGTTAATCTTTGAATACTTCCTTGTTTGCACCAGAATGGAAATGCTGCATGTTCTTGATTCCTTCTAGAGGCTTCCACATTCCAGTTTGTCTCTGTCAACCCATGTGCCTCTGTCAGCTTATGAATTATCACTATCAACTGCTAATGAACTAAGCATCCGTTGAAGCTTTCATCCGTTGATGCCTTATCCGTTGAGGCTTTATCCATTGAAGCTTTATCCGTTGATGCATTATCAGTTGAAGTCTTTATCCGTTGAAGCACTTATCCGTTGATGGATATTATCCGTTGAAGTTTTAGAGACATCCGTTGAAGCTTTGTTTCTTATCTGTGGAAGGTCTTCAATATCAGTTGATACTTCTTCACTTATACAAAATTACAAGGCATGAAATATTTACAATTAGCCCTCCTATTTGCATATCCACTAGTAGTCAACATGACTGATAATTTCCTACAACATCTAAGAATTACAACTTGAATCCAGAGAATGAAATGTGCTACAGTACTAAACTTATTGCTAAGTAAAGCTACTCCTTCAACGGATAGCTAAGATGGTCTTATCCGTTGAGGCTACAAATACTAGATTTCTACTTAAGTGTTTTGTTTAACTTATCATCAAACTAATACACATATTCCTAACAATCTCCCCCTATTTATGTCTACTAGAACTGTAGGCATAAATTTGGGTTTAGCTTGATGATAACAAAACACTTGACAAATATATTAACTGTAATAAAGCAGAAATTCAAAAGTGCTGCAAAAATGTGTATGCTGAGATGGAATTGAAGAATTACATTGTTTCCAAGGGTGCTCCTTTAGCCTGAGCAGATTAATTTCTTTTCCTTTGATCCCTTGTTTTCTTTCCTAGCCTCCTATCATTCTCCTCTATTTGAAGTTGAAGTTGTCTGTAGAACTCAGCTTCATCTTCTTCATTGATGTCCAACTTAGATTGCATATCCTTGAGAGTTTCATTACTGGCAATCTTGAGCTGATCTTCAAGTCTGAAAAATCTTCTGACTCCTTTGTTGTCTCTGAACTTCATCAACCAAAGAGGTGATTTGTGAACTATAATTCCTCTTTCTTGAATGAGTAATGTTCTAGGCAAGGCATTGGGCTTCCACCAAGTTTTCCTTATGTTGGCAATCTTGTTGAGAATCTCAGTCTTGGCAGTCCTGGTAAAGCCAGAATCCCTTTGTATGGCTGAGTAGACTCTAACCAAGGTAGAGTAGCCTTCATTCATAATCCTGTAGAGAGGCCAAGTTCTTTCCCCACTTCCTTTGTATTTGAACACTAGTCTTTCTGGTAGCTGTCTGTAGGCAGTTATTCCCCTTACTTCCTCCAGCTCATCCAGATAGAGTTCAATGTCTGAAAATTCTTTTATGTCACAAATGTGAACATAATCATCCTTAGAGGCTTGTGGCTTAGGCTTAGGCTTCTGAGTGAATTTGATTGAGGTTTTAGAAGGTGTTGATTTGATTCTTCTTTTCTGCTTCTTTGATGGTGGAGAAGAGGTTAAGAAGGTGGGCAATTTGATGGTGTCCCAATCAATTGGTTCCTCCTTAGGAATGATTGTTTCACCATGAATGTTTATGAAGGGGTCAGGCACAATGGGTTCAGGAATAGAAGGTAGTGGTTTGGATTTTGATTGGGTTTCTTCAGTCTCATCTACCATCTTTCTCTTTGCATTGGCCTTCTTTCTGTTCCCTTTCTGCCATTCCTCTCTTTCCTTACTTCTTTCTTCCATATCATTATCAACCATGTCCCCCATACCTTCATCTTCACTTTTGTCTTCAATTTCTTTCTTTTCTTCAGCTTGACTTGACTTTAGCTGTTTTTCAAGCTTTGCTTGTGCTCTTTTGTCAGCCTTTAGCTTTTTGGCTTCTTCCTTCAACCTTCTGGTTTCTTCCCTCTTGGCTATTGAGAATTTGGGATGTCCTTGCATCACACAGATGCTCTTTCCCTCTCTAAAGATAATAGCCATGTTCCTCCTTACAACCACATCCATGGTCTCTTTGTGCTTTATGATACTTCCACCCAAAACCTTGTCTTCATCAGGCTTTGGAAGAGGAAAATCCACTTCTTTCATCTGAGCAAGGCTTAGAGGATTCTTTGTAGAGTCCTTATTGGATCTGTTGTTGGGCTTGAGAACCATAGGTTTCAGATTCTTGGAAGAAGTCTCTCCAACCTTATTCCTCCTTACTGGCTTGAGCTCCATAATAATTGGTTCCACCTTTGTGCTATGCTTCACAGATTGTGATTTAGAAGTTGTAGAACCAAAAATTTGTTGCATCTTTTCATCAATTTTCCTCCTTTGCTCTTTGACTTGCAATTCAGCTGCTGCTATCTGGATTAGATCAATTCCATCAAGCTTTCCTTTGATTTGAATAGTTGGAGAAGTGGTGATGGCAGGAACTAGCACTTGAGATATTTGAACTGTTGTTGATGGCTCTCCTTCCCCTTCCCCTTTATTCTCCCCCTTTTTGTTATCATCAAGGGTAGGGGTCAAGCCTTGTGCTTTTGCCAGCTGCATTAGTAGATTTGTCTGAGTTTGTTGATTCTGAAGAATGGTGACCATAGAGTCTTCAATGATCTGAACTCTGTCTTCCAACCTGGCCAGCCTCTTGTCAGCATCAGATGCTTTCCTCAGTCTCCCCAACAAATCTTGCATAGTACCATAAGGCATGACTGAATCCAACTTCTCAGCATTGTAGGATTTCAGATCAGCAATGTCCTGCTTGAGTTCATCCACACTTAGATTCTGTTTGAAATGCTGCAACTGCAAGAGATGCAGAGAGTCCAGATGAGCTTGAAGAATTGCCTTGGTACCAGCATCTGTAGTCTCCTGAAGGGCCTTCTGAATAGTCATTACTTGCCTGACCAAAGTGACACCAAACTCTCCTGGTGTAGATGCCTTTGCCCATGCCCAATCAGGTAGATCTGGAACAGAACTTGGGCCTGCTTCTCCCCCTAAGTTCATGCTCTCATCCAAAGAATTAGAGTCATCATCATTAGAATTTACTCCAAATTCTTCAGATGGCTCACCAGCTTGAGAAGGCAGCCTGTTAACAGCAGCTTTGTCTCTGAGAAGAGATTCTGAAGTGTGTACAATGTTTAAAGTCTGTTCTGCCTCCACATTGCCCTGAGCAGCCAATAATTGATAGGCTGGAACAGGGTGAGTAAAAGTGTCAGCATCCAAGGAAATGTTATCAATTACAGCTTTGTAATGTTGCTGAAATTGTCTTCCTTGTCTGCATCATCCACTATCATTGACTCACTAGCAATGGCTGGATCCACCCTTATAGCTTCTGTACCTGCCTTTCTCTCATTTTCTCTATTTTCTTGCATCAGGGGACTCCCCCTGGCTCACACACACCCTCACACCCTCACCCTCACCTTCTAAGGTGGCACTCCCCTCACTCACTTTTGCCATGCTGGAAGAAATAGCATGCATATGGTGACTCTCAACCTCTCCTTTTGCCTGGGAGCAACCCAGCCTCTCACTCAAATTATCACTCCCTTCCCTCAAACCTAAAAGTGATTGTACAGTAACCATGTCCTCTACAGTTGGAATTGTTTCTGTTATATGTGTAGAGACCATCAACGGATAGGGAGTATCCGTTGAAGTGGAAACTGATGGTATCAACGGATAACTGCTGTTAAGCTTATCCGTCGAAGAACAACCACTTGTCAACGGATGAGAGATATCCGTTGAAGAAGGAAAAGATGTAGATATAGAAAGTGACATAATTGTTGAATCTGTGTGAATTGATTTTAAGTGAGGTGACACAGATTCTTCAACTATATCTGAAAGAATTGGCTGATGATCCAACAAATCATCTAAAAGATGATGATCATCAGGTTTTGAGTGGGGCTCCTCCCTGAGTTTTAATGAGGGAGAATCAGGAAGTGATGTGAATATCATATCCACATCCAGAGAGGGTGATGGAGAGTTTGATGATGGATGTGTTTCTATTATGAGAGAATGGGGCTGTGACTCCACATTTGCTGGAGTCACATCAAGCTGAATTTGAGAAGGCAAAGATACAGGTGGATGTATCTGTGCTGTGTGTGCCCCTTGTGTGGAAACTAGGGTCTTGGCCTTCTTCTTCCTTGAAAAGGCTTTGATTGGTGAATGTGTGGCTTCAGTGTCCCTCCCTCTTTTGTTCTGTGTCCCTGGTTGGGGACTATTTTCAATAGTTGCACCCTTTTGGGAGGATGCAACTAGGGATGTGTTTGACTCCTTTTGAACCACCACAGTCTTTTGAGAGACTGTGGCTTGGCTGGCTGGGGTACCACTCACCTCTCCCACCTTATCCTGGGGGGTTTCTTGATGTTCACCCCTCCCCTCACCACTCATACCCTGTTCACTCCCTTCAGGGTTTATGGTAGTTGTTACAACTGTTGTCTTTTGAGAGACAACAGAGGTGGTTTTCTTTGGCTTGTGTTTTGAAATTTTAGTTTTGGTGGCTTTGGTAGGAACCTGTTTGGACAAAGACACAGATTCCATTGCCACACTGGAAGGCAAAGAAACAATGGGGTTGGAAACAGTAGGAGTTATAGAAGTGTTTACCTCACTTACCTGTGGTGCATTCATGATTGGCAAATATACCAATGGCACCTGGCTGTTGAGGTTCATTCTCAAAAGGTCTGCAAGGACCCTTTTCTCTTGTGCCCAGCATTTGAGTTTATTGTTCTCATTAGATATAACCAATCCTTCAGCAACATGGTTAGCCAATAACATAAAGAATCTAGCATAGTAGATGTTATGTGGTCTATTAGCTTTGTTACCTAATCTGGAACCTAATTCTAGCATGACACAGTTGCTAAAATTAAAGTACCTATCAGAAACTAGCATATAGAGCATATTAACAAGAGATGAAGTTATGGCATCAAAATTGCTAATCTTCCCAGAGAAAACCTTGATAAAGGCATCTCCAAGAAAACTCCATTCTTTCCTAAGGCCCTTCCTTCTAATACTACCTAAACTAGCAGAATCAAAAGCATAGCCTATGGAATCTAACATAGCAGATACATCTTTATCAGTGTGTGGTGTCATGGCATTATTCTCAGGCAACTTAAAGCAAGACTGTATATCATCACAGTTAATGCAATAATCCTTACCTTTGAGAGAGAAGGCAATAGTCATATCTGTGGAGTTGAACTCTGCAGTTGTCCAAATCTCCTCAATCACCTCACAGTAGATGGTTGGGGCTTCCAGCATTGCATAGCTTAGTTTGCAGTTTTTGATGAAGTCCATCATCTTGTGATAATCAGAATGGGCTTCATTCTTTTCAACCAAGGCTACGAAATTATTCTTTTCATAAACAAATCCAGATTGAGACATAATTTTGACTACTGGTGCCATTGTTGTAAGTAGAGGTTGCAGAGAAAAACTTGAGAATTTTGGGAGAGAAGGAGAATAAAAATTGCAAGAAAGCGTAAAGTGAAAATAAGAATTCAATGGGCTTTTATACTTTCTTGAATTAAAACATAAATAAAATAATTAAATGATACTTTTAAATAAATTACAGTCGTTTAAGAATAAAGAAAACTGTAGAAATTCTGAAAACTGCCTTTAATACAAATACATACAACAGTGTATATCTGTATCAACGGTTAAGTAAAAGAATCAATGGCTGTGACTCACTTAAAGTAACTGATGTGACACTTCAACAGATAAGGTAAATAGTTATCCATTGATGATCAACACTATTTTATCCGTTGAGGGATAAAATTACCAGAAATGTATTTGTCTTTCAACGGATAATGAACATCCGTTGATAGAACAATTTTGGCTTTCAACGGATAGGGAATATCCGTTGTTAGAATAAGTCTTACTTAAAGCCAACTTTGTTCTTGCAGCAAATTCATTTCAGGCTTCAAGGCAGATTATATAGAGGACATAAATTTATGAATAATTAAGCATACCTAGCTCACTTACTAATCTTGTGAATGTTGATTCATCAAGTGGCTTGGTAAATATGTCTGCAATCTGCTTTTCACTTGGAACAAAATGAAGTTCCACTGTACCTTTCATCACATGTTCCCTAATGAAGTGGTACTTGATGTCAATGTGCTTGGTTCTTGAGTGCTGCACTGGATTTTCAGTAATGGCAATGGCACTTGTGTTGTCACAGAATATAGGAATTTTGTCAACAGTTAGTCCATAGTCAAATAGTTGATTCCTCATCCATAGTATCTGTGCACAGCAACTACCAGCAGCAATGTACTCAGCTTCAGCTGTTGATGTAGAAACAGAATTTTGCTTCTTGCTGAACCATGACACAAGCTTGTTCCCTAGAAATTGACAGGTGCCAGTTGTGCTTTTCCTGTCTATTTTGCAGCCTGCATAATCTGCATCTGAGTAGCCAATTAGATCAAAACCAGACTCTCTAGGGTACCAAATTCCTAGATTTGGAGTCCCTTTGAGATATCTGAAGATTCTTTTAATAGCCACTAAGTGAGATTCTTTAGGGTCAGCTTGAAATCTAGCACAGAGACATGTAGAAAACATTATATCAGGTCTACTAGCAGTTAAATATAAAAGTGAGCCAACCATGCCTCTATAACTTGAAATGTCCACAGACTTTTCAGCCTTGTTTAATTCAAGCTTGGTGGCAGTGGCCATGGGAGTTTTTGCAGATGAACAGTCCATTAAGTCAAACTTCTTTAAAAGATCATAAATATATTTAGTTTGACTAATGAAAATTCCACCACTAACTTGTTTAACTTGTAAACCAAGAAAATAAGTTAGCTCTCCCATCATGCTCATTTCATATTTACTTTGCATTAACTTAGCAAACTTTTTACAAAGCTTATCATCTGTAGATCCAAATATAATATCATCTACATAAATTTGAACAAGTATTGTAGAGCCATTAACATTTCTAAAGAAAAGAGTTTTGTCAACAGTACCTCTTGTGAAGTGATTATCTAGAAGGAATTTTGACAAAGTCTCATACCAGGCTCTAGGTGCTTGCTTTAGTCCATAGAGTGCTTTCAACAGATAATACACATAGTCTGGAAAGTTTGGATCTTCAAATCCTGGAGGTTGGCTTACATAAACTTCTTCCTCCAATTCCCCATTTAGAAATGCACTCTTGACATCCATTTGATAGACTTTGAAATTGGCATGGGCTGCATAGGCTAGAAAGATTCTGATGGCCTCAAGTCTGGCAACTGGAGCAAATGTTTCATCAAAATCTATTCCCTCTTGTTGAGAATAGCCTTTAGCAACCAATCTGGCTTTATTCCTTATGACAATGCCATTTTCATCCATCTTGTTTCTGAATACCCATTTTGTGTCAATAGAACTCTTGTTCTTTGGCTTGGGTACCAGCTTCCATACTTTGTTCCTCTCAAATTGGTTTAGCTCCTCTTGCATTGCTAAAATCCAATCTGGATCCAATAGAGCTTCTTCCACTCTCTTAGGTTCCTCCTGTGATAGAAAGCTACTATACAGACATTCATCTTGAGTAGCCCTTCTAGTTTGCACTTTAGATGTAGCATCACCAATGATCAGTTCAAAAGGGTGATTCTTGGTCCATTTCCTTTGAGGTGGTAGATTAGCTCTAGATGAGGTTGCCTCAGTATTGTCATGATGTGAGATAGAATGTTGATTGGTTGAAACTCCCCCTGAGTTGCTGATCCTTTGAAAGGAATTGGGAGCTCTATCAACTGATGAAGTGAATTGATTATCCGTTGACAGACTGTGATCAACGGATGCTTCATTATGAACTTCAACGGATGATGCACTTTGTCTTTCAACGGATGCTGCATTGCTTCTTTCAACGGAAGCTGAATTATGACTTTCAACGGATGCAGCATTCTGTGCATTATCCAAAGGCAGATTTTGAATTCTTCTTGAGATGCCTTCTTCATCATTCTCATCTTCACTATCATCACAATATATCTCAATATTGTCAAATTTGAGTCCTTCATGATGTCCCTCATCTGTTAGTCCATCAATCTTTTTATCATCAAACACAACATGCACAGATTCCATGACAATGTTGGTTCTTAGATTGTAGACCCTATATGATTTTCCAGCAGAATAACCAACAAATATTCCTTCATCAGCCTTTGCATCAAACTTCCCTTTGTGATCAGATTGATTCCTTAAGATGTAACATTTGCAACCAAAGACATGCAGAAAGTTTAAAGTTGGTTTTCTTCTCTTGAATAATTGATAGGGAGTCATGCCTTTTGCCTGATTGATTAGAGAAATATTCTGAGTGTAACATGCACAGTTAACAGCCTCAGCCCAAAAGTAAGTTGGGAGTTTTGACTCTTCAAGCATTGTCCTTGCAGCTTCAATTAGTGATCTGTTCTTCCTTTCCACCACACCATTTTGTTGTGGGGTCCTTGGAGCTGAGAACTCATGCATGATCCCATTTTCTTCACAGAACAACTTCATGGTTGAATTCTTGAACTCAGTTCCATTGTCACTCCTAATATTCCTTACTTTGAAATCAGGATGATTGTTGACTTGCTTGATATGATTGATAATGATTTCACTAGCTTCATCCTTTGATCCAAGAAAATAAACCCATGAAAACTTTGAGAAATCATCTACAATCACTAGGCAATATCTTTTCCTTGAAATTGACAATACATTGACTGGTCCAAAGAGATCCATGTGTAGCAGTTGTAATGGTTCATCAATTGCAGATTCAAGCTTCTTACTGAATGATACTTTCTTTTGCTTTCCTTTCTGACAAGCATCACACAGTCCATCCCTTGTGAATTCTACTAGAGGCATTCCTCTAACTAAGTCCTTTTTGACTAGATCATTCATTGTCTTGAAATTCAAATGGGACAGCTTCTTGTGCCATAGCCAACTTTCAACTGAGCTTGCTTTGCTGAGAAGACAAGTAATAGATTCTGCATCTGTAGAGTTGAAGTCAGCTAAGTACACATTCCCTTTTCTAACTCCAGTTAGAACCACTTTATTGTCCTTCTTACTTGTGACAATACAGGCTTCAGAATTGAAGGAAACAGTATTCCCTCTGTCACATAGTTGACTGATGCTCAATAAGTTGTGTTTGAGACCATCAACCAATGCAACTTCATCAATGATGACATTTTCTTTTGAAATCAAGCCATATCCCATAGTGAATCCTTTGCTGTCATCTCCAAAGGTTATGCTAGGGCCAGCTCTCTCCTTAAACTCTGTGAGCAGGGTGAAATCTCCTGTCATGTGTCTTGAACAGCCACTGTCCAAGTACCATAGATTCCTTCTTTTTCCCTGCACACAACAAAATCAATCAAGTTGATTTTGGTACCCAAGTTTCCTTGGGTCCAGCCTTGTTAGTCTTTTTCCTAGACTTCATTCCTCCTGCATCTTTTGACTTAGGTAACTTTGGGTCAACCTTGATCTCAGATGTGGTTGGTTGAAGTGTAGGGTTAGTCACAGAATCATTTAGCACATTTGATTGAATTTGATAAGGCATAGATTGTGCAAACATGTTATTCCACATAGGCATATTGTATGGCATTTGAGGCATACTAAATGCAGTAAAATAAGGATTATTAATATATGGCATGTTTGCAAAATGTGCATGGGGATTCTGATGAGACATAACAGGCATAGCATGCAGAGGTGACATAGACATGTTAGGCATGGAGGGATTTGAAGGCATGGGAGCATTTTTAACAGATTTGCAATTATCAGATAGGTGATTAACACTTTTACAATGCACACAGCTTTTTCTAGGAGCATACCTATCAGGTGTGTAATTGTTATGTTTATTAATCCCTACCTTCCCATTTCTTTTAGATTTTCTTTTAGTTTCCTTCTTATCCTCAACCAACTTAAGCCTATTTTTCAGCTGATCTAAAGTCATGTGTCCTATATTCACCTTACTGGCATCTTTGGATGTGCTAGCTCCTTCTTTGACAAAGTTCTTGAAAGTTGAATCATCCTTCTTATTGAGATTTTTATTTTTAAAATTACTTGCCTGTTTTAATTGATGAGCCTTCAACGGATGCTCTTTTTCTTCCTTCAACGGATAACTTTCATCATCCGTTGATTCCACATCCGTTGACAATCCATCAATTAATTCTAACTCCTTTTTGTTTTTCTTCCAGGCATCCTCACAGAATGATTCAATTCCCTGAACCTTGGCAATCTGAACACTAACATCCCTAGATGTTTTCCAGGCCTTGATTACCTCTTGCTCACTTTCTAACTGTTTAGAAAGAATTTCTACTTTCTTAACAGCTTCTTCTAGTTCACTCTCAACAGTCAAGCATTTAAGTTTAATCTTTTCAAGCTCAATTACCTGATCCTCTAACACAGCATTCCTATCACTTAAAAACACATTATTCTCTTTGATCCTAGTGTTTTCTTTAGCTAGTGATTTAAGGGAAACACGCAAATGATATAATTCATTGGACATATCATTTATGGCTTCATTGCATTCATTTTTAGAAAGCTGAGAGAGATCAGTAGTAATTACCTGGTTGCTTGATGAACTAGTTTCATTTTCATCAGAATTAGCCATCAGGGCTAGGTTGACATATTCCATATCATCATCTTCATTGACTCCATCTGCTGCCCAATCATCTTGAGTGAGAAAAGCTCTTTCCTTTTGTTTGAGCAAATCAAAATACTTCTTTTTGTAATCAACTTGCTCAAATTTCTTCTTATCAGAGGTTGGCTTCCTACACTCACTTGCAAAGTGTCCACTAATGCCACAGTTATAACATTTGAACTTGGATTTGTCCACCATGTTTTTGTTTGGCTTAGTGAATTTTGTATTTTTCCTGAACTTCATCTTTGCAAACCTCCTGGACAGAAAAGCCAGATGTTCATCAACATCATCAGAGTCATCCTGACTGGAATTGTTTTCATCCTCAGCTACTTGCTCTTTACCCTTGCTTGATTCTGATTTGCTTGTGCCAATTTTGAGACTTGGCATTGTCTTCTCCTCATTCCTGGCTCCAACCTTCTCACTGTCAGCTACAAGTGCAACTGATCCTCCTTTTCTCTTTCCCTTTTCCAACAGCTCATCTTGCTCCATCTCAAGTTCATATGTCTTCAAAATTCCATATAATCTTTCAAGTGTGAAGTCCTTATAATCTTGAGAATTTCTTAGAGAAACAGTCATAGGCTTCCATTCCTTTGGTAGAGACCTTAGAAATTTTAAATTGGAGTCCTTGACTTGGTACATTCTGCCATACAGCTTCAATCCATTCAACAGTTTCTGAAATCTGTTGAAGGTATCATTCAATGATTCTCCTTCTTCAAAATGAAAATATTCATACTGTTGAATGAGAAGCTGCATTTTGTTTTCTCTAACTTGCTCAGTGCCTTCACAGATAAGCTGCACAGTATCCCAAATTTCCTTAGCAGTTTGGCTGTTAATGACATTGTCAAACATATCTTGATCTAGGCCATTAAACAGAATGTTCATGGCTTTCTTGTCCTTGTGAACCTCTTCAATATCTTCAACAGTCCATTCTGCTTTTGGCTTGGGAATAGACTGTCCAACAGCAACTGTTGCAGTAGCAGCTGTGGCCACCTTGTGAGGGATGTGAGGACCATTTTCAATGCAGTTGATGTAGCTTTCATCTTGAGAGAGAAGATGTAAATGCATCTTCACTTTCCAGTGATGATAGTTATCTCTTTCCAAGATTGGAATCTTTACACCAATATCCTTCTTACTCATGATGTTAGCAGAATAGATCTTTAAACTCTTTGTATGTTAAGAGCTTGCTCTGATACCAATTGTTATTCCCAGTGGACTAACAATGAGATTTACAGAAGGGGGGTTGAATGTAAATCTCAAAACTTTTTCAAGTTTTGAGCAGTTTCTAAGGCTAAGTGTTTTAGTGAGCAAATGTGTGTGAATTGCTTGAAGCTAATGCAGACAGATATATATTCAAACACAAATGTAAAGAACACAGAGAACTTAAAAACTTTTCTGGTGGATTTGTTGTTCCACCAGAGATGTGTTATTTCAGAAAATCTGTGATTCAAAGAATTAAATCACAGCTGCTTCCTAGTACAAACTAGATGATTTTCTCTCTGGATTTTTCTAAACAGCTCTGGAAAATTCACATCTAATTACTAGCTGCTACTTGGTTTATATATCACCAAGTTTACAAGTGAAGACAAAACTGTAAAATACAATTAAAAAGGCTCTTCACATGTTTCTTCTTCATTTCTCTATCCAATGCAATTTAGGTTTAGCTGTTAATCTTTGAATACTTCCTTGTTTGCACCAGAATGGAAATGCTGCATTTTCTTGATTCCTCCTAGAGGCTTCCACATTCCAATTTGTCTCTGTCAACCCATATGCCTCTGTCAGCTTATGAATTGTCACTATCAACTGCTAATGAACTAAGCATCCGTTGAAGCTTTCATCCGTTGATGACTTATCCGTTGAGGCTTTATCCGTTGAAGCTTTATCCGTTGATGCATTATCAGTTGAAGTCTTTATCCGTTGAAGCACTTATCCGTTGATGGATATTCTCCGTTGAAGCTTTAGAGACATCCGTTGAAGCTTTTTTTCTTATCCGTTGAAGGTCTTCAATATCAGTTGATACTTCTTCACTTATACAAAATTACAAGGCATGAAATATTTACAATTAGCCCTCCTATTTGCATATCCACTAGTAGTCAACATGACTGATAATTTCCTACAACATCTAAGAATTACAACTTGAATCCAGAGAATGAAATGTGCTACAATACTAAACTTATTGCTAAGTAAAGCTACTCCTTCAACGGATAGCCAAGATGGTCTTATCCGTTGAGGCTACAAATACTAGATTTCTACTTAAGTGTTTTGTTTAACTTATCATCAAACTAATACACATATTCCTAACATTTTCCATATCTTCCAGTGGATTTGTGATGGCTTGTCTTGGCTTAGGGTAGAATGGCCTAGCATTTGGGTTCATAACTGATGAAGTGAAGTATGCAATTGAACCGTGTTTGTGTGTGAATGCAGCAGATGCAAATATAAGTATATTTGCATACACATAGCACAAAATTCAATATCAGTTAGGAAAATAATTTTCTGTAAAGTAGCTTATACTGTTCATGAACAGTGATTTCCATTAAATGCAGTTTGCAAAGAGTTGATGTGCAGAGGCATGGTTTGCATAATTCCAGATCCTAGGTATGTGTATAATGCAGCTAAGGTATGATGTTTGATAGCTGACATATACAAATAGTGACAAATAGTACTAGAAAATATTGTTTTAGTACTGTTAGAAGTACCAAAAGTACACAGATTTGGGAGAATGGGTGACATAAAGGTGAAATACAGCTCACTCTATAACAAAGGAACTAGCAAGTGACAAACAATGCATTTAAGAATGTTCAGTTTTGAGAAAAGATCAGTGCTGAAAGGTTGTCAACTTTTATAAGAAATTAATTTTTTGAAAACTTTTGAGTTTTAATGAAGAATGTTACATTCATTTCTTTGGGCAGCTTGTGTTAAATAAAATGCAACTCAGGGAATGATATGCACATTTAACACAGAACAATGCATCTATATTAACGCATAATTAGTTTTATTTAGTTTAAATAGCATTCAAAGTCACACACTTCACAGAATAATCAGAATACAAATAACAACAGATATAACACATTAACTACATTGATTTTTAACTGAATTTCCACCTAGAATTCTAAGTGGCCATTAATCATAGTAGTGATCCAGATACAGAGGTGCTCAAGGCTCCCCTTCCGGGTCTTTCTGTGAGGGCAGTGTGTGCTTGTGAGTTTTTACCTTTTAATCTAAAAGATTAAGGCTAGTTATGCATCCAGTCAATCACATAGTACAATACACATTTACCTTTCTTGAGTTACACCAAATCATACTCATATTTAGAGTTCATAAGATAAAAAATATTTGTAAATGCAAGTATAAAGTTTGTGTAATTAAACCAGCAAGATAAAGTTCACATAATCAAGTATCATTTTATCACTGTTGATGTCTCATCAAAGTCTTTGTATAATCCTTATCAAATAACTACAGAGCAATTGATTGAACAAAGTCATTTTGACAGAACTTGCATAAATACAGATGACTTATTATTAGTATAAGTGTTCAGAACAATTTACAATTTATTTAGTAGTAAGTTTATAAGTTGTAATCAACACTTATACTTATTAATTAGATTATTCATACCACACCACTCATTTAGAATCATAAGGTCTTTTTACATAGATTTAACATAGACATACTTATAACTATTCCATATATATTTCAAGGTTTTATGTTGAATTAACTTAATCACATCAGATACAGTTTCTACTGATTCAGTTTATATCAAGACAACTATCAATTAATCATACAGATTAGTTTTCACTAAACACAGATCTTATTTCAAAAACTCATACTTGACAAATAAGTGATGTGAGATTAAGAGTTCTAAAATATAGTTTGTTAAACAACAACAATTCATATGGGCTCTTCTCAAATAAGCAAACATCTAATTTCAGAGAGAGTACTGCATATTCAGAGATACAACTTTGTTTATTCAATTTAACCAAAAGAATAGAAATTATTGTTTATTTTTAGTCCACAATACAGAGAGCACATAATTTCCTAACTTCCAAAAGCTGTTAATTAGTTGTAAAATGAAGTTTATGTTAATTAAAGATCACAAGCCCTTAATCAAGTATACGAATTGATTTTCCATTTTATTTACTCAAGTAGTTATTCCTTTAACTTGAATATGTATCAAATACAATCATGAACCACATTCCAGTCTATACTCTCTACTCGAGTATACCAAAACCAACAGTCACAGGCTATATTCATTCAAGTATATATATAAGTTTAATCAAATTCAAATGATAGAAAAACTTAACCACATTCAATTTTCAACTCGAATGTATCAAATACAACATGAACTCTATTCGAGTTTAACTCAGCTATGTCACAAAAACTATATAATAGTCAAATCCAATTTAACCAAATAACATTAACATAAATTATAAGCACCAGTCATAAACCACATCCCAAGTTCATGTTCTTAATTCAAAGAGAAATGAATCAATAAATCAATTGTAACATAGATTCACAGGGATCCAAATGTGAACAATACACTCTCATAATATTTAAGGGACTGATTTATGAACGAATTCATACTTGAGCCTAAAGCCTGGCCTGGCTATTAGGTCTTAGCTGGTTGACTTAGTCGTGGACTGAGTCAACATCCAATTCACCGATTCACGCCGCATGCAATTGAGTATCTTCTTCTCTGAGTTGATTTTGCAACGATTCCAGTCTTCTCCTATCATTAAACTCAAAAATACGTTAGGTTTTCATAGAATCAATTAGTTAAAACCTTTATAAATCTCACTGAGTAAAAATCTTTACTCGAATAGTTTTATTTTCCCGGTTAATCTAAACTGTCTAAGATCTCATTAAATCTAATCAATAAATTTCTTTATTAACAAATCTGAATTTGCGAGTCTTAACAACTTGATCGGGAAAATATCTTGTTCGTGAGATGGCTTAAATAAACCCAGAAGATAGATAATATGATTTTTTATTGTCTATCTATTTTATTGATTCCATTCCTAAATCCAGACGGAGTTTAATGAATCTTTCAGAATTTAATGGTTTCGTGAATTGTCAGCGAGATTAAACTCAATATCCATGTGAGTCATTTTTATATCGCATTTATTGACATGATCACGTAAGAAGTGATGTCTCACATCTATATGTTTAGATCTTGAATGCATTACGGGATTTTTGCTAAGATCAATAACACTCGTATTATCACATAAGATTGAGATCACATCAAACTTTATATTTTAGTCAGCTAGTGTTTGCTTCATCCATAAAATTTGAGCACAACACTTTGCAGCTGCTATATATTCAGCTTCTGTTGTTGAGATGGATACGGAATTTTGTTTCTTTGAAAACCAAAAAACTAGGCATCCACCGAGAAACTGACAAGTACCACTAGTACTTTTTTTGTCGACTAAATGCCCGACATAGTCTGAATCAGAAAAACATACTAAGTCAAATGGTATTCCTTTTGGATACCAAAGACCAACATCAGTGGTTCCTTTAAGATATCTCAGTATCTTTTTTACCGCGGATAAATGAGATTCTTTTGTTGCTACTTGAAATCTAGCACACTTATAAACACTATATTGAATATCAGGATGACTTGCAGTGATATAGAGCAAGCTACCAATCATTCCACGATATTTCTTTGTGTCTATAGGAATTCCTTTTGAATCTTCCGTTAATTTATCGGATGTAGACATAGGAGTAGAGATGGGTTTGGCATTATCCATTTCAATTTTTTTCAACATCTCTTTACAATATTTTGATTGAGAGATATGGATGCCTTCATCAGATTGCTTTATTTGTAATGCTAAAAAGAAGTTTAATTCTCCCATCATACTCATCTCGAATTCTTTACTCATATTATCAGAGAATTCTTTACATAGTGCATCATTTGTTGAACCAAATATGATGTCATCTACATATATTTGTACGAGCAATATATTATCTTTTTCTCGCCTCGTAAATAAGGTTTTATCAGCCGTTCCCATATTAAATTTATTTTCTAAAAGGAGCTTGCTCAACCTGTCATACCAAGCTCTTGGAGCTTATTTTAACCCATATAGAGCTTTATATAATTTGTAGACATAATCTCGATGGTTTGCATCTTCAAAAC
Organism: Apium graveolens; assembly: GCF_009905375.1. Taxonomy (NCBI): domain Eukaryota; kingdom Viridiplantae; phylum Streptophyta; class Magnoliopsida; order Apiales; family Apiaceae; genus Apium; species Apium graveolens. Next base: position 91,986,975 of record NC_133650.1, on the reverse strand, counting down.
CGGGAGGTTGTTTTACATATACTTCTTCTTCTAATATCCCGTTTAATAATGCAGATTTCACATCCATTTAGTATAATTTGATATTTTTATGAAATGTATAAGCCAATAACATTCGAATTGATTCAATTCTTGCTACGTGTGCATACGTTTCATCAAAGTCCATACCTTCCATTTGAGTATATCCTTGTGTGACTAATCTCGCTTTATTTTGAACTACCGTTCCATTTTCATCTAATTTATTTCGAGATACCCATTTTGTACCAATTATAGATGTATCACGAGGCTTTGTGACAAGTTCCCAAATTTTACTATGAGAAAATAGGATTAATTCCTCTTGCACTGCAGAGATCCAATCCTCTTCTAATAAAGCCTCGTTCGCGGTCTTAGGTTCTATCTGAGATAGAAAGCTAAGATGATTCATAACTTTTTGAACTTGTGACCGTATTTGAACTCCCTTCCTTAAGTCTCCCAGAACATTATCCAGTGGATGACTTTTTATAGTAGGAATTGCTTTGGGAAGTTCATCTTCCTTTTCGTCTATTTCTAATGGATTTTTGTGAACGGGAGTCCCGATATCCATATTTTTGAATTGTCGAATAATATTTTCAATATCATCTTGTTCGACATTTTCTTGGTCAACAAGATCTTTATATTGCGCGGGTGGTTTACTTTCATCAAATGCCACATTCATTGATTCTTCCACCACGAGCGACTTTAGATTAAACACTCGATAAGCTTTACTATTATTCGAGTATCCAAGAAATATACCTTCGTCCGAATTCGGATCAAATTTTGTAAGGTATTCTTTTGAATTTAATATGAAGCATTTGCTTCCGAATACTCGAAAGTAGCTTAACTTCGGAGTTTTGCCAAAATAGAGCTCGTATAGAGTCTTTTGCTTTATAGGTCGTAGTAAAACCTGATTAAGAATATGGCAAGCCGTTAACATAACTTTGGCCCAAAAATATTTAGGTCGACGATATTCATTTAGCATTGTACTAGCCATTTCTTGGAGTGTTCTATTTTTCCGTTTAACTACTCTATTTGATTGTAGAGTATATGGAGCGGAAAAATTATGTGCGATGCCATGTTCATCACAAAAGTTGGTAAAACTGGAATTCTCAATTTCTTTACCATGATCAGTCCTTATATAGACTATGGTTTTATTTTATTGATTTTGAATCCTTTTCCATAAAGAAGAGAAGGATTCAAAAGTGTCACTTTTAGCTTTGAGAAATTCTGTCCATGTAAAGCGTGAATAATCATCTACGATTACCAACATATATGAGCAACATCCTAGACTTTGTATAGGAACCGGACCAATATGATCCATATGTAATAGCCCGAGAGGTCTTGATCTACCATAAATTTTGCTTGTGAGAGGCTCTAATTTGTTTACCAATTTTGCAAGCTTAACAAGTATGATCTTTATGATAGTTTAGCTTTGATATACCTCGTACATGGTCTTTAGTTGATATATTCTTTATCAACTTCATGTTGGCATGTCCTAATCTTCGATGCGATAGCCATGGATCATCATTTATAGTGATTAGGCATACGCTCACTTGCTTGCTCATGTCACATGTATAGACATTCTTATTTCGAGGGAAAGTGAGGACCAACCTTCCGGATTTATCTAGAATTGAACAATGAGTAGTGTAGAAAATTACCTTGTATTCATTGTCGCATAGTTGACTAATGGAGAGAAGATTGTACTTTAATCCGGTGACTAATTGAACGTCAAAAATTTTAACTTTATCATTACTGATATCTCCGATGCCGATAATGTTTCCTTTTCTATTATCTCCAAATGTTACGTTCCCCGCGGTGACCCTTTTAATGTTGTTCAAGAGTGACTTATTTCCGATCATATGTCTTGAACACCCACTATCGAGGTACCATATGTCTTGTTTCGTGACAAGACAATCCTACAAAACCGATAAATTAAATTTATAGGTACCCCTTTGTCTTGAGGGTCCTGGGCAAAAGCAGCTCTACGGGGTCGTATCGATTGGTTAAAAGGCCTGAAAGAGAACGTTGTTCTGGGGGGGATGATACCTATTGGTACCGGATTTGAGGGGTTAGTACATCATACACAACATTTGATTTTTCATGAAAGAATCTAGGCATAGTATACTTATCATTTGGCACATAAAAATTTCTAGATGCATAATGCCTAGTTTGAGGTTGATAATACCTAAAGCTATCATGAAATCTGGGAGGATCATGATAAACAATATGTATATTATTAGCATAGTAATTTACATACACATTCCTATTGAGAGGTTGTTGTTTTTTAAATGCATTACCATTGACATGATATTTTATGTTTTTATCTTGAAACATGGGAGGTTGATGAGACCTTTGTTGCCTTTGATCTTTATATTCCTTATTCTTGTAAGGCATTCATTTATCATCTTTCTTGTATGATTCCTTATGAATCCATACATGCTTTTCTTTAATTTTACCATTCCTGAATTTGCAATATTGAATGGTATGTCCAATTTTATTGCAATAAGAACATTTATAAGATGGTGATTCGGGTGAAGTCTTTATTGGTGATACAAATCTTCGAGTATTCCCCTTGGGAGAAGAATTCTTATTATATCCCAAACCTTCATGATTATATGAGGTTTTTGTATGCACCATTTGATCCAACATCTTATTGACTTTTGTAAATCTTTGAATGACTTCTTCAAGATTTTCAATTTCTTTCTTTAAGGCATCAATCTTGTTGTTAAGGATTCTTTCTTGATCCTTAACTTGAGCTATGAATTTATGATTTTTTTGTTTTAACCTTAGAGCTTTAATTTTAAGCTCATTGGTTTCTAATAGCTCCTTTTTTTATCAAGATTGTCTTTATAAGATGTTTCTTTATCTTGAACATTTGATTCATTTAGAATCTTTAAGTTCAATAGATGAACGTGAAGTTTACAAATATTATCATTCAATTGTATCTTTTCACGTTACATCTCTTCGTCTTTGAGAATTAATGATATATTCTATGTCTCAAGATTGATTATATTTTCTTGAAGTTTATTTACCTCAATGTTGATGAGATGGTTTTGATCTTTTAGAGATGTAATCTCATTCTCATTTAGGACTTTTGAGTCCATCATCCGAGTATATTCTTTATTTTGAGTATGATGAATTTCCTCAATTTTCATCTTCTCGGACCATAGGAAGTGAAACCTTTGTTCAACATCTTTGTACTTATTTTTATAACTTACTATAAGTTCAATTATATCATGCTTATTTATATCAAAGAGGGATAAGTTAGATTCATCTAATAAAGATTTCATTGAGACATAGTTAAATGTTACCTCTTGATTTGAAGAGGAGATTTCTGTTGAGGTAGTTTCATCTCCGAGAGCCATTAAGCATAGATTGACCACTTCTTTACTACCTTCAGAAGCTTCTTCATCTTCACTTAGATCTTAACCATTTTTGGCCACCAGACTTCGTCCCTTTGAGAGTTTAGGACATTCTCTTTTATAATGACCGGGTTGTTTACACTCAAAACACACATCTTGTGTTTCCTCCGGAGATGGATCTTTAGGTTTTGGAGGAGTGTACACGGGATGATTAGTAGAGACATCGGCATTACTATAAGTATTCATATTTTGATTACCTTTGCCTTTGTTGTAGCTCGTTGATGGAAAATTACTCTTGTAGTTGGAAAAATAATTTTGAGAGTTATTTGGCCTTCCGTTAGAGTTAAAAACTCTTTGTTGATTATTTAATTTAAGGAAGCCTTTTCTATATTTTTGAGCTTTGTTTTGAAGCACACGACGAAGTTGTCTCGTAAGTAAAGCAATTTCACTTTCATCGAGATCTTGGAGTTCTTCATTCAACTCCTCGTCGTTGTTATTATTCCCTAACAATACAAAAAGAATTACAGAAGGGGGTTGAATGTAATTCTGGCTTCTTTTTGAGATTTATAAAAATGTTCTAACTCAATATATATATATATGTGTGTTTTGATTTGCAAAGTGCGGAATGAAAGAATTAAGTAAATCAAATACAGAGTAATAAAAACACAAGTCTTTAAAACTTTCTAGTGGATTTGAATATATCCACTATATATATATATATATATATCGATTTGAGAACTCTGTGAAGCTCAAATTGATTCACAGCTGCTTTATAAGTTGAACAAACAAACTACAGAGAAATTCTTGACAAGTATAGCTTTTTCTATTTCTCTTCTAAATATGTTTGCTTGGTTGTTTGTTCTACTAGCTGCACTTGGTTTATATATCACCAAGTTTACATGTTAATAAGACAGGATAATAAAACAAAAAACCTATCAAGTCTAACTTCATGCTGCTTCATTACTTCATTCCGACATCTTTGAATATCTTCATAATAGCATGGAAATGGTAATGCTTCTTTGTTCTCAATTTCCTGCTAAACAAGCTACCACTTTCCTTTTGCAAACACCCAATGCATATGACGGTGTTATCACTGTCAACAGATATTTGAATTGATCATCCGTCGGGTACATGCTTGTTATCCGTCGGGTAGCTTTGTTGATCATCCGTCGGGTAGCTTTGTTGATCATCCGTCGGGTAGCTATTTGACACTTGACTCCATTTCATTTATGCAGAATTACAAGATATCTCATATTTACAATTAATCAACCTATTCTGCATATCTACTAGTAGTCAACATGACTTATATGCTACTACAGAATCTACACAAAGTTGTTTGCAGAAATGTGCTACAATACTTATTATTACATAAGCTACTCACTCGATGGATGTCAAATTATCATCCGTCGGGACTATATTAAATCATCCGTCGGGACTATATTTGATCTTCCGTCGAGTGCTACAAAAGTCACTAAGTTAAATCTACTAAGGTGTTTTGTATGATTTATCATCAAGTTCACAACATATTCCTAACCATCTCCCCCAATTTATGTCTACTGGAATTGTAGCCATTAATTAAGAGAAATTTGATGATAACAAAACACTCTAAAAATACAGATTGAAAATAGTAGATAAAACTGATAAGTGCTGCAATATTTACTGAAAATTGAACAATGTAAAGTATACAAAGAATAGCTCATAATCATTGTCAAAGTGCTCCTCTAGTCTGAGCAGATAAGTCTATTTCCTTGATTGTCTAGGTTTCTTCACAAGCCTCCTGTTGTTCTCTTCTATCTGGTTTTGGAGTTGTCTGTGGAATTCAAGTTCATCAGCTTCTGAGAGATCTAGCATTGCTTGCATTTCCAATAGAGTCTCATTGCTAGAAATACTCAATTGGTCCTCCAATCTGAAAAATCTTCTAACTCCCTTTTCATCCCTGAATTCCATCAACCAATAAGGCCTCAAATGCACTCTCCTTCCTGTGAAGGGAATAAATAGAGTTTTTGGAAGTGCATCTTTGGCTCTATTACTCCTCAGCTCCTCAATCTTCTTTAGAACTAATCTTCTGGCAGTAACATGGTACCCAATGTTCTTTTTGAATGATGAGTAGATCTTTATTAGAACTGACTGGCTTTCTAGAAGGATCCTGTGAAGTGGCCATATGATCTATTTTCCTCCCTTGTATTTGAATACCAGTCTTTCAGGGAGATGTCTGTGAGCATCAATTCCTCTAACTTCTTCCAATTCATCTAAGTAGAGGTTAATGTCTGAAAACTCTTTGACGTCACAGATGTACAACATATCTCCTTTGTTGACTGTGGATTTAGATTTGACTAGGGTCTTGGATTTGAGAATCACTGGATTCACTTTCTTGCTAGTTCTTGTCTTTGTCTTCTTTGTCTTGAAGATAGGAGAGTTTAGCTCAGAAATGGGCAAACTATCCCAGTCCACTGGCTCATCCTTTGGAATTATGGTTCACCATGAATATTCCTAGTTGGATCCGTCACCTTGATTCCTTCAAATTCCCCTGAGGGTTTTGATGTTTGAGTTGTAGTTGTGGACTTTTTAGGAATACTGACTTCCATTTTTTCATCATTAAAGTCCAGTTTTGTAACGCCCCCAAATCCGGGGTCAGGAATCTGGGTCATCACGCCATCCTTCACTCATGTGTAACCTGGTATTGATTCAATAGTCCAACAGACCCCAATCTCATACTCGCACAAACAAGTTATAGTCTTAGAAACGACGTACAAGATGTAATCTTATTTTATTACATTCGAATGTACTTTACAGGATCTCAAACAATTATTTATAACCTCTACACGAAGTTACAATAATTATGACTAATATCTTATATCTATCTGATACTCTAGCACACCTGAGACAAAGCTGCCAGGGATCCTCCCCATGACTGCAAGCGACTAGGTCCCACACCGGCATACTGGTTATCTGTTGTGTTCTGTCATTTAAAAGAAAGCAAGAGTGAGCAATAATGCCCAACATAATAATGTACAATATGAAAATGACTATATGATAAACTCACGTAAAACATCATATTTGATAAATACGTTTTCTTCAAAAATAGTTTTCCTTGGTGATACACACCTTCTTATGAAAACAATCCTTTGGTGGATTTTATTAACCTGCGAATACCTTAATAGTAAACCCAGCACCTAGGGTTGGGTTACGGTATTGCATCACAATTCCAATTGGAAGAATTTGGACATTCACTGGAGCCACCGCATACGATGATCAGTCGTACTGCGATAAAAGTAACCTTTTCTACTAGTAGAAGGACGAAACCGTCATCTCTCGGGTATCACCCTTGCCGCATTCGGGCTACGTGTCCCATTTTTGGGTATACACATACTTCACAAGTTCCTGAGTACGCTGAGTACCTTCTCCTGTGGTACCTTTGGTAGTCCATCTAGCCCACATAGTACCATAGTCTACCCCTCCCTTGTCCTTTAAAAGAATTCTATCAATCTCGAGAACTCGAACCACATCGAAGTTCCCCAAGCGTTTTGCTTGTTGATAGAAATAGCTTATCTCTCTAAGATATAAGTGTATATATATGTATATATGTACTTCCGAGAATTTTGGAGGAAGTACTAAGGATGTGAGTTGACCGTTGTCAACTAGATAATTAATAAGGGGGAAAAGTTTCTTCTCCAAACTATATTCAACATATTAAATATGTCGGGATAATATTCACCGACAATCTGAAATTATTCAAATGATATTCTGAAATCAGAAAGTATATTTTAAATCAGGATCTATGATTTTTAAGTCAATAATAACCCTTTAATAAATAATTAAATGATGATTGATAATAATCAAACCTCGAATGAGTTTACTTTCTAAAAGAATATTTAAAATAATATTCCTCAACTAGTTTGTGTCTATATAATTAATAATCTATAATGATTAATCGGGTTTGAAATAAATAAATGTTGGAGTATACTACTCCCATAATAAAGGAATAAGTATATAATATTCGTTATTTGAACAATAAAATATAGTTAAGGGAATATGATCGTTGGGAAATTGTTTTAATAAAAGTACGAGGTGTTTTAATGTTTCGTAAGTGGACGATGAGTCCCTTTTAAAACGTACTACTATGGACTTAAAACCGTCCCATAATATCTCCGGAATGATTCCCGGGTTTTATCTTAAATCCCGACCGACTCTCGGTCTTATATAATACGTCATGCCTTATAGCGAAATAACATTTCACGATATATACTAATCGTACAACATCGCTACATTATGCGAAAATTCAACAACTACGTATCATGGCAAACATGGTATTTATGCGATGATAGTAAAATAATCCTTTCACAACACAACAGTAAAAATGGAGTTGGGTTTGTAAAATTGCCTGGGTATCTCGAGGTGGAGGATGCGCTAGGTTCCGCTCGGAAATCTATAATCATAAACATAATTCGCTTTGTTAGGTCCCGTCCTAATTTACGGTGACTCGCACTTCATGCGCTACTTATTATGCACCCTCTCAACTTATAATACCCTTATTATTCCATTAAGTTCTTATTCACATTATGGATGCTTCATTTTTCTAAGTATCTTAAGTTCATTCTCTTTATCATCGTCGGCTCCGCTTATGGATTCTTACGGTTTCTACTCGCGCGGTCTCGGCTCCGATATTTTTATAAAACTGAAAATTCATTTTTTTCATTTGAAATTTTTATGAAAATTAGGAAATTCAATATTTTACTCTCTGTAAAAATTTCATGATTTATGAATACTTTTAAGTCGATCCTTTATATTTTCAAAGTTCGTGATTTGTAGCAGTTTTTGTCGCGTAAATTAATTTTACTAAAACGACCATAACTTTTGATCCGTAAATTGGAATCAAGCGATTCAAGCGCCTAAACGATCCTTATAACATTTCCTATCATAATCAAGGGTTATTTTTCAAGTAACTACATTCTACAACTTCAGGACTTTCTGCAGAAACTTAATGTTACGATTCATTGGTTTTAGCGGAGTTACGCTTACGATTGGGGTTTCGTTTACGCCCTAACTCTTAACACAACCATCAACAATCATCATTTCATTATCAATACACAAACTCCTCTCAAGAACATCATGTTCTTGAGGCAACAACAATTAACCTTAAATCTACGTAACTTAAACTTTAAGATCTCAACAATACCACTTCTTAAACTAAGTTTTCTACCACATACTAAATAGATCTTAAAAATGAATCTTAAATAAATTTGGGCCAAAGATTTTTACCTTTCTTGAAATCTTGAGATGTGTTCTTGAGGATGGTGTAGGCTTGGAAGTGCTTGGTATGATTTTTGGAACCTAAAACCACCACTGAAATCAAGAAACCAAAGAGAGGTTACTATTCATGCTATTCACTAGTGAGTTTCTTGAATTTATTTCACCAATCAAACCTTGATAAAAAGAGATGAAAGAATTTTCTTACCTTAGTTTAATTGCTAGGAGGCTTGAGAATAATGGGATGCTTTTACCATGGCTAGAACTTGAGATTTTGAATTGGATTTTCCCTTCTTTTGCATTAGGGCCGAATGAAAGCATCAAGGGGGGTATTTATACTCCTCTTGGTTTCTTAGCTTGGTTAATGTGCTAGATAACTTCTAGGAAATAGGGTGGAAGATCTTGCACTTGATTTTTATTCTCCTAGGTTGAATCCTAGGTTTATTCTTTTAGCAAATCTTAGGGACAAATCTTTGGTAGCTTCCTAGAAACTACTTATGTTAGCTTCCTTAGCACATTATTTGGATAGCTTGCTTGATAATCCTATGGTTAGCTTACTATTTGATAAAGTAACCATGATTACTTTATTACCATGGTTTAGTTAGTGCGTTATGTTTATTTAATCATTTACGCGTTCGCTCGGTTGCTTAAACGTTTTCGTAATACTTACTCGCAAATGGTTCGCGACGTAATTCCTTTAGTATTTCTTCCTTATATTTTTAATTATCATACTTGAATATAAATCCGTAGGGTTTTAATCTCGTAATTATATTGTGATTCCCGTAATCCTCGATGAGTCGTAAATACGGTCATTTTTCAAAGTTCATTTTCTTCGAAAACTACTAGCGTTTACATACACTCATTTAGTACGTATAATCATAATATCAACTCCGAAACTCATTTTCTCATGCACTACATAGTGTGGGCTCAAAAGTTTTTCACCGTCCGTCAGGGTTACTATTCATTAAACATTTTACAAGGTTTCAAAAATTCAAGTTATTATATTACCATTCATAAAGGTCTTTTACCGATGTCAAAAATTTGGGTTCTTATAGTCTTCCCCCCTTAAAAGGATTTCGTCCCGGAATCAGTTCAGAAACAGGTAGGGATATGCTTCTCGCATGAAAACCTCGAGTTCTCACGTTTGACCTTGCAGTATTTGATCTCTTCATAAAATTTCCACTCATTCATCCAATATATTTCCGGGTACTCGTCCTTGTAGTCTTATGACCTCTACACGTTACTCGGCATACGCTAAGTCTGGCTACGAGCTTTTTAGCTCATTTTCAATCATATGTTTAGTTTTGACGGTTAAATTTCCTAATCTCGATTCGTGGTACTCGTTATAAACTTACTGACCGTTCGACGATGGTGCTAATTTATAAGTCAACTTTCTTAGTCCTTTAATCCTTTAACTGATCCAATAAATCTTGGGTTCAACATTTCTTTCCCTTTCGAATCTCATCACTCCCTCCTCGGGAGGTACTTTCAACAATACTTGGTCCGCTACTTCGTACTTTCTGTCTTTATAGTTCTAGTCCGCATATCTCTATTATTCGTCTTGGGCTGCCACTTCTAGGAATTCCTTTGGTCTGTTGACTCAACTATGGTACAGTATCCTCTGCTTACCAATTTCTTCCCAACCTAAGAGAGAACGATTATTTCTTCCATACAAAGCTTTGTAGCCGTTCCAATGCACGCATGATAACTCGTTATTTTTGATAATTCGATTAACATCAACTGGCCACTTCATTTCCCTTAAAAACTGATAACATGGACGATTAGCGCATCTTTTAGTGTTTGGAATCATCCTTTAACTTATTCGCTTCCCCCTACATCGCTCCTACTAGTGCTAGAGTTTCATTCCTTAACGTTTTCCCATTTTGGGTGCATCATCTCTGTCGATTATTCTATGTAAGAAGTTCTTGTCGCATTTCTACACGCTCGTCTCCTGCTACATGCTTAGCGCCAGTTTTAACATTTCTTCCCGTAGTAACGTAAAGCACGTCATCGTCATGTTGCCATCTTGAAGGAAGCACCATTTCATACACAATTTATTGACACGTTTTAGGATCGTGCGACGTTCAGCTTCCGTCATCGGTCGGACTTCTTTAATCATTCCCCATATAATATCTACAGTACTACGACACTTTCTGGGTCGTACTCGTTATTCTCTCTAGCGCCTTAGACGTATTCACGTTTATTGATACTTGCTACAAGTGGCCTTTATAGGGCGTGTACGATCTTCTTTGCCTTTTATCAGTCCTGACAATGACATCCTTCATTCTTTCACGTTGCCCTTCGTAAGGGATATCGGCGACTATTTTTCGTATGCTAGCATGGTAAGTACATCTACACGAATTATATGTCAACAATAGGCGATTCCCCAAACCGTTCCAAATAAAAGTTAAGCCGCTAGTTGTATTTTCAGTGGTCAGGATAGTCCTCTCATTCTACTTGTCGATTTGAGAACTCTAAGTCATTCCTCTGTCCGTTATTTTTTTTTTTGCAAAATATCTTAGGAAATAGTCATGTTAATTAAATCTTGGGTACTTGCGTGGCGCAGTCGTCACAGGGTCTCTCTGTCCCAATTATCTCTTCCGCGTTCATATCAATTTTATAGAGTGGACATCTATCGTTTGCATAATAAAGTAAGCGGTCTTATTTAATCTATCACTCAAAATCCTCAATTAACACGACGGCTAACTTGGTTCTTGATAATCCTCCTTCAAAATTTATTATAATTAACTCTTAACCCTATTTGGGTCATCTACAAGTCGAAATCGCCAAAAATTTTAACCCTCGCCTTTCCGTTTTCATTTTCCAACTATGTCGAATACTTACTTACCTACTCGATGACATCCTGTCACGACTAATATCCGTTTATGTTTTTAGGCATCTTTAAGTCTTCTTGTTAAGTAATAAAGCATTCTTTTCAAGCGATCCTTCTCATCAGTTATTCTGAGATTTGTCAACCTCAATATATTTTTTCCTACTTAAAGTGGCCTTTCCTTGATGATAATAAATTCCTCAATCATGGCCTTTGATCATCTTGACTATATCCTCTATCTCGTGTTCAGTATAAATTTTTTTTATTTTTTATTTTTTTCCAAATTTCCTCATAAATAAACTCCTTGTCCCTTTCAGTCCGAACCTTATCGCAATTATTCTAGATTATTATTAGAAAGCCTTATGTCACGGTCCTTAAGCTGCGTAGACATATCATTAGCCTTCACGCAACATCCTATTTTTATCGTCGAGTATTTCTAGCATGGGATTTCTACTAACCTTACCTTTACCTTTTGAAAATCTTATTCCTCAAAATCATACATGCTTGGTCTTTCCCGAATTTATTAGCACCTATCCCGATAATATTTCATAGAAGTGTACCTCACTAATCATGTTGTATCCCTATTTTAGTTCTTCTATAACCATATTAAAGATACCTATGATAATAAATAAACATGGTGTTCTTCTTTTTAAAACAACCTACTCCTCACGATACTCTGATTGCACCATCATAGCACTGGGCTTTCAGTCTCATATTACAACAATCGGTTCTCAACTATACCTCTCTTTATTGGGAAGGCAATTAGCCTTGAAAAAAATATTTTCATGATATCGATGAAATTTAGACAGTCTTAACAAGGTTTCAAAATCTAACATCTGAACAAATAATGAGCTCTGAATAAAAGAGTCGCAATACTCAGATGATTTATAACTTGGAAGGAAGAATATAACAAGGATTATCCTTCCATGTCCTTAGAATTTTATATTGTGATATTATGGAGAATATCCATTAAACGCAATGATTGCTGAATAATAACATCATACGAATGATACTTGTAAGATTTTCCCATTGAAAGAATACCTTTCTTCCCGAAAAATGAAAGAAATATCGAATAACATCCTCAACCAAAGGTTAACCATTGAGGTCTCAAAGAGGTGCTATTTTGAAAGAAGGAATTCGATCCAATGATTAATAAATAAGGAAGTATATTGTTCTTTAATCACTTTGAAATTTTAATTGGATATTCGTTATACAATGAAAGAATAAAATATTTCATGAACAAAATATTTCATGAAACGGAATGTGAATTCTCGTTTGAGTGGGCGACCTAGTTTGGTCTCAATTAAATCATTCTTTGAAAATTTCGTCAACAATTAAATCTGGCATATATAATGCTCTATGGAATAATCAAAATTTTATTGGAAGTGGAACTAGTAAAATAATAACTAGTCCATATCAAGCAATATTATCAACCGGCTAAGAAAATGGCCAGCACAATTGGTTTGGCCCATAGCAACTAGCTAGGACGATTAGCTAGGCTTTTGTCGTATTAATTAAAATTTTGACTAGTTAAGATAAATAACTAGTCATTCATGAGAACATATGCAACTAGGCATATTTTGTTTGTAAAAATCTCAACAGCGTAACCACTGAAGAAATTGTGGCTACCTGGATGACGATTTTGAAATAAAGAGTTTTTAAATTTGGGCCGAGAAAGACAATTATAACTCTGAATCGAGTGGTCTTGGCATCGGAACAATCGATAGCCTCTTATCAAATATTTCTTTCCAGATAAAGGGTACACTCATAGGTGCCCTAGTTCACATACTTTATCAGAATATAAATAAATCAGAATACCAATATCAAATTGATACCCTTACTATGATTTCAAAGTTCAATATATAATTTCATCCCGATTAGAGGAAAAGGATTCCCGAGGAATATATAGATATTAGATCATCCATGTTTTTAACAATTTGTTAGATATTTACAATCTCAACTGAGAAGAGTAAGTATGAAAGAAGAATCAAAAGAAGATACTCATTATGAATATACATCGATGAATTGAGGGAAAATTTATATATATAAAAAAAATATATTGGATAATTGAAATGAGGTATAAATATTTCCGAGTTGATCAAGAAGATCATAATCTATGAATGAAAGTTCATGGATTAACTAAAAGAATTGAACAAGTCCTGATGCGGAGAAAGACTATTCAAGATGGTCACATCAGAAGTTCAAAGTAGGGAACGAAAAGGATTGTCTGATATGACTTATCAAGGCAATACGAATGATCAACAGTTTGGAGGGAGTAACGTGACAGTGAGTAAGTGCCAAAAGATTTCACTGATTATTCTAATTCTCGTCATTATCCATCTGAGGATGATCCCACCTCTTCTTCTTCATAATTCCATGTTTTAAATAGTTTCTCTTTCAACATCATTTTAAAATCATTTACTAACTTGACTTTCGCACGTATATCTATCATTCAGGTGTTTTACCTCGAAGACCTTACTCAGAAATATTCCAAAACATCTGTTAAGCCGATAGTTGCCTGTTACACGCATCCGTTACTAACTATAAGTGGCCAGTTCCCCCTGGGAATAGATCAAAGAGATCTCTTAGGGATCTCAATGCAGTCCATAAGTTCAGTGGCATGTGTGTGTAATTGAACATACGTTACCGAATACATTAGAGGTCTATGAGTATATATACGTAGCCTCTGACATCATATCTACCGAAGAATTCCGCTCCGGACTCACTGGTCTATCCCTTTTAAAAAGGTTCTAAGATCGAACTATCGCTCATTGTAATCTTATGCCATTTAATTATAGACATGCCATCAATTCTCGATGCTCTTAATTTTTAATCTAAACCATCATATCCTTACATGTTAAGTGCACTAATAATATTATGTAGTGTACTTGTCTTACGATGACATTTGTATATCATATTCAAATCTTCCTTAATGGAAATAAAAATCCTCAAGGGTATATCGGACACTATCTCTACTGAATTCGTTATTAATACGATATTCACCTTCTCATTGGTAAAATGACACCTTCAACTAGTCTGGGTCAATAAACTCAACTATATATTAATGATTAGACTTTATGGTTCTCACATGTGATGCCCCTTCTTGGGCAACCTGTAACACCCATAAATCCGGGGTTGGGGATTCGGGTTGTCACGAGTTCCATTTCCCTTATCAATACTTAATCTTAACAGTCAACCAACTACTGAGTACTGTGACCCCACAATATACACAAACACACACCACAAGTTATAGTCTCAGAGATGAATACCAAAAATAACACAAGTCATTTTATTCCACAATTATAAACCGTTACACCTTAAAAGGGTTGCTGAATAAATTTACATTTCTTTGCCATTATTACAATTCATATAGATACATAAGTCTGGTACATCAGAAGTTGAAAGCCTAGCCTATTGGTAATTTCTATCTCAGCTACAGCGGCATCAACGCTTCCAGAAAACTGCGGAATGTTTCCTAACCGCTTGCGAATTGGAAGCTTGGTCCTGTTCATCTTTTCTATCTGTTGTTGTGTGATGAAAGAAGAAAGGGTGAGCAACAAGCCCACCGAAATAATATGTATAATAATTAACAATATATGAGCATCCTCATAGTACTCATGAAAGTCTTGGTCAAGAAGAAATGAACCAAGCCGATATCTTAACGCGACCAAGTCACAAAATATTCAGTATATATACATATATACTTTTCACAATCTTTGAAATCCTTTGACATGTATAATATACACAGAGTTCCAGTTTATAACTGTATAAAAAATATCGTTGTAAGGTGATCTCATATATCTAACCTTGTCTCAACGTTTTTCTGAAAATCCTTGACATGCACAAGATTATCATTTACTAGATATAAGTTTAAAAGATGAAGTTACAAGATACTCCAATATACTTATATCTTTTCCAAATACTACTTGAACTACCACCGTTCAAGGTATAATCCGTTTCAAAAGTTCATCACATAGATGATACTACAAGATAAGATTTGAATAGATTAAATCCTTGAAATATCATTATAAATAATGAAGTTACGAGATACTTCATTTAGTCCCGATATATATATACACCTATATATATATATACATTTCATACACTCCTTGAAAACCTTTGTTATGAAAATTATAAACAGAGTTGTAATATCCAATAAATTTGGAAAGGAGAAAACCTTGGCATAAACATGATATCTTGCTGATCAGGCAAAGATACCAATAAGTAACCTTTTCTACTGTAGATGGATGAATTCCTCGCCGGTCATCACCCTGGCCGCATTAGGACCTCGCGCTAGACCGTTACCCGGCCACTCACGCGTGGATGGACTATCACCCAGCCTCTTACACCTTCATAGACCGTACCCCGGCCTGTCGCTTATGCCGACTCAATTAGATGGACTTACTTCCCGAACATTGGGCAAGTAATCAAATTGTTTCCTCAAAACAGCAACCATGTTGCGAATATAAAATACCCCACAGAGCCGGATCCTTTAAGTTTTGAGCGAGTATTTAAATCCCCTTCGAAAGGAAGATCTTAAATCTGAAAACGAGTTTTGGGATCCGCTCTAACTTTTAAAATCATTTTGAAGACTCGAAAACATTTTTACGAATGTTTGGAGTAATGCTGATTTAATAAAATAAATCAGTCCCGATATATTAGAAAATATCTGAATATTATTATTTAAATAATATTCCCATAAAGGATAATCTTTATAAAAATAATTGAAGTAGAAGTTTTAAAACTCATACTTGAAATGAATAATAATTAACCAAAGATATACTTATACGAAAGTACTATCTTTATTTGAATAATCGAAAATAAGTTTGATTATCGAAACATTATTCTTTAATAAAATAAAGAATATTATTTAGTAAATAATCGGAGTCATAAGTCCTCGAATGAATATTCAAAATAATATTCATTAAATAAAATAAAGTTATCGAATAAACCTTATTCGATTAATAGTTTTGAAAACTATATCTCTCTCTATATATAAATATATATATATAATATACTCGGGAACATCGACTCCCGGTTTAGAAAATGTTCACCTTTGGGTCCCCTATACTAAGGGTATACGCAACTACTGCTTATCTCTAGCATAGGTATTATGCAACTTATAAGCATTTGAATCAACAATTAGATATCAAGATTACGAAACAGGCATGAATATAAATATCATATCACATGCTCCAATATATCGCAAGACTTTGCTAATAATAATCATGCACTTATCACAAGATAATGCATATACATATATTTACATCACAACAACAGTATAACGGGTAGAAAACTTGCCTGAGCGACTGGGGGTGATAAAAGGCCTGGGACGAGTCTGGTAACCTATAAACATCATATAAGTTGGAATTAAACCAAAGTCGCTTATGAATCTATACTTTAACCAATTAGACCCTAACATTCGCTTTCGCGCTTAACGATTCACTTAAGTCGCTCGAGTAGCCTTGGCTCCACCATTTTTAATAAATTAACCATTAAGAGTTTTAAGGCGATTCTTTCGCGAGTACCCTACCAACTGTCTAACCCACTTTAAATAATTGTTTCATAACCCAATTATTCATTTAAGGTCCTTAACCAAGGTTTCAAAGTAAGGCGAGGGGTAATGGTTCGGTCGCGAAGCGCCGTTACATAAAACGGCCGTTTCTCCTAAACCGTACATCGGATTCAAGCGAACCACATATCAAAACGAAGCTCGTAACATGAAATATCTAAACATGGCAAGGGTCAGAATCTAACAGTGAGTGCACGGGTCCTTAAGTTAAGAACAAAAACAGTCTAAGGAAAATTGGGCATTACGACGGCTATAACTTAGCAATTCCCAAATTTTTACCCAATCAATTCAATATTAAACCACCACCAATCAACACCATTCCACCATCATTCAACCACAAATCAACCATACAACCAAACTTCATCCAAATCCTATTAAATCAGTCCATTACTTCATGTTTTATCCATCTTATTCAATCTCAAACAAGAGCTACTAACTATACTTAAGGTTCATCAACCAACAACCAAGATTTATAACCCAAAATCATTATAATTCCAACCAAACTCTGAACATACAAGAATCATGCTCTCATGAACTATAACAAACGAAACCAAACCTAATACTCAAAGTAAAGTTAGGGTTTGGAGGGGTTATACCTTCCTTGGAGAGTGTAGAATCACTTAGGAAGCCTTAAATAACCACTAACTATCTCTACTAAGCTTGGATCTTGAAGAAAACATAAGAAAACACAAAGTTAGTTTCTTGAAAACACTATTCACCAAGAACTTTGATGAATGGATTAGCTATGTTAAACATGGAATCTTGAGCTTAAACTTATGGCTCATCTAAGTTATGAATTATGGAAGCTAAAGAAACAAACCTCTTGATTTTTGAAGGTGTGTAGCTTGAGTTTTGAAAATTCTCCTTTGCTTTTCATGGAAAAGCCGAGAGCAAGAATGAGGGGGGAGAAGAAATGCTTCTTGTTTGGTTGCTTTCCCTTTTTGTTTTGTTAATTACCTTTTACCATGGTAAAAAATGAATGGCTTAAAATCAACCAACAATTCCTTCCCTTTTGGTCATGCTTAGGTCATCATTCTTATGTCATCTTCCCATGCTTGTCCTCTTCTTATTGGTTTGATGACATCATCCTCACTAACCTCTTTGATTAGCTCCTAATTACTTGGCTAATGACCGCTGATCTGTTATACGGTTCGCTTAACTTTCGTTTTCGTTTATCGTTTGAGGGATCATACCCGGGATCTTATTACTTGGGTTCCCTTAACCTTTCCCAATACATTATATTCCTTTTATGATCCTTTCTTATAATCCTTGAATTTAAATCCTTTTTATCCTGTTCCCTTATACTCAATTCTTTCGGTATCTGGTGGATTTTCGGGAAAAATCAAAGTGTTCGGATTTGGATTCTGACGATCTTTACATACACTTATATACCACATAGAGTACTAATAATATCTCAGAAGATCTATAAAAGAACCCCTACATAGTGTGGTATGAAAAATTTTCTTATTCAGCATAATCAGCAAAATCACTATTCATAAGGGTTTCAAAAATTCGAAAAATTGGGGCAATTACACAACCTACACAGAACTTTAGGTAACAAGGCTCGTGTTATCAAAATTTACATATGGTGTTGGTAATATCGTCTTTACCCCAAATGCTCTGGAGACTCAGCTCCAAGTTCTACATCCATATGCTTGCCAAATCAAATATGATTCTAATTTTTCTCCTCATCATTCTGATAATCTCCAATGGTCTCATTAGTCATACCTTAATACCTCAAATATACACTTATCCTAACCTACACATTGAGACTACATCCAATAGTCCAATGATGAACTCTATATGAGCTCTTACGAAATCTCGCATCTAGACAGACTCCTAACACTCTCATTTCTGAGTACTATAATTTAATGCTCTTAAACTATTACTGTAACACCCCCAAATCCGGGGTCAGGAATCTGGATCGTCACGCCATCCTTCACTCATGTGTAACCTGGTATTGATTCAATAGTCCAACAGACCCCAATCTCATACTCGCACACACAAGTTATAGTCTTAGAAACGACGTACAAGATGTAATCTTCTTTTATTACACTCGAATGTACTTTACAGGATCTCAAACAATTATTTATAACCTCTACATGAAGTTACAATAATTACGACTGATATCTTATATCTATCTGATACTCTAGCACACCTGAGACAAAGCTGCCAGGGATCCTCCCCATGACTACAAGCGACTAGGTCTCACACCGGCATACTGGTTATCTGTTGTGTTGTGTCATTTAAAAGAAAGCAAGAGTGAGCTATTATGCCCAGCATAATAATGTACAGTATGAAAATGACTGTATGATAAACTCACGTAAAACATCATATTTGATAAATACATTTTCTTCAAAAATAGTTTTCCTTGGTGATACACACCTTCTTATGAAAATAATCCTTTAGTGGATTTTATTAAGCTGCAAATACCTTAATAGTAAATGCAGCACCTAGGCTTGGGTTATTGTATTGCATCACAATTCCAATTGGAAGAATTTGGACATTCACTGGAGCCACTGCATACGATGATCAGTCGTACTGCGATAAAAGTAACCTTTTTCTACTAGTCAAAAGGACGAAATCGTCATCTCTCGGGTATCACCCTTGCCGCATTCGGGCTACGTGTCCCATTTTCGGGTATACACATACTTCATAAGTTCCTGAGTATACTGAGTACCTTCGCCTGCGGTACCTTTGGTAGTCCATCTAGCCCACATAGTACCAGAGTCTACCCCTCTCTTGTCCTTTAAAAGAATTCTATCAATCTCGAGAACTCGAACCACATCGAAGTTCCCCAAGCGTTTTCCTTGTTGATAGAAAATAGCTTATCTCTCTAAGATATAAGTGTATATATATGTATATAAGTACTTCCGAGAATTTCGGAGGAAGTACTAAGGATGTGAGTTGACCGTTGTCAACAGATAATTAATAAGGGGGAAAAGTTTCTTCTCGAAACTATATTTAACATATTAAATATGTCGGGATAATATTCACCGACGATCTGAAATTATTCGAATGATATTCTGAAATAAGAAAGTATATTTTAAATCAGGATCTATGATTTTTAAGTCAATAATAACCCTTTAATAAATAATTAAATGATGATTGATAATAATCAAACCTCGAATGAGTTTACTTTCTAAAAGAATTTTTAAAATAATATTCCTCAACTAGTTTGTGTCTATATAATTAATAATCTATAATGATTAATCGGGTTTGAAATAAATAAATGTTGGAGTATACTACTCCCATAATAAATGAATAAGTATATAATATTTTTTATTCGAACAATAAAATATAGTTGAGGGAATATGATCGTTGGGAAATCGTTTTAATAAAAGTTCGAGGTGTTTTAATGTTTCGTAAGTGAACGATGAGTCCCTTTTAAAATGTACTACTATGGACTTATAACCGTCCCATAATATCTCCGGAATGATTCCCGGGT
Organism: Apium graveolens; assembly: GCF_009905375.1. Lineage (NCBI taxonomy): Eukaryota > Viridiplantae > Streptophyta > Magnoliopsida > Apiales > Apiaceae > Apium > Apium graveolens. Next base: position 91,966,504 of record NC_133650.1, on the reverse strand, counting down.
TTTATCTTAAATCCCGACCGACTCTCGATCTTATATAATACGTCACGCCTTAAAGCGAAATAACATTTCACGATATATACTAATCGTACAACATCACTACATTATGCGAAAATTCAACAACTACGTATCATGACAAACATGTTATTTATGCGATGATAGTAAAACAATCCTTTCACAACATAACAGTAAAAATGGAGTTGGGTTTGTAAACTTGCCTGGGTATCTTGAGGTGGAGGATGCTCTAGGTTCCGTTCGGAAATCTATAATCATAAACATAATTCGCTTTGTTAGGTCCCGTCCCAATTTACGGCGACTCGCACTTCATGTGCTACTTATTATGTACCCTCTCAACTTATACTACCCTTATTATTCCTTTAAGTTTTTATTCACATTATGGTCGCTTCATTTTTCTAAGTATCTTAGGTTCATTCTCTTTATCGTCGTCGACTCCGCTTATGGATTCTTACGGTTTCTACTCGCACGGTCTCGGCTCCGAAATTTTTATAAAACTGAAAAATAATTTTTTTCACTTGAAATTTTTATGGAAGTTAGGAAACTCAATATGTTACTCTCTGTAAAAATTTCATGATTTATGAATACTTTAAGTCGATCCTTTATATTTTTAAAGTTCGTAATTTGTAGCAGTTTTTGTCTCATAAATCACTTTTACTAAAATGACAATAACTTTTGATCCGTAAATCGGAATCAAGCGATTCAAGTGCCTAAACGATCCTTATAACATTTTCTATAATAATCAAGCGATAGTTTTCAAGAAACTACAGTTTACAACTTTGGGACTTTCTGCAGAAACTTAATGTTACGATTCGTTGGTTTTAACGGAGTTACGCTTACGATCGGGGTTTCGTTTACGCCCTAACTCTTAACACAACCATCAACAATAATCATTTCATCATCAACACACAAACTCCTCTCAAGAACATCATTTTATTGAGGCAACAACAATCAACCTTAAATCTACGTAACTTAAACTTCAAGATCTCAACAATACGACTTCTTAAACTAAGTTTTCTACCACATACTAAATGGATCTTAAAAATGAATCTTAAATAAAGTTGGACCAAATATTTTTACCTTTCTTGAAATATTGAGATGTGTTCTTGAGGATGGTGGAGGCTTGGAAGTGCTTGGTATGATTTTTGGAACCTAAAACCTCCATTAAAATCAAGAAACCAAAGAGAGGTTACTATTTATACTATTCACTAGTGAGTTTCTTGAATTTATTTCACCCATCAAACCTTGATAAAAACAGATTAAAGAATTTTCTTACCTTATTTTAATTGCTAGGATGCTTGAGAATTAATGGGATAATTTTACCATGGCTAGAACTTGAGATTTTGAATTGGATTTCCCCTTCTTTTGCATTAGGGCCGAATGGAAGCATCAAGGGGGTATTTATACTCCTCTTGGTTGCTTAGCTTGGTTGATTTTCTAGGAAACTTCTAGGAAATAGGGTGGAAGATCTTGCACTTGATTTTTATTCTCCTAGGTTGAATCCTAGGTTTATTCTTGTTGCAAATCTTAGGGACAAATCTTTGGTAGCTTCCTAGAAACTACTTATGTTAGCTTGCTTAGCACATTATTTGGATAGCTTGCTTGATAATCCTATGGTTAGGTTAATATTTGATAAAGTAACCATGGTTACTTTCTTACCATGGTTTAGTTAGTGCGTTACGTTTATTTAATCGTTTACGCATTCGCTCGGTTGCTTAAACATTTTCGTAATACTTACTCGTAAATGGTTCGCGACGTAATTCCTTTAGTATTTCTTCCTTATATTTTTAATTATCATACCTGAATATAAATCTGTAGGGTTTTAATCTCATAATTATATTGTGATTCCCGTAATCCTCGATGAGTCATAAATACGGTCGTTTTTCAAAGTTCGTTTTCTTCGAAAACTAATAGCGTTTACATACACTCATTTAGTACGTATAATCGTAATATCAACTCCGAAACTCATTTTCTCATGCACTACATAGTGTGGGCTCAAAAGTTTTTCCCGTCCGTCAGGGTTACTATTCTTTAAACATTTTACAAGGTTTCAAAAATTCAAGTTATTATATTACCATTCATAAAGGTCTTTTATCGATGTCAAAAATTTGGGTTCTTACAAGTTTTCTCTTGGAATGGAGCTTGTATCTGAATCTTCTTTTATGCTGTGTTTCTGCTTACACTTTCTGATCCTTAGGTTCATCAATTACAGTTGGTTGTACATGAATTTCTGTTGTGGTTTTTACAGCTTGAAGCTTGGCCAAGATAGCAGCTTGCTTCTTCTTTTGTTTAAGCTTTTTAGCATCCGGAGCAGCTTGCTTCTTTTCTTGCCTGATCCTTTCTTTCTCTTCCTTCTTAGCTTCCACAAACATGGGGTGACCAGCCACCACACAAATTTCCTTAACATTTCTGTAAATCTTGGCTAATCTTCTTTTGAGTGAAGAATCAGCTGGATCTTTGTAGAAGGCAATTGACGTGGCCAACAGCTTCTTCTCATCTGGCCTAGGTGTCTCATATACAGTATCCATAGGATTCTTGTTTGAAAACTTTGAATAGTTTCTTTTAGGCTTCATAATGAAATCTACTTTTAGAGATTTGATGCAAGATATCTGGCCTTTTTCCAGATAATCCATACTCATTTCATTCATAGAAATGTTCTTGACTTGAGAGTAATGAATGAATGTTTTGTCTGGCTTCTGAATTGGCCCAAATTTTTGTTGAATTTATGCATCTATCTTTCTCCACTTTTCTTTCAACTCCTTCTCAGCTGCTGCTACATCAATTTTTAGCAGTTTATCATCTGTGTTTAGTTTTGCCGCTGCAGATTTATGATATCAATATTGTCCATGGTTGAAGGCTTTGTAAAAGCAATTGTTGGCATAATTACTTTGCTGAATTGGATGTTTAGCACTTTCTGCTCCCCCTCACTCCTTGATCCCTCTTGACTGACAGGGAAAATAGCACTTTCTTTCTCCCCCTTTTTGTTATCAGCAAGTTGAGTAGAGTAAGAGGTTTGTGTTGCCACTAGCTTTTGGAGCAAGTCTGTTTGTTGTGCTTGATGTAGATGAATAGCTGTTAAAGAAGCTTTCATAGCAGTCATTCTTTTATCCAAGGAATCCACTTGAGTAGCAAGATCTGAGTTCTTCCTTAGCTGTCTCTTAATATCAATCATGGTTGCTTCTGGAAGTTTAGCATCCAATCTTTCAGAAATGTCCTTTTTCATTTGATCAATCTCACTTTTGATAGATATGACATCATGATTGTGTTAAAAGCCTTGGATTGGCTGTAATTAAAGAGAAGCAAGGTGTGCTTGTAGGAGCTTCTTGGTGCTGGCATTTGTTGTGGATTGAAGAGCAGATTGTGTCTGACTTATGAGTTGAATAAGGGTGGTCTTGAAATAATGTTCATCATATTGCTTTGAAAATTCCCAAGATGGCATACCAGATCTGGAACGAGGGCCTACTTTTTCCCCTATGCCCAGTGACCCCTCTTCACTATCATCACCAAATAATTCTTCTGATCCACCAGCTTCATAGTCTATGTCATCACCAGCTGTAAAAGGCATAGCTGTGATGGCATCTTTTGCCCTTTGCATGGATTGAGTAGTGTACACCAGATTCAGCATCCTTTTTGAACATTCATTGCCCTGTCCAGCCAAAAGTTGATATGCTGGAACAGGATGAGTAAATGTCTCAGCACCCAAAGAGGTGGAATCTATAACAGCTTGACTATGCTGCGATATATCCTCTCTATTTGCCTCATTGACATTCATTGACTCACTAAAAATGATGTCCACCCTTATTTCTTCTGTACCTGCTTTTATCTCATGATCTCTCTTTTCTTGCATCAAGGGCTCCCCTTGGCTTCCCACCCTCACACCCTCACCTTCACTATCTAAGGTGGGACTCTTCTCACTCACTTTTGCTAGTCCTAAAGAAATGGACTGCATTTGTTCACTCTTTTTCTCTCCTTTTTCCTGGGAGCAACCCAGACTCTCACTCAATTCACACCCTTCCCTCAGTCCTAAGAGTGATTGTACTACTACCAAGTCTTCTGCACTTGTAAGAATTGAAGAAATTTAAAGTTGTGCAGAGACACCGGACGGATGAGAAATATCCATCGGGATAGTAGTTTGGCCATCCGACAGATGATTGCTGTCAAGCTTATCCGTCGGGATACAATCATTACTCGACGGATGATGAATATCCATCAAGATAGAAGAAATGAATGAGTTTGGAGTGGAGACTATTGTAGACCCTATGCAGATTGATGAGAATTTTGGCACAGATGTCTCAACAGACTCGGAAAGAAATGGCAATTGAGCCAACAAATCATCTAAAAGATGATGCTCACTTTCTTGGATTTTTGGCTTCTACAAGAGAGTTAAAGATGGAGAATTTGGAAGTGATGTATTTATCATGTCAATATCCAGTGAGTATGTGGGAGAATTTGGTGTATCAGGTGCTTCAATTATAAGAGATTTTGGCTGTGACTCCACATTTATTGGAGCCACATCAATCTGACTTTGAGATGGTGCAGTGACTGGGTCTTTAGCACCAGTTTGCACTGGGTGTGTGCCCTGTGCATCCCCAAAGATTTTTGATGTTTTCTTTCTAACATAAGTTTGTGGTGAGCTAGTGTCCCTACCCCTTTTGGTATGTGCTCCTGGTTGAGAGCTTGTTTCAATAGTGACATCCTTTTGGCAGGATGAAACTAGTAATGAGCTTATTTCCTTATTAACAACCACAGTTTGTTGGGAAACTATGGTGTGGCTAGGTTTGGGTACTCTCTTCTCACCAGCCTTATCCTTAGGGTTTCTTTGATTTTCACCCTGTCCCTTACCTTTCTCACCGACCTTCACACTCCCCTCCTTTTGTTTAGTGGATTTTGCAACCGATTTCTTTGGAAAGAAATCAGAGGGGGCTTTCTTAGATTTGGATTTAGAAGTTTATGATTTAGTAGCTTGGGTAGGCATCTATTTGGTCATTGACATATATGTCATTGCTACATTTGAAGGCAAAGAAATGTATGAGGTTGGAAGAGTGGAGATAGTAGAAATTACCTCACTTACCTGAGGTCCCTCCATTACTGGAAAATAGAAGAGGGGAACCTCTTTGTGGCGGTCTGCTCTATTAAGATCTGCAATTATTCTTCTTTCTTGAACCCAACACTTCAGCTTGTTGGTTGGGTTCTCAATCACAATGTTCTCAATGAGATGGTTAGCAAGCATCATGAAAAATCTAGCATAATAGACATTTTTCCTCTCTTATTGAGTTCTCCTAACTTAAAGCCTAACTCAAACAAGACCAAGTCACTAAAATTAAAGTACTTATCAGTAACTAGCATGTAAAGCATGTTAAGCATGTATATGTTAATAGAATCAAAGTTACTAATTTTACCAGAAAACACTTTAGTTACCACATCACACAGATAACTCCATTCTTTCCTAAGACCCAACCTTCTAATTTCACTTAATTTAGAGGTAGTGAGTGCATAGACCATGGAATTTAGCATGTTAACTATATCAGTATCTGTGTGTGGAGTAGTAACAGTATTATCAGGATTTCTAAAGCATTCTTTGACAATATCACTATTAATGCAAAACTGCTTACCTTTAAGAGTGAAAGTGATGGTCTTGTCAGTTGAGTTGTACACTGCAGTTGTCCATATCTCCTCTACAACCTCACAGTAGATGGTGGGAGATTCCAGCATAGCATAGTTGAGTTTACAGCCTCCCACAATATCCATCATTTTATGGTAATTTCCAGACTGTTGAATCTCCTTGTTCACTAGAGTTGTGAAGTTGTTATTTTCATAGATGTACCCAGTTTGAGACATGATTTTGACGACTGGTGCCATTGTTAGAGATTGAAATTTGCAGAGAGAGTGATTGCTTTTGAGGAAGAAAGAAGTTAGAGCAATTGAATCTTGAGAATGATAAAAGAGTAGAACAAAAATGAATTCTGCTTTTATACTATCTCAGAAATAAACTGTCAAAAGTAATAAAGTAAAATAAAGTGACCAATAAAAAATTGCCCAAAATAGCCATTTAAAAATGAATAAACTGTAAAAAATTCTGTCACTTATCCATCGTGTCATGCTCACAAACTGTAAGTATACTCGATGGATAATGTTCAGAGATTTAACGACTAGGATTGGGACAATTCGACGGATGAGGATAAATCAGTTATCCGTCGAGTTATAAAATACTCCAGAAAAATAATTGATTTTTCTTAACAATTAATATACTGACGAATGATCAAACTCGATGGATAATGAGCATCCTTCGGGATGTAAATTTTGACTTAGCCAAAATTTCATCCAAAGCAGAAAAATTAATTAAATTTCTGGCTGCATTACAACTTGCAAAAATATTTGAAAATGATTCAAGAATAATTATGCATACTTAACTCACTTACCAACCTTGAAAAGGTGGATTCATCAAGTGGCTTGGTAAATATGTCTGCAAGCTGCTTTTCACTTGGAACAAAATGAAGTTCCACAGTACCATTCATCACATGTTCCCTTATGAAGTGGTACTTGATGTCTATGTGCTTTGTTCTTGAATGCTGCACTGGATTTTAACTGATGGCAATTGCACTTGTGTTATCACAGAAAATGGGAATTCTATCCACTTGTAGACCATAGTCCAACAATTGTTTTTTCATCCATAAAATCCGTGCACATCAACTACCAGCAGCAATATACTCAGCTTCAGTTGTAGAAGTAGAAACTTAATTTTACTTTTTACTGAACCAGGACACAAGCTTGTTTCCTAGAAATTGGCAGGTTTCTGTTGTACTTTTTCTGTCTATTTTACAACCTGCATAATTTGCATCTGAATAACCAGTTAGATCAAAACCAGAATCTCCAGGGTACCAAATGCTAAGTTTTGGTGTTCCCTTGAGATATCTGAAAATTCTCTTAATATCTACTAAGTGAGATTCTCTAGGATCAGCCTGAAATCTAGCACAAAGACAAGTAGAAAACATTATATCTGGCTACTAGCTGTTAAGTACATAAGTGAGCCAACCATGCCCATATAGCTTGAAATATCCACAGACTTTTTAGTATTATTTAATTCAAGCTTAGTTGCAGCGGCCATGAGAGTTTTTGCAGATGTGTAATCCATTAGATCAAAGTTCTTTAAAAGATCATGAATGTATTTAGTTTGACTAATGAATATTTCATCACTAACTTGCTTAACTTGCAAACCAAGAAAGTAAGTTAGTTCTCCCATCATACTCATTTCATACTTACTTTGCATCAATTTGGCAAACTTTTTACAAAGTTTTTCATCTGTAGAGCCAAAAATAATGTCATCTACATAAATTTGAACAAGTATACTAGAGCCATTAACATTTCTAAAGAATAGAGTTTTGTCTATAGTACTTGTAGTGAAGTGATTCTCTAAAAGAAATTTTGACAAAGTGTCATACCAGGCTCTAGGTGCTTGCTTCAGTCCATAAAGTGCTTTCAAAAGATAGTAAACATATTCTGGAAAATTTGGATCTTCAAAACCAGGAGGGTGACTGACATAGTCTTCCTCCTCCAAATCTCCATTCCGACATGCACTTTTGACATTCATTTGATAGACCTTGAAATTGGCATGGGCTACATAGCCTAAGAAAATCCTGATGGCTTCAAGTCTTGCAACAGGAACAAAAGTTTCATCAAAATTTATTCCTTCTTGTTGACAATAGCCCTTAGCAACCAATCTAGATTTGTTCCTTACTACTATGCCATTTTCATCCATCTTGTTTTTGAATACCCATTTGATGTAAATTGGATTCTTTCCTTTGGGCTTGGGTACCAGCTTCCAAACTTTATTCCTTTCAAATTGGTTTAGCTCCTCCTACATAGCTAAAATCCAATCAGGATCCAACAAAGCTTCTTCTACCTTTTTTGGTTCTTCCTTAGATAGGAAGCTGCTATATAGACATTCTTCTTGAGTTTCTCTCCTTGTTTGAACTCTTGAAGATGCATCACCAATGATGAGCTCAAAGGGGTGATCCTTAGTCCATTTTCTTTGTTGAGGTATATTAGCTCTAGATGAAGAGGCCTCATTGTTGTCTTGATGTGTGACTGAGTTTTGATTAATAGAAACTCCCCCTGAGTTTATGAATCTTTGATTTGAGAAAGGGGAGCTTTCTATAACTGATCTATTCTGACTTTCAGCTTCTCTTAATGATCCGACGGATGGTGCACTTTGTGTTCCGACGGATGAAGCCGTTTGTCTCCCGACGGTCAAGGCAGATTGTCTCCCGATGGATGAAGCATTTTGCAACTCGACAGATGTTGAATTATGTGCTTCATTAGTTGTAGATTTTTCTGCATTATCCTTATTCACAGTTTCTTGATCACTTTCATCATCATTGTCATCACTACCATCTCCACATTGTCAAACTTGAGGCTTTCATAAGAATCTTCATCTTGCAGTCCTTCAATCTTTTTATCATCAAACATAACATGTATTGATTCCATAACAATGTTGGTTCTAAGATTGTAGACTCTATATGCTTTTCCCACAGCATATCCAACAAAAATTCCTTCATCTGTTTTAACATCAAACTTCCCATGTTGATCAGTTTAATTCCTCAAGATAAAACATTTGCAGCTAAAGACATGAAGAAAATTTAGAGTTGGTTTCTTGTTCTTGAACAATTGGTAGAGTGTCATACATTTTGCTTGATTAATCAAAGAAATATTCTGAGTGAAGCAGGCAGTATTCACAGCTTCATCCCAAAAATATGTTGGTAACTTTGATTCTTCAAGCATTGTCCTTGAAGCTTCAATAATAGATCTGTTCTTTCTTTCCACTACTCCATTTTTTTGTGAAGTTCTTGCTGCAAAAAATTCATGCATTATCCCATTCTCTTCACAAAATGATTTCATCACAGAATTCTTGAACTCAGTTCCATTGTCACTCCTGATTCTTCTTATCTTGAAATCAGGATGATTGTTGACTTACCTTATGTGATTGATGGTGATTTCACTAGCTTCATCTTTAGATTTTAGGAAATATGTCCAAGAGAATTTTGAAAAACGCAAAATCTTTTTCTTGAAATGGACAACACATTGACTGGTCTAAATAGATCCATGTGTAGCAATTGCAAAGGTTCTTCAATTATTGAATCAAGCTTCTTTCTGAATGATGCTTTAATCTGCTTTCCTTTTTGGCAGACATCACACAATCCATCCTTAAAAAACTCCACTTGAGGAATTCCTCTTACTATTTCTTTCTTGACAAGCTCATTCATGGTCTTGAAGTTTAGATGGGACAGCTTCTTGTGCCATAGCCAACTTTCATCTTGACTTGCTTTATTGAGAAGACAAGTGACAGATTCTGCATTAGATGAGTTGAAGTCAGCTAAATACATATTTCCTTCTCTCACTCCAGTGAGAACCACTTTGTTGCTTCTTTTATTTGTCACAACACAGGCTTCTGAATTGAAGGTTACTGAATTGCCCTTATCACAAAGCTGGCTGATACTCAACAAGTTATGCTTGAGACCATCCACTAGGGAAACCTCTTCAATGATGACATTGTCTTTTGAGATCAAGCCATATCCCACAGTATAACCCTTGTTGTCATCTCCAAAAGTAATACTTAGGCCAGCTCTCTTCATTGAACTCTGTGAGTAGGGTAGAATCTCTAGTCATGTGCCTTGAACAACCACTATCCAGGTACCAAAGATTCTTTTTGTTTCCCTGCTCACATCAAAATCATATCAAGTTGATTTTGGTACCCAAGTTTCCTTGGGTCCCGCCTTGTTAGCTTTCTTCTTTGGTTTCTTAGGTTTGATCTCATTTGACTTGGGAAATCCTGATTCATCCTTAGTCATTTGAGTTGGACCTTTGAAGCCAGTCATTAAAACAGAATTATCATGCACATTTTGATTAGCAAGAAAAGGTATACAGTTTGCAAACATGTTATTCCAGTAAGGCATGCTAAATGGCATATGTGGCATACTAAATGCAGCATAATAAGGATTAGGTGCAAATGGCATTTAGCAAATTGTGCATTGATATTCTGAGCAGACATAGCATTCATAGGCATAGAAGGCATGTCTTTCATGTTGGGAAAAGAAGAGGGTACAGATATAGGAGTAGGCATGGTAAGTTTGCAATTAACAGACAAATGATTAACACTACCACACTTAACACAGATTTTCTTGGAGCATACTTATCAGGTGTTTAGTTTTTATATTTGTTAATCGCTACTTTCCCATTTCTATTGTTTTTCTTCTTAGTTTCTGTTTTAACTTCAATCTTTTCTAATCTGTCATTCAATTGCTTGATGGACAGATGACCAACATTCACTTTCTTCTCCTTCTTCTCTTGACTTGATTCTCCTGAAACAAAGTTTTTGGAAACTGATCCATATTTTTCATTCAACTTGGCAAGTTTGGCTTTGCTCACAGGTTTGCTCATAGCCGACGGATGTGGCTCTTTGTCACTCGACGAATAATCCTTTTGAATATCCGACGGATGATTCTCATCATCCGTCGAGTCCACATTTGTTAGCAATCCTTCAACCAAATTGGATTCCAGCTTCTCCTTACTCATTTTCCAGGCTACATCACAAAAGGACTCAATACCTTGAACTTTAGAGATTTGAGCATGGACATCTCTGGATGATTTCCATGCTTTAATCACTTCCTGTTCTCATTCAAGATGCTTCTTTAAAATCTCTTCTTTCTTCAAGGACTCAGTTAATTCATCCTTAGCAATCTTACACTCAATTCTCAATTTTTCAAATTCAATAAAGTGAGACTCTAACACATTATTCCTCTCACTTAAAAACAAATTATTTCTTTTATTTTAGCATTTTCTTTAGTGAGGGACTTAAGTGTAACACGCAAGTGATATAATTATGTAGACATGTCATTGATTGCATCATTACACTCATCCTTAGATAAATGTGCTAGGTTAGTGGTGATTACCTGATTACTTGAAGAACTTGTTTCTGTTTCATCAGACTTGGCCATCAGGGCTAGATTGACATAGCTTACATCCTCATCTTCATCCAATCCATCAGATGCCCAATCATTTTCCTGTGTAATGAAAGCCCTTTCCTTTTGCTTGAGCAACTCAAAATATTTCTGTTTGTAATCAACCGGCTCAAACTTCATTTTGCTGGAATCTGACTTTCTACACTCACTGGAAAAATGCCTTGCCAAGCCACATTTGAAACATTTGAATTTGAATTTATCCACCATGTTTATTCTACTTGGCTTGGCTGCTCCAAAGTTCTGTTTGAACTTGATATTGGAAAATCTTCTGGAAAGGAATGCTAAATGCTCATCAATATCATCCATGTCATCTTGGATCAAATGATCTTCATTTTCAGCTACTAGCCCTTTTCCCTTATTCTCACAGACCTTTGAAGTAGACTCAACAGCTTCTACCTTCATCTCTTTCTCTTTCTCTAACTCAGCAACCAGTGCTATGGACCCTACTTTCTTCCTTCCTTTCTCCATCCTCTCATCTTGCTCTATTTCAAGCTTATAAGTCTTCAGGATGCCATACAGTCTCTCCAAGGTAAACTCCTTGTAATCCTGAGAATTTCTCAATGAGACTGTCATTGGTTTCCACTCATATGGAAGAGATCTAAGGAACTTGAGGTTAGAGTCTTTTGTCTGATAGACTCTTCCATACAACTTCAGAGCATTTAGTATTTTTTGAAATCTACTAAAAATATCAGTGAGAGACTCACTATCTTCACAATTGTAACACCCCCAAATCCGGGGTCGGGGATCCGGGTTGTCACGAGTTCCATTTCCCTTAATAATACTTAATCTTAATAATCAACCAACTACTGCGTATTGTGACCCCACAATATATACATACACCACGAGTTATAGTCTCAGAGATGAATATCCAAAAATAACACAAGTCATTTTATTCCACAATTATAAGCCATTACACCTCAAAAGGGTTTCTGAATAAATTTACATATTCTTTGCCATTATTACAATTCATAAATGTACATAAGTCTGGCACATCAAGAGTTGAAAGCCTAGCCTATTGGTAGTTCCTACCTCAACTACAACGGCATCAACGCCTACAGAAAACTGCGGAACGTTTCATAACCGCTCACAAATTGGGAGCTTGATCCTGTTCATCTTGTCTATCTGTTGTTGTGTGATGAAAGAAGAAAGCAAGGGTGAGCAACAAGCCCACCAAAATAATATGTATAATAATTTACAATATATGAGCATTCTCATAGCACTCATGAAAGTCTTGGTCAAAAAGAAATGAACCAAGTTTGATCTCTTAATGTGACCAAGTCACAAAATATTCAGTATATACATATATATATATATACTTTTCACAATCTTGGAAATCCTCTGACATGTATAATATACACAGAGTTCCAGTTTATAACTGTATAAAAATATCGTTGCAAGGTGATCTCATATATCTAACCTTGTCTCAACGTTTTTCTAAAAATCTTTGACATGCATAAGATAATCATTTACTAGAGATAAGTTCAAAAGATGAAATTACAAGATACTCCAATATACTTATATCTTTTCCGAATACTACTTGAACTACCACCGTTCAAGTTATAATTAGTTTCAAAAGTTCATCACACTGATGAGACTACAAGATAAGACTTGAATAGATTCAATCTTTGAAATATCATTTGAAAGAAATGAAGTTACGAGATACTTCATTAAGTCCCGATATATATATACACCTATATATATATATAAATTTCATACACTCCTTGAAAACCTCTGTTATAAAAATTATAAACAGAGTTGCAATATCCAATGAATTTTAGAAATGAGAAAACCTTTGCAAAAACCTGATATCTTGCTGATCAGGCAAAGATACCAATAAGTAACATTTTCTACTAGTAGATGGACGAATTCCCCACTGGTCATCACCCTAGCCGTAATAGGACCTTATGCTGGACTGCCACTCAGCCACTTACGCATTTGATGGACTCCCACTGAGCCACTTACACTTTCATGGACGCCCACTGAGCCCATGTTGCTTATGCCGACTCAAATAGATGAACTTACTACCAAACGATGGGCAAGTAATCAAGATTTTTTCTCAAAACAGCAACCTCATTGCGAATGTAAAATACACCACTGAGCCAGATCCCTCAGGTTTTGAGCGAGTATTTAAATCCCCTTCGAAAGGAAGATCTTAAATATCAAAATGAGTTTTGGGATCCGCTCTAACTTTTAAAAATCATTTTGAAGACTCGAAAACATTTTTAAGAATGTTTGGAGTAATGCTGATTTAATGAAATAAATCAGTCCCGATATATTAGAAAATATCTGAATATTATTATTTAAATAATATTCCCAAAAGGATAATCCTTATAAAAATAATTGAAGTAGAAGTTTGAAAACTTATACTTGAAATGAATAATAAATAACCAAAGATATACGATCTTTATTTAAATAATCAAAAATAATTTTGATTATCAAAACATTATTCTTTAATAAAATAAAGAATATTATTTAATAAAATAAGAGGAGTCATAAGTCCTCGAATGAATATTCAAAATAATATTCATTAAATAAAATAAACGGAGTCATAAGTCCTCGAATGAATATTCAAACTAATATTCATTAAATAAAATAAAGTTATCGAATAAACCTAATTCGATTAATAGTTTTGAAAACTATATCTTATATATATATAAATATATATATATATATATAATATACTCGGGAACATTGTCTCCCGATTTAGAAAATGTTCACCTTTGGGTCCCCCATACCAAGGGTATACGCAACTACTGCTTATCTCTAGCATAGGTATTATGCAACTTATAAGCATTTGAATCAACAATTAGATATCAAGATTATGAAACAGGCATGCATATATACCATATCAGCATGCTCCAATATATCACAAAATTTTCTAATAACAATCATGCACTTATCACAAGATAATGCATATACATATATACATCACAACAACAGTATAACGGGTAGAAAACTTGCCTGAGTGCTCCGGGGTAGAATTAAGCTTAGAGTGGGTCCGGTAACCTATGAACAACAACATAAACCGGAATTAAACCACGGTCGCTTAAGAAACTAGACTTTAACCAATTGAACCCTATCGTTCGCTTATGGTCACTTCTACGCTTAACGAATCACATAAGTCCTTCGAGTACCCTCGACTCCACCATTTTTAATAAATTAACCATTAAGAATTTTAAGGCGATTCTTTCGCGAGCTCTCTACCAACTACTTAATCCAATTTACATAATTGTTTCATACTCCAATTAGTCATTTAAGGGCATTAACCAAGGTTTCAAGGGAAGGCGAGGGGTAATGGTTCGTTTGCGAAACGCCGTTACTTAAAACGTTCGTTTCTCCTAAACCGTACATCGGATTTAAGCGAACCACATATCAAAATGAAGCTCGTAACATGAACTATCTAAACATGGCATGGTCAGAATCTTACAGTGAGTTCACGGGTCCTGATGTTAAGAACAAAAACAGTGTAAAGTAAATTGGGCATTACGACGGCTATGTTTACGCGATTACCAAATTTAAACCATTCCAATCAATTCACAATTCAACCCACAATCACCACTACAACCAAAATTCATCCATTCTTTACTACAACAGTCCCAACAACTCAATATTTCCAATTTATACTACTTCTCAATCATGAACTAAGAGCTTACTTAAGTTCATTAATTAATCATCAAGATTTACAACTCCAAAAATATTACAAAACCAACCAATCTCTAAATATTCAATAATCATGCCTCTCATGAACTATACTACTCATAACAAGCTCTTAACATTCAATAATTATGCTAGGTTAATAGATTATACCTTCCTTGTGAGTAGGAGTAGTAATGAGCTTGAAACAACCTTGGAAAATCCTTACTAAAGCTTTATCTAAACAAAAACACAAGATCAAAATTTCAAGTTCTTGAAAAACACTATTCACTCTCTTCTTCCATGAATTAAAGGAAGAGATTGTGAAGGAATTTGAAGCTTAGACGTATAGGATATCTATATATATGTACAAGGAACCTTAGATAATTACCTCACTAATTAACAAGGCTTGGAACTTGAATTTGAGTTTTTCTTTCTTTTGAAATGGAGATGAAGCCGAGAGCTTCTTCTTGAAAAGGTGAAGTCAATTTGTATTTTGTGATTTGTTTTGCCTTGTCTTGGTTGTTTTGTGTTTGTTTTATTTAATTAACCTTTTAACCATGTTAATTTTTGTGTGGTTTATAATCAACCAACATTTCTTTCCCTTTTTGGTCAGGCTTATGTCATCCTCCTATGTCATCTTCCCACACTTGTCCTCTTCTTGTTGGTGTGATGACATAATCATCACTAACCTCTTTGATTAACTCCTAGTTACTTGGCTAATGACCGCTGATCTGTTATACGGTTCGCTTAACTTTCGTTCTCATTTATCGTTTGAGGGATCATACCCGGGATCTTATTACTTGGGTTCCCTTAACCTTTCTCAATACATTATATTCCTTTTATGATCCCCTCTTATAATCCTTGAATTTAAATCCTTTTATCCTGTTACCTTATACTCAATTCTTTCGGTATCTGGTGGATTTTCGGGAAAAATCAAAGTGTTCGAATTTGGATTCTAACGATCTTTACATACACTTATTGTTGGATTTTTAACGCAGCGGGGGCATGGCAAAACACTTTTACACACATAAAATCCAAATAAAAGCATACAGATCATGAATAAAAATTCGAGGGATCGAATCTAACCTTTAAAAATAATTCGGAGACAACGATCAGAGATCCTTAGCAGTTGCTCCTCAAGTGTGAAGCACTCCACCGGTATCCACCAAGAAAACGATGTTAAGGAGGAGGAAGGAGGTGGAGAGAATTGGGTTTTCCAAACTTTTTGGGTTTTCGGGTTCGATGTGGGTTCGAATAAAATTAGGTTCTATAATAGTGTATTTATAGGCAAAATTTTCAGCTGAAATTTTCCCATAAATATTATTATTATTATCCCATTTATTATTCTCATTAATAATTAAAACACCTTTTAATTACTAATCCTTTTTCTAAACACTTTAGAAATAATTCTCTCTCTTGATTTAATTTCCAAAAATTAAATTCTTAATTAATAATATTAAGAACTTTTCTTAATTAATTTATAATCAATTAAATCTCATTTAATCAATTATTAAATTTGCCAATTAATTATTTATTTCACAAATAAATAATTATTAGCCATTATTAATTAATTCCTCCACCATTAAATAATTCTCTTTTTATGATGTGACCCTGTATGTTCAATATTAAGCCGGTAGTAGAAATAAATAATAATAAAACTATTTTATCATTATTTATATAAATTCTCTAATTTATTAAATATGATTAATTAATTAATCACATTTATTCTACATCGTGAGGGATACTTCTCAGCATATCGTGACTATCCGGATAATATGAATTCACTGCTTAGAATACCAAGAACCTATTCAGTGAATAGTTACCGTACAATAAACTCCTTCTACCCTACAATGTCCCGATTAAATACAAGGCATGGATCTCGTGTCAAGCCTATCTAATTCAATCACTTGCTTACCATTTACTATGCGTACTTCTATGCAAATTAGAAACTCCTT
Source organism: Apium graveolens (assembly GCF_009905375.1). Lineage (NCBI taxonomy): Eukaryota > Viridiplantae > Streptophyta > Magnoliopsida > Apiales > Apiaceae > Apium > Apium graveolens. The sequence goes on along the minus strand of NC_133650.1, from coordinate 91,949,886 downwards.
TCTAATTTCATTCACTCTGGCCAGAAATTCCTGAACTAGCATAAGTGGATCAGCCTTAAACATTCGCTTCCTTCACTGGAAGGGGTAGATCCTTTATTGATCATACACTATCTTCGTGTACAAATTCCTATACCCAGAAGAGCCCTAATAATTGTCCCTGGAGACTAAGAACTAAACCAAAGCATAGTTCAGTGTACACAAGATGACTATGATGACCTCAAGTCTAAGGATACTTGTACAACTATCACTAAGCGAACAACTGCTGACACGTGAGTGAACTCCATCAGTTGTTCAGCTGGGCGAGTCATGTTCAGTGAACTTATTCTATAATAAGCACCTACATACTAGCTATAGTGTCACCACACAAATGTCTATGAGAACAGACATCCTTCATAATGAAGCAAGCATAGTATGTACCGATCTTTGCGGATTATTAATTACCAGTTAGTAATCCTACAACCAGGAACTATTTAAGTTTAGAGTTATCATCTTTTTAGGTCTCACTATTATGATCTCATCATAATCCATAAAAAGCTTTACTCTAAACTATGGTATATCTTATTTAAACACTTAAATAGATAAAGCCCGTAATAAAAGCAAAACAAGTCTTTATTAATATCAATGAAATCAAAACAGATTACATAAAAGTTATTCCTAAATCCTAATACATGATTGGACTTAGGACATATTCCTTTCAATCTCCCACTTGTACTAAAGCCAATCACTCTGGTATCTAATACCCATCTTGTCTTTATGATGATCAAAGTGACTTTCATAAAGTAGCTTTGTAAGTGGGTCTGCTATGTTGTTATGTGTGTAACTCTATTTCAATACAATACAAGAAATGTTACCACGCTCCCACTAACCCTTTTGTAGATGCATGGTTCATCTTTGTTTTTGATAAAATCAAACTCTTTGATTGTCTCATCAAAACGAATGTTCCATCTTTCGAGAAGCTTGCTTTAAACCACATATGGTTCGCAAAAGCTTACACACTAGGTTTTCATTTCTCTTGGAAAGAAAACCATCTGGCTAATTTCCAGATCTCATAGTCGTAGTAAGCAGCAATCGCAAGCAAAATCCGAACTGATTTTAACAGGGCTACAGGTAAAAGGTTTCATCAAAGTCAATCAATTGCCTTTGTTTGAATCCTTTTGCCACAAGCCTGGCCTTAAAGGTCTCAACCTGGCCATCTGCTATAATCTATCTTTTGTATATCGTATACATAGATTCCATTCTGGATTTCATGGCACTATGCCATTTCTCTGAGTCAACACTACTCATAGCCTCATTATAGGTTACAGGGTCGTCATCATCAATGATCGACAACTCATTGTCATTCTCAATGACAAGGCCATATTACCTCTCAGGTTGGCGAGACACTCTCCCTGACCTACGAATGGGCTATTCCACAAAAGTTTGTTCAGTCAGAACAGGTGTTTCCACTTGATCCGTAGTAGTTTGTGCTTCTTGAACTTCATCAAGTTCAATTTTGCTCCCCGTGTTTCCTTCAAGGATAAACTCCTTTTCCAAGAAGGTAGCATGTCTGGAGACAAACACCCGATGATCGGTGTAAAAGTAATACCCTAAAGTCTCTTTAGGATATCCCACAAAACTATATTTTACGGATCGATATTCCAGCTTATCTGGCTCAACTTACTTGACGTAAGCTGGACATCCCCAAATCTTAACGTGTTTAAGACTCGGTTTCCTTACTTTCCATATCTCATACGGAGTTTGAGGAACAGATTTGGAAGGCACCATATTCAGTAAATATGCTGAGGTTTCCAATGCATAACCCCATAGGAATACTGGAAGATTTGCATAGCTCATCATGGACCGAACTATGTCTAACAAAGTTCGATTTCTCCTTTCAGATACCAATCTGGAGGAGTCCACTGGGAGACTATACCATTAACTTTGAGATAATCTAGAAACACTCCATTAAAGTATTCACCACCTCGATCTAATCGAAGAATTATAATACTATGTTTGGTTTGTTTCTCCACTTCATACTTATATTCTTTGAACCATTCAAAGGCCTCAGACTTGTGTTTCATCAAACACATATCCGAATCCAGATCTATCATGTATGAAAGTAATGAAGCATGAAAATCCACCCATGGCTTGCGTAGACATTGGTCCACATACATTTGTGTGTACCATTCCTAGCAAATTTGCAGTCCTCTCTCCATGTCTACTGAATGGAGACTGCAGTGCCACTATAAAGTGAGATTTTCATCATCCCTTTTCTTTTATTAGTTTGTTCAATCTGAAGTAAATTATGTCACATATATACAGACCATTATTTAAAGCACCACGTCCATAAAGAATATTATCTTTAAGAATAGAACATTCATTATTCTCAATAATAAATGAAAATCCAGCCAAGTCTAACATGGGAATAATATTCCTCACAATCGAGAGAACAAAATAACAATTATTTAAAATAATAGTCTTGCCCGTAGGCATATGTAAATGAAATGATTCTACATCTATAGCAGCAACTCTTGCTCCATTTCCCATCATTAGAATCACCTCCTCTTCCTCAAGAGTCCTACTTCTCCTTGGTCCCTGCAACAAATTGCAGATATGAGAACCATAGGCGGTATCTAATACCCAAGTAGAAATTTGATTTAATGACATATTCACTTCTATCATGAACATACCTGAATCAGAAGCGGTAGTCTCACTACCCTTCTTCTTCTTCAATTCTGCAAGGTAAACCTTGCAGTTCCTCTTCCAGTGCCCCACCTTGTTACAGTGAAAGCAAACAACTTTGCTCTTGGGGTCTTCAGCTCTTGGTGGAACCGGCATTTTCTCACATACTTTCTTCTTCTTAGAAGAGTTCCTCTTCCTTTTCTTAGAATTGGAACCTTCACCAATTAGAAGAACAGAACTCTTCTTAGGAGGAAAATTCGATTCCGCAGTCTTCAACATGTTGTGGAGTTCAGGCAGGCTGACATCCAACTTATTCATGTGAAAGTTCACAACAAACTGCGAGAACGAACTCGAAAGCGATTGCAAGACAAAGTCTTGGCTCAGCTTCCCATCCATGGCAAAACCAAGTTGTCCAAGACGTTCAATCAAATTGATCATCTTAAGTACATGGTCATTCACAGATGATCCCTCAGACATCCTACAACCGAACAACTCCTTCGATATCTCATATCGAGCTGTCCTCCCCGCCACATCATACAACTCTTGTAGATGTATGAGGATAGTGTGAGCATCCATATGCTCATGTTGCTTCTGTAGCTCAATGTTCATGGAAGCTAGCATGATGTATTGAGCAACATTTGCATCATCTATCCACTTACGATACACAACATGTTCATCATTATGTGCATCACTAGCAGGTTCAGTAGGCTTAGGTGAGTCAATCACGTATTCCAGCTTCTCAATCCTGAGAACAATTCTCAAGTTTCGAAGCCAGTCAGCATAATTAGGACCAGTCAATTTGTGAGTATCTAGTATGCTCCTGAGTGATAGTGCAGAAGACATAACGTACAAAGTAAATCTGTAAATGATAAACACATAACAACACTTAGCAAATATTCGATTTCATTTCAAAACACTATATGAATCGGGTCTTTATTCATAAGTGTTCAAACTTATGAATAATTGAGTTCAATAGGCAGACAACTCTTGTCAATTACATCTAATGTTATTCCCTAATCAAACTTTAGCCTCTTGAATAATTGAGTCACGACTGTGGCACGGCAAACTCAATATTCTAAGTCAAGTCTAACCCAACATTCCGTATAATTGAATCAGTCCCCAAAGGCCCACGGCTGTGGCACGTAACGACCTTTAGATTCTTATTCAATGTACACATCTCTATGTAATAGACAAGTATTTCTTATTTCAAAATCAAAGCCCTCGGCTGTGGCACGAAACGACAATGGTTCAAAAATAAGAACTACTTTCTACCATGTTGGAAGGCTATGACCGACACAAGCCCGTTGTATCATTGGCCAATTACTACTTGATATTATTTAATTTTAGAGGAATTATATTACGTTACAATCATAATCATATTATAAAGAAATTCTTCCTTTTAAATTAAATATTTCAAATCAATAATCAATAATCAGATGATTCCCAGATCGGGTGGAGCATTGTCAAGAGGCGTCACTTAATAACCCTTTCTTACAGATAGAAATCTGTTATTGACAGAATCATCTTTTCTCTCATATCGAAAATTCATATTCAATTACGTGTTTCATAAACACAATAATCTCATGATTGTATTCATAATATTATTATTAAGGTTATGAAACAATTTCACTATACTAGGTTGTCTAACAAACGCCTTATGTTTATTTAAGTTCACCTAAATCTATCATCGCATGATAAACTAAGCATATATCACATATATCAACATGAATAAACATCAAGGTAGGCATGTTACATCATCTAGCACATTAGTCTAAGCATTATACATCTCTATGTATCACATGAAGCATTTAAAATCAATTCAAACGATCAAAAACAGCTTTAAAACACTTCATGGAATATAAAAAGTTCAAAACTTTTATATAAACTAAAATTGATCACTCCATTAGATCCGTCTCGAAAAAATGAATCCAACGGTATATTGCACGCCTAAAACGGAGTTACGAAACTCCCAGAAAATCAATTTTAAAATCAACAGACGGGCTGTAACGCATTACAGGAACGCGTTACAGGACCTGTAACACATTCCGGTGATGCGTTACACCCCTTTTCAGCCATTAAAGGGTGTAACGCATTCCGTGAATGCGCCACAGGTGTGTAACGCATTCCCGGAATGCGTTACACCCCTATTTTTTTTTTGTTTCAGCAGTAGCCGCCGCTTTCCTCGAACTGCGCGCAGCCGTCCTTCTCTGTCCTGTCTGTCTTCTTTCTCCATGCAGCAGCAGTACAACAATAGCAGATGATGCATAATATATATATACTTACTTACAATTCATATATATATATATATTTTTATTTAATTACGAATTATTAATGATACAACTTCAAAAATTCATAATAAAAAATCTATACATCATAAAATTATGAAAAAAATACCCAGACGATCTACAACACTTGTAGAACCCAGATGAACATTCAAAATTATTATGAGAAACGATTTCTCATCAGAAAAAATTAATCCATAATATAATTTGTAAAAATCATAATTAATTCATACAAGCACATAAAATTCTGAAATTTTTACCACAGATCTATATGCATACAACCTATGCTCTGATACCAATGTTGGATTTTTAACGCAGCGGGGGCATGGCAAAACACTTTTACACACATAAAATCCAAATAAAAGCATACAGATAATGAATAAAAATTCGAGGGATCGAATCTAACCTTTAAAAATAATTCGTAGACAACGATCAGAGATCCTTAGCAGTTGCTCCTCAAGTGTGAAGCACTCCACCGGTATCCACCAAGAAAACGATGTTAAGGAGGAGGAAGGAGGTGGAGAGAATTGGGTTTTCCAAACTTTTTGGGTTTTCGGGTTCGATGTGGGTTCGAATAAAATTAGGGTCTATAATAGTGTATTTATAGGCAAAATTTTCAGCTGAAATTTTCCCATAAATATTATTATTATTATCCCATTTATTATTGTCATTAATAATTATAACACCTTTTAATTACTAATCCTTTTTCTAAACACTTTAGAAATAATTCTCTCTCTTGATTTAATTTCCAAAAATTAAATTCTTAATTAATAATATTAAGAACTTTTCTTAATTAATTTATAATCAATTAAATCTCATTTAATCAATTATTAAATTTGCCAATTAATTATTTATTTCACAAATAAATAATTATTAGCCATTATTAATTAATTCCTCCACCATTAAATCATTCTCTTTTTATGATGTGACCCTGTAGGTTCAATATTAAGCCGGTAGTAGAAATAAATAATAATAAAACTATTTTATCATTATTTATATAAATTCTCTAATTTATTAAATATGATTAATTAATTAATCACATTTATTCTACATCGTGAGGGATACTTCTCAGCATATCGCGACTATCCGGATAATATGAATTCACTGCTTAGAATACCAAGAACCTATTCAGTGAATAGTTACCGTACAATAAACTCCTTCTACCCTACAATGTCCCAATTAAATATAAGGCATGGATCTCGTGTCAAGCCTATCTAATTCAATCACTTGCTTACCATTTACTATGCGTAGTTCAATGCAAATTAGAAACTCCTTTCTAATTTCATTCACTCTGGCCAGAGATTCCTGAACTAGCATAAGTGGATCAGCCTTGAACATTCGCTTCCTTCACTGGAAGGGGTAGATCCTTTATTGATCATACACTATCTTCGTGTACAAATTCCTATACCCAGAAGAGCCCTAATAATTGTCCCTGGAGACTAAGAACTAAACCAAAACATAGTTCGGTGTACACAAGATGACTATGATGACCTCAAGTCTAAGGATACTTGTACAACTATCACTAAGCGAACAACTGCTGACACGTGAGTGAACTACATCAGTTGTTTAGCTGGGCAAGTCATGTTCAGTGAACTTATTCTATAATAAGCACCTACATACTAGCTATAGTGTCACCACACAAATGTCTATGAGAACAGACATCCTTCATAATGAAGCAAGCATAGTATGTACCGATCTTTGCGGATTATTAATTACCAGTTAGTAATCCTACAACCAGGAACTATTTAAGTTTAGAGTTATCATCTTTTTAGGTCTCACTATTATGATCTCATCATAATCCATAAAAAGCTTTACTCTAAACTATGGTATATCTTATTTAAACACTTAAATAGATAAAGCCCGTAATAAAAGCAAAACAAGTCTTTATTAATATCAATGAAATCAAAACAGATTACATAAAAGTTATTCCTAAATCCTAAGATATAATTGGACTTAGGACATATTCCTTTCACTTATATACCATATAGAGTACAAATAAGATCTCAGAATAACAATAAAAGAACCTCTACAAAGTGAGGCATGAAAAGTTTTCTTATTCAGCATAATCAGCAAAATCACTATTCATAAGGTTTACAAAAAGTCTAAAATTTTTGGGGTTATTACAGTCTCCCCTCCTTAAAAGGATTCCGTCCCGGAATCAGATAGAAAATGGTTGGGATACTTTTCTAGTATTGCACTTTCTAACTCTCAAGTCAATTTTTCCACATTGTGGTTCTACCACCAAACTCTGACTAGTTTGATGCCCCTTCTCCTAAGAACTTGTTCCTTTTTGATCTATAACCCTTCCTGGTTGCTCCATATAAGTTACGTCTGGTCACATGTCCATGCGCTCATATGCCCCTATTTGTCTGGCATCCGAATTACACTTCCTTAACATTGATATGTGGAACACATTATGAGCTTGCTACATGTTCGGGGGTAGGGCTAGCTCATATGCTAACTTTCCAATACGTCTTAATATCTCCAAGGGTCCAACACTTCGTGGGCTTAGCTTTCCTTTCTTTCCGAACCACATCCATCTTTTCCAAGGGAATACCTATAACAGCACTAGGTCCCCTACTTCCTATTCATTGTCCTTTCGTGTCAAATAAACATACTTCTTATGTCCATCTTGGGCTACTACCAGCCGTCCTCCGATTAGATCTATTATATCCTTGGTTCTTTGGACCGCTGCTGGTACGAGCATCTTGTGCTCTACAACTTCATCCTAACATAAGGGAGATCGACATTGTCTTCCCTCCAGGATCTCATAAGGCGACATCTCGATACCTGACATACGATCTATTTTCGTGAGAAAACTCAATCCGCGTTAAGTTATCATTCCAAATTCTTTCAAGTCTTATTGCACATACTCTCATCACAGCTTCTAGCATTATAGCTTTTGCTTTTCAATACTCCTTCTTTTCTTGTTCGTAAGCGTTACTATCTTCCGTACAGAATACTATTCTAGATATACCTTTACTCGCTAGAGTTTTATAACCTTTTAATAATTGCGTCAACCTTAGTATCATGAACGCGTTTCCATTCTGAACACCACCATACTTATACTACTCCTTTTCTAGCTGCTTCTATCTTCCAAAGTTTGATCACTCATATAGACGTAAAATAATTTATTGAGAGATCACTATGATCATGAACACTTGTTACATCGCATAGTTAGTACAGAAGGTGTCCAGCCTTTAGTACTTGACAAGCAATTAAATAATAGATGGTATCCTACTAGGATTCTATCACACAGATAGATAGTCATTCGGCAATACCTCCCCTTTTTGAAGGGTTGTTCTTCTCAGCTTATACAAAACAAAAAGGAGAGAAAAGACTGAATTAAAGAGAATTGTATATGAAAAATACTGCCAAAAATATCTGGCTTGGAATCTACCTCTGAACTATAGAGGTTTGTCATAGGAGAACAAAACATATGCGTATATATATCAACATCAAGTATTATCGCATCGTATTTCACATGCTTAAATATTTTTGCTATTCCGTCCATCATTCTATGAACCCATACTCTTCCTCGATCTTATACTCAACCACCTTTGAAACTCCCTCATCATTGAAAATCGAATCTGGGGTCTCATTCTAGACATCATCGTTACTAGAATCCTATGCTTGCACCGCAACCACCTTCCTCGTATAGTAATACGACTCTCTATTGATAAGAAGGAATAAGTATTCAATAGGTAGATAATCTACTTAATTAGTCTATCAATGATAACTTATGCACCACCACGACCCGATTAGTGGTACTCAATCTCAACATCCATTCCAATACAACTCTCACAGTTGCAAGTAATTGGCTCATTACTTGCAGAATCATTGTTGTATTACTATGGTCCACCACTGACCTACTATAGTCATTCATTTTCTATGAAATCTTAATAGGTAACCATACAAAGTCCATAAATGTCGTATCAAATTCTTCTAAGGAGTTAACATAACCACCATTCATAATTCATGAAGAACACTCCAGATCCTGACGTACTTTCATGACATGAAGCAGATAAAATTGCAGAAGAGTTTCAATCCAAGCAATGATAGCAGGTTAATACCATTATTAATCATATGTCTTTATTGGGAGACATGCATCTCAAAGGTTCATTTAGTCATTTCGTAACATGGTCCTGGCTTATCTCAAGATAGTACCTTCTAAGATAGATAGCCCGCTCATGGCGATTACACGAATTAAACCTTTACCAAACTACTATTATGGTTGGTTATTGCACAGTCATCAGAAGGAATGTCAATCTTCCAAACCATAATACAACCTTCACGGCTTCAACCATCATCACTGTATTCCTCTGGCTCGAGCGCCTATAATTATCCTCTTACATTTAAAGTGTCGGCCACCTCTTTGGCCTTTCCTGATAGTAAAATTTCCTTACAATCAATGTCATTTTAACCACCTCCAACTAAATTTTATACCTCATTTCAATCACTGCTTATGTGAAAATTCTTTTCTTAAATCCTGGTGAGAAAAAAATCACCATTTTTCCTGAAGTCATTGCCTTAGTCTTTAGATGTTAACATCGTCACGACTGACTCTCGATCATACTTAGGTCGTATCTTATCTTGGGTCCTTCTCGTTTTCACCAATCTTGACCTTCATTGGGTCGATCTATACTTTCTTATGGTTCAACACGTGCCCACCTGGCATTATTATATTTATGTCATATTTTCTTTATCAAAATTTCTATTCTTGAGAACTTTAAATATTACCTTTTTCCTTGTAAAACCTCTAAGGTTATCCTTAAATTCTTCATCCGGTACTCCCTAGGTACAGGGCATATCAAGATACCATTTACTAATACTAGAACCATTATTTAAGTACTTCTAAAAAATTTCTCTACTGATCTTTAAAGGTTGTTGTTACCTTAGTCCTTCGTTCCATACTACCCCACTCATAATGTCCCTATTAAGGGTGAAATGCCAACCTTTATGCATTCCTCTATGGTTCATCTCAAGTTATCGAGGTTCCATCCTTAATTCCACCTTTTTTAAAAAGGTACTTCTATCCTTCCATAGATAAATCAAGTCATGTATCCCTCATAAGGGTGTCTTATTCAATCATTCCCATCTCGATAGTATATGCCTAATTTCATAATAACATATGTATTCAAAATGAGGTCAATCAATATGGTCTCCAAAAGATAACAATAGTTATCTACTTTTCTTGCCTGATTCAGAAATGATAACAGGGATGTTCTAGAAGATATTGGTCGTGTTCAACGTGAACCTTTTAGTTCTAACTACTCATTTACCTCTTTTATTTATCTCAACAGTCATCTCAACGCTGGGATATCTTTTATACCTGGCGTCTCCCTTTCTAGGTATCAAGCCACCGGTCTTACACTTCACATTCTTGAAGGTCACTTGCTTCATCCAATTTTCCTAATTTCTTACTTCCTTGTCTCCTCAGTCTATCCGTGTCTCATTATTTATCCTTCGAACTATCTCAAGGTTTCCTCGAATCCTCCCAACTTACAGGGGATAAAATATATGTATCTCTTATGCCTTCAACCATCAATTTTAACTCATGGTGAATCACCCTCATCCTGATGATTACATACTTTTCTATTTCTATTACTACGAGTCTTTAGGGTTTCCTCATACCCAACTCCTTTATCATTCCTCAAAGTCTATTGCCTTTATATTCCTTTCCACTTCAGTTTCTTTTTATTTTCCTTTCTCTTATCATTATTTCATGAACCAACACAACATAAGCATTGATTTCAAACATCCCGTCATTCTGGATTCGTGTCCTCAGAACGAATCTTGACAACTTTTACAACTTAGATCATAATTCATCATACTCGTCTGCCTTTATTCTGGCTCTAAAGCTTTTACACTATCTACATAACCTTGGGAAGTACTTTCCTGAAAACAATTGATTGAACTTAAATCAGTTTATCATAATCTCTTGCTCCGTGCCTTCCTTGGCCTTTCACCAGCGGGTGGCCTCTCTCTTAGGAGGGTAAGTGACAAAAATAGTCTTTTGTGATTCGTCAATCATTTAGAATCTCAAATGATTCCTATATTTCCTTAAGCCAGGCTCTTGCCTCGACTGGGTCAGCTTGTTCCTTGGAACTCTGAGAGCTTAGCGACTTAAAGGTCCTGAAAGAATTTCTCATCGCATTATTTCCTCAGGGTGGTGGTTGGGGATAATAGTCTAAGTTCTGTCTAGAGAGGTCCATAAATTGTCGTATAGGAGTACCGTCTCGGGTCTCCTTTCCTTACTCGACTTTTGTTTTCTAAGTATGAAATGTTTCATCCTTCTCCCATAATCAGGGTTATCTTATACGTTAAAATCCTTATTTTCCATTTCATTAACGTTATGGGTTCTTTCTTTCTTGATGGCGACCTCCCTGACTATCACATTTAGGGTTTTCCCTAAATCTTATTCCTCGAACTATGGCTTTTATCTAAGATCTCTTCCTTAAGCTCTTGAACGTTTGGAACCCAAATTCTGTAGGAATACCATATTATTCCCTTATCATCTTTCTCGGTATTAATCTCTTCTCTATTTGTTGGCTCTCTGCCTTCATTCAACACTTTTTCTTGGCACAATATGATCTTTTTCCAATAACTCGGGCTGCATTACAATCTTAAACAACTTTTCGGTACCGGCTCCGGTTGCGTTCACTCCTATTTTCATTTCCTCAAAATCTTTTTTTAACTCTCCCAAAGACATTTTTATCTTGAGTCTCTCTTTTATACTAAGGGTGTTAGCCACCATTTTGGCTTTCCCTGTATGATAAAGAATCTCATAATCGTAATCCTTGATTAGCTCTAACCACCTCCTCTTGCGCATATTGAGCTCTATCTGCGTGAAAATGTACTAGACCACTTACGGCTTACCACTTACGGCTTATGTAAATCTCGCACTTCTCTCCATACAAGTAGTGCCTCAAATCTTTAGGGCAAAACTATTGCCACGAGCCCAAGCTCATGGGTGGGGATATCGAATTTTATATTCCTTTAATTGTCTTGACGCGTACGAGATTACCTTGATGTGCTGTATAAGAAGCACCCTAATTCCTTATGCGAAGCGTCACTACAAATCACAAAATCTCCTTTTCCATCTGGCAACGCCAACATAGAGGCCGTCACCAACCTTTGATTCAATTTTTAAAAGTTGTTCTCGCATTTCTCTGTCCATTCGAACTTCTCAGTCTTACGAGTAAGCCGCGTTAAAGGGGCTACTATCTTTACAAACTTGAACGAACCTCTGGTAGTGACCGGCCAATCCTACCTCTGGTAGTCTTTCTAACCATGGTTATCAATTCCTCAGTGGTCCTTTATTCATTCTTGTCAGGATCCTCCACGGGATCCCCCTCAGAAACAATCCCTTCTAGGAAAACATCCTCAACCGCTACATCCTCAATATGAACATCATTCGGTCCCTCGTTAGGACGCTCTATTGGATCCACAATCTGATCCCCAATATATAGAAAACATCATCATATTATTGCTCTTGAACTTCAGGGTTCGGAGTCCCACTACCATATACGATAACGAACTACGCTTCTATCACGATATTTATAAGGGTTCCCATAAGGGTTTTAACTATTAATACTACGTTAGGTAGTCTGACTATGAACTTGGCAAGAGTTCTTATTATCTTAGTGAACTTCTTATCTTAACGTCGCATCATCTCTGAGGTTTATAACGCTTAGCTCTGATACCATTTCTGTAACACCCCTAAATCCGGGGTTGGGGATCCGGGTTGTCACGAGTTTCATTTCCCTTAATAATACTTAATCTTAATAATCAACCAACTACTGCGTATTATGACCCCACAATATACACACACACACCACAAGTTATAGTCTTAGAGATGAATATCCAAAAATAACACAAGTCATTTTATTCCACAATTATAAGCCATTACACCTCAAAAGGGTTTCTGAATAAATTTACATATTCTTTGCCATTATTAAAATTCATAAATGTACATAAGTCTGGCACATCAAGAGTTGAAAGCCTAGCCTATTGGTAGTTCCTACCTCAGCTACAACGGCATCAACGCCTACAGAAAACTGCGGAACGTTTCATAACCGCTCACAAATTGGGAGCTTGATCCTGTTCATCTTGTCTATCTGTTGTTGTGTGATGAAAGAAGAAAGCAAGGATGAGCAACAAGCCCACCAAAATAATATGTATAATAATTTACAATATATGAGCATTCTCATAGCACTCATGAAAGTCTTGGTCAAAAAGAAATGAACCAAGTTTGATCTCTTAATGCGACCAAGTCGCAAAATATTCAGTATATACATACATATATACTTTTCACAATCTTTGAAATCCTCTGACATGTATAATATACACAGAGTTCCAGTTTATAACTGTATAAAAATATCGTTGCAAGGTGATCTCATATATTTAACCTTGTCACAACGTTTTTCTGAAAATCTTTGACATGCATAAGATAATAATTTACTAGATATAAGTTCAAAAGATGAAGTTACAAGATACTCCAAATACTTATATCTTTTCCGAATACTACTTGAACTACCACCGTTCATGTTATAATTAGTTTCAAAAGTTCATCACACTGATGAGACTACAAGATAAGACTTGAATAGATTCAATCTTTGAAATATCATTTGAAAGAAATGAAGTTACGAGATACTTCATTAAGTCCCGATATATATATACACCTATATATATATATACATTTTATATACTCCTTGTAAACCTATGTTATGAAAATTATAAACAGAGTTGCAATATCCAATGAATTTTGGAAAGGAGAAAACCTTGGCATAAACCTGATATCTTGCTGATCAGGCAAAGATACCAATAAGTAACCTTTTCTACTAGTAGATGGTTGAATTCCCCACTGGTCATCACCCTGGCCGCAATAGGACCTTATGCTGGATTGCCACTCAGCCACTTACGCATTTGCTGGACTCCCATTGAGCCACTTACACTTTCATGGACGCCCACTGAGCCCATGTTGCTTATGCCGACTCAAATAGATGAACTTACTTCCCGAACAATGGGCAAGTAATCAAGATTTTTCTCAAAACAGGAATCTCGTTACGAATGTAAAATACACCACTGAGCCGGATCCCTCAGGTTTTGAGCGAGTATTTAAATCCCCTTCGAAAGGAAGATCTTAAATATCAAAATGAGTTTTGGGATCCGCTCTAACTTTTAAAAATCATTTTGAAGACTCGAAAATATTTTTAAGGATGTTTGGATTAATGCTGATTTAATGAAATAAATCAGTCCCGATATATTAGAAAATATCTGAATATTATTATTTAAATAATATTCCCAAAAGGATAATCCTTATAAAAATAATTAAAGTAAAAGTTTGAAAACTTATACTTGAAATGAATAATAAATAACCAAAGATATACGATCTTTATTTAAATAATCGAAAATAAGTTTGATTATCGAAACATTATTCTTTAATAAAATAAAGAATATTATTTAATAAAATAAGCGGAGTCGTAAGTCCTCGAATGAATATTCAAAATAATATTCTTTAAATAAAATAAATGGAGTCATAAGTCCTCGAATGAATATTCAAACTAATACTCATTAAATAAAATAAAGTCATCGACTAAACCTTATTCGATTAATAGTTTTGAAAACTATATCTTATATAGATATAAAAATATATATAATATACTAGGGAACATCGTCTCCCGATTTAGAAAATGTTCACCTTTGGGTCCCCTATACCAAGGGTATACGCAACTACTGCTTATCTCTAGCATATGTATTATGCAACTTATAAGCATTTGAATCAACAATTAGATATCAAAATTATGAAACAGGCTTGCATATATACCATATCAGCATGCTCCAATATATCACAAAATTTTCTAATAACAATCATGCACTTATCACAAGATAATGCATATACATATATACATCGCAACAACAGTATAACGGGTAGAAAACTTTCCTGAGTGCTCCGGGGTAGCCTTAAGCTTAGAGTGGGTCCGGTAACCTATGAACAACAACATAAGCCGAAATTAAACCACGGTCGCTTAAGAAACTAGACTTTAACCAATTGAACCCTATCGTTCGCTTATGGTCACTTCTACGCTTAACGAATCACATAAGTCGTTCGAGTACCCTCGGCTCCACCATTTGTAATAAATTAACCATTAAAAATTTTAAGGCAATTCTTTCACGAGTACTCTACCAACTGCCTAATCCACTTTACATAATTGTTTAATACTCCAATTAGTCATTTAAGGGCCTTAACCAAGGTTTCAAGATAAGGCGAGGGGTAATGGTTCGTTCATGAAACGCCGTTACTTAAAACGGTCGTTTCTCCTAAACCGTACATCGGATTCAAGCGAACCACATATCAAAACGAAGATCGTAACATGAACTATCTAAACATGGCAATGGTCAGAATCTTACAGTGAGTTCACGGGTCCTGATGTTAAGAACAAAAACAGTCTAAAGTAAATCGGGCATTACGACGGCTATGTTCACGCGATTACCAAATTTAAACCATTCCAATCAATTCACAATTCAACCCACAATCACCACTACAACCAAACTTCATCCATTCTTTACTACAACAGCCCCAACAACTCAATATTTCCAATTTATACTACTTCTCAATCATGAACTAAGAGCTTACTTAAGTTCATTAACTAATCATCAAGATTTACAACTCCAAAAACATTACAAAACCAACCAATCTCTAAATATTCAATAATCATGCATCTCATGAACTATACTACTCATAACAAGCTCTTAACATTCAATAATTATGCTAGGTTAAGAGATTATACCTTCCTTGTGAGTAGGAGTACTAATGAGCTTGAAACAACCTTGGAAAATCCTTACTAAAGCTTTATCTAAACAAAAACACAAGATCAAAATTTCAAGTTCTTGAAAAACACTACTCACTCTCTTCTTCCATGAATTATAGGAAGAGATTGTGAAGGAATTTGAAGCTTAGACTTATAGGGTATCTATATCTATATACAAGGAACCTCAGATAATTACCTCGCTAATTAACAAGGCTTGGAACTTGAATTTGAGTTTTTCTTTCTTTGAAATGGAGATGAAGCCGAGAGCTTCTTCTTGAAAAGGTGAAGTCAATTTTTATTTTGTGATTTGTTTTGCCTTGGCTTGGTTGTTTTGTGTTTGTTTTGTTTACTTAACCTTTATACCATGGTAATTTTTGTGTGGCTTATAATCAACCAACACTTCCTTCCCTTTTTGGTCATGCTTATGTCATCCTCCTATGTCATCTTCCCACACTTGTCCTCTTCTTGTTGGTGTGATGACATAATCATCACTAACCTCTTTGATTAACTCCTAATTACTTGGCTAATGACCGCTGATCTGTTATACGGTTCGCTTAACTTTCGTTCTCGTTTATCATTTGAGGGATCATACCCGGGATCTTATTACTTGGGTTCCCTTAACCTTTCTCAATACATTATATTCCTTTCATGATCCCCTCTTATAATCCTTGAATTTAAATCCTTTTATCCTGTTACCTTATACTCAATTCTTTCGGTATCTGGTGGATTTTTGGGAAAAATCAAAGTGTTCGAATTTGGATTCTGACGATCTTTAATAACAATAAAAGAACCTCTACAAAGTGATGCATGAAAAGTTTTCTTATTCAGCATAATCAGCAAAATCACTATTCATAAGGTTTACAAAAAGTCCAGAATTTTTGGGGTTATTACAACAATGGAAGTGCTCATATTGCTGAATTAGCAGCTGCATCTTATTCTCCCTTACTTGCTCAGTACCATCACAAATAATCTGCATAGTGTCCCAAACCTCCTTGGTTGTTTTGCAGTTAATGATGTTATCAAACATATCACCATCAACTCCATTGAACAATATATTCATGGCCTTCTTGTCTTTCCTGACTTGCTCAATATCAGGATCTGGCCATTCATGCCTAGGCTTGGGAACAGATGGTTCATTGCCTGTTGCAGCTCTCATTGGTACATGAGGACCTCTCTCTATGCAATCCACATAGGCCTCATCTTGAGAAAGAAGATGTAGATGCATTTTCACCTTCCAGTGGTGATAATTGTCTTTGTCCAAAAAAGGAATTTTAACTCCAACATCCTTCTTGTTCATCTTGCTGTTTGTTTTGATCTTCACATTCTTTGTACTTCAAGAGATTGCTCTGATACCAATTGTTATTTCCTAACAATACAACAAGAATTAGAGAAGGGGAGTTGAATGTAATTCTGGCTTCTTTTTGAGATTTATAAAAATGTTCTAACTCAATATATATATTTATATATGTATGTTTTGATTTGCAAAGTGCGGAATGAAAGAATTAAGTAAATCAAATACAGAGTAATAAAAATACAAGTCTTTAAAACTTTCTGGTGGATTTAAATGTATCCACTATATATATATATATCAATTTGAGAACTCTGTGAAGCTCAAATTGATTCACAGCTGCTTTACAAGTTGAACAAACAAACTACAGAGAAAATCTTGACAAGTACAGCTTTTTCTATTTCTCTTCTAAATGTGTTTGCTTAGTTGTTTGTTCTACTAGCTGCACTTGGTTTGTATATCACCAAGTTTACATGGTAATAAGACAGGATAATAAAATAAAAAACCTATCAAGTCTAACTTCATGTTGCTTCATTACTTTATTCCAACATCTTTGAATATCTTCATAATAGCATGGAAATGGTAATGCTTCTTTGTTCTCAATTTCTTGCTAAACAGGCTGCCACATTCCTTTTGCAAACACCCAACGCATGTGACTGTGTTGTCACTGTCAACATATATTTGAATTGATCATCCGTCGGGTACATGCTTGTTATCCGTCGGGTAGCTTTGTTGATCATCCGTCGGGTAGCTTTGTTGATTATCCGTCGGGTAGCTATTTGACACTTGACTCCATTTCATTTGTGCAGAATTACAAGATATCTCATATTTACAATTAACCACCTATTGTGCATATCTACTAGTAGTCAACATGACTTATATGCTACTACATAATCTACATAAAGTTGTTTGCAGAAATGTGCTACAACACTTATTATTACATAAGCTACTCACTCGATGGATGTCAAATTATCATCCGTCGGGACTATATTGAATCATCCGTAGGGACTATATTTGATCATCCGTCGAGTGCTACAAAATTCACCAAGTTAAATCTACTAAGGTGTTTTGTATGATTTATCATCAAGTTCACAACATATTCCTAACAGTTGTCATTTTCATCTATCAATATGGCCTTTAAAACCATGTTTTTCTTTTTTTATCCACTTTTGGAGTTACCTTTTCCGGAATATTATCTTCCTCGTAAGCACGAAGATTTCCGAATAGGTTATCAATCTTATACTCATTTAGATTGTGCATCTCTTTTATAGTAGTAACTTTAACTTTCCAACTACGAGGGAGAGATTTGAGCACTCTTCTATTCTTTTCATTTTGAGTATAATTCTTTCCAAGTTGAGATAACTCATCGATTATACAAGTAAATCTTGTGTCCATATCGATGATATTTTCTCCTTCTTGGAGTTTAAAGTTCTCGTATTCTTGGATCAATGTTTCCATTCGAGAATCTTTTATATTAGTGGTTCCTTTATAGGTTACCACTAATTTGTTCCACATTTCTTGTGCCAACTTGCATTTATTTACTCTTATATATTCTTTTTCTGCAAGTGCACTTGTGAGAACCATTTCCGCCTTGGCGGCTATATTTATTGTGGCTTCTTCCTCTATATTATATTCACTAACCTTCTTTTCGACGATGATGTCATCGACAGTTTTGGTAGGAACGCGAATACCATCTTCGATATCCATCCTAACTTTGACTCCTTGAGATCTAGCATAGACGCGAAACCTCGTTTTCCATGTTGCTGGTGCCATTAAATAGAGGAGGTCGTGAGCTTGACATTTATTTGTAGAATTGAAATATAATCCATTAAAATTTTATTCGTTTGTTTTGAGTGATAATACTTGGGATTGAAACATAATTCTTTAATTTTTCCGATCCTATATTTGTTTCGGATTACAATGAGTGGATTATAATTTTTCAAAAAATGATGTATAGGAGTGGATAAAACAATACATGTTTCCAACAAATATTAGGGGAATTATAATCATGTTTTCTATTCCTCTACTCCAACAAAACAAAATGTGAGATAGAATAATTTAAAAAATTATAATTCTTAAATAATTCTTCACTATTTTTTTCTAAAATTAACATAAACATGAAATTGAAATTTTTAAAAAATTATAATTCTGTTCCCTACTTAATACTGCAAAACAGAAATGTCATTCGAGGAAATTTGAGGGGGAATTAATATACACAATTGTCTGGATAACAATGATTAGCAGGGTGCATGAGTGATTTGTATGAGAAGTGGGAACATTCCTGCAGACCAGTAACTCATCATCAAATACCAATATTTCTGCATCATAATATTCCTTCTCCCGCTCCTAATCAAGAGTTGTCAACTTTGTATCCAGATCATAATTATAAATAGGCTTTATATTATCAGACAAAGGATCCGTTTTTTATACAAATGCTACCACATGTAACCAATATTATTGACAAATAATTAGTTTTTGTTGGTATTATAATTTTAGGGTTGAGTTTCATGGAGAACACCTTAATTGGAGGCGAATATTTCATTTTTCTTATATTTTTTTTATGTACTCAAACTAGTATGTTATCTAATTATACTTATTTCTTCTGCAAAAAAAAATTCACTTTTTTTTCTAGAATTGCATCAAAAATTCTGATAAATATATTTTAGTTTTACATAACACGTCATAATTTTAATAAATATTGTTATAATTATTATAGAATACTAAATATAAAAATATGGTATGTTATGTGGTTTGTGCATAACACATGTATATGTTTTGTAAAAAATTCCTCATTTTTTTTATATACAATTTTTTATTTTTATTAACATAACATACATTTGAATAAGAGATATAAAAATATATAAGAAAAATAAAATGTTCTCTAATGTAAGGTGTTTTCATGAAACCCAACCCCTTAATTCTAAATAACATTGGTAAAGAAACAATACTTGTATTGTATATGTAGTGTACGTATGTATGGTCGATAATGACAATTGATTGATTTTTGTTGAATACATGGGCTGTGATAAATCAGCGGTGTACTTGTAGTCTTGTAAAAAAGGAATGATTATACAACATAAATCTAGCAATACATAAAGTTTTAGTAAAATTTTGAAAATCATAAATTTGAAGTATATTCCGGCACTTGTCCTACATCGCCCGCTCAGACAGATTGCTATTTACTAAGTAAGGTTCTTCAGAGTTATTCATTAACCTTAACCAAAAATAAATTTGTTCATACTTAATTACTTATAATATCGTACTATTATAAAATGAGGCTTTCTTACCGAACTTAACAAGAAGTGGTACATTAGTACATGTTGTAACAATTCATAATAACACATACATGGCAGGTGTCATGCTCGAGAAGATTGTTGGGAGTTATCTCACCGGAGGGGCACTTAATTAACGTGGCTATGGTTTTGAGCGAGCGCCACATGTAGGTTGATTTGTTGAGACTCGTTGGTCGAATTCTCATCTCCATGCTCTTGGTAGATTTCAAACATGTCTTTAATATAATTGACGGGGAAAGATGCTAAGGTCAAGATTTCAAACATGCCTTTGATATAATTGACGGGGATGAGAGTGGTAACTGTGCATTACTTTCAAATTTATTTGTTCACGATGCCAACTAAACAGAGCTGTAAGGGCAAGTTGATGGAATGTAGGAAGGTAGAAAGAAACAGAGCTTAGGTGTATGTTGCTTGATAGATAATCTCAAGAAGAAGAAAAGAAGAAGAAGAAATGCACATTTTAATCAACCAAGATATCAGAACTGTTTTGAGTGTTAAGCTAGCTTGTTAGTTGCCTAATAAGTTCACATGGTTAATTCGTTAATGTTGCAGTTTGCGAACTTTATATTCATCAGATTTGTTATGTCTTCCTTGGGTGATAGATATTAAATCAATTAGCTAATCTTTGGAAAGAATGGTATTTCTTCTGTAGAGATAAGAAATGTATCATTGTGCAGCTTACTATGCAGACTTGCTCGCTATTGTAAAACAAATAAAAATTGACTTTCACTTTCAAAAGAAATATCAAACATTACAATGCACACAGGTTTGGACCCTTCAACAACAACACAAAGACCAGAACCCAGGGGACCTCAGCCCAACTGCCACAGAAAGATACAACATATTTTCATAAACAAAAAAAAACTGACATAGGAAACAGCAGCAGATTAAAGAAAGGAAAATAAGACACTGAAAGAAACAAGGTGTGTTAATGATGAGAAGCACGTCGTGAAAGAGCCACAGCAGACAATATTATCAACAATACAAACACCGGAATCCCCACAAATGATCCAATCAGTGACCCAGATATGCGCTCACAAAAGGAGTTATATTGTCTGCAGATGGCAATCCAATTTGTTCTAGAATTTCCCTTGTGTGCTAAATAAACGATAGCTGCTGCAGCAGAAGCTCCAGCCGTCAAAAGGCCTAGCATAACCTGCAAAATTTACAACTCGGTTTAGTTAGTGGACATTTAATATTATGTACATGCACCATTGTAGGCATGTTAGTCACCGGATTCAGTTAGTATACCGTATCAAAGAGCACCAAAATTATCCTGCTGCGTCGTGCAGAGCTTCTTACAATGTGAAGGATAGACAGTGCAAGTGAAAGAAAAAGATAGCCACATACAACAGAATTTGCTACAACGAAAAACCTGTTGTGAAACAAGCAAGAGTAGTTAGTCTACAGCTAGTCTACATGTACATAAGTATAAAGGAATTAAAGACCTCATCAGTTTAAAGATTATATTCAGCCATAGACAACACATATAGTAACTTAAAAGACGTACGTGAGTGTTGGAAGATCATCAAACTCGGCCCTAAACCGAATGAACCGTGTGGCAAAGGGGAGTGTCTCATTCGTTGTTCCCATGGTAATTGCACTTGCTAGTGTAGCAATGATTCCAACAAGTCGTAGCACGAAATCCAGTATTGACACCCCTCTGTTCACTCCAGTTCTTGGAGTAGAAGTAGAACCTCCAAACTCAAGAGCGCCAGCCTTCATTTTGCTTACAGGAAGAATCTCTAAACCAAAATGCAATATAAGATTCCACAAGAGAATATCAGATGATTCTTGAATTAGTATATGTGATATGGAGAGTACGGCGACATGCAAATTTATATGTGTTTCAAGTAAGCTAATTAGGATAAACAATGCCTAGTGGATGAAGTAAAGATAACCCACATAAATAGCAAAAAATAAAAAATGATAACCCACATGACCCTATAGTCATGAAACGGGGCAAGTACATAATTGTGTGTACTTAAGTTAGAAATTTTAATGTATGAAATTTAGAAAGAAACTAGACTTTTGACATGGATTCCTGTCATTTGGAACTACTATGATCCTCTTCATGTTCCAACTCCAACAAACATTACTGAATTTGGCTAAAAAAAACCTTGAGTGATAGATTAGGAAAAAGATGATGCAATGTATTATGTGTGAAACATCTGTCAAGAGTCTGCTTTATTAAGTCTGAGTTAGTAGGATGTAGTTGGTATAAACACTGGAGCCCTGTGTATACATCTGTCTATTTTGTTTAGATATCTCAAACCAACCAATCCACTGTGGTCAATACTTAGGCTTATTAAGGTTACAGATTTGGCAGTCAACTTAAGTTTAAATCCAAAATGCTGATAATATAATATTTAATAAGAAGTTAATCTCTTTGATGCACTCTTCCATGATCAAATTATTTGCACACTTGCACTACATGTGTTTGTAGCTTTGTGTACAGACATATAAGCTATGTACATTGTTGTGTCTCAACTCTCAAGCAATATACATTAAGTTTTTTCACTACCCCTGTCTTCATGTTTTGCATTGGTAATTTTTGTAAATATGCAAAACTAACTTTCTTGTTAACCAGTCATAATCTATTTCAGCACCAGTCTTGCGAGTGCAGCCAGTAAGATCGATCAAGAACCATAACAAACGCATTACAGAATAGGCTTAACATGTTGCATGTATGAATAGAACGAACATATCTGGATTCTTAAATTTATATCCTTAAAAAGGATCCAGAAAATTTCGAGGTCAAAAGAAGCTTGGTCTCTCCTTATTTAACTTCAATTGACTAAAGATGCCACCCTTGTTTCCACTCTTCGCTAGACATTAGATTGGATACTTGAGTATTTATTAATGAAGCCCGTGTACTTTCTAGATTATGCATTATCTTAGCAACTCCCTCACAATTCTGCAGGATTGTGGCTTTTACAGTTGAAAACCCTATTATGTGTTATGATTTCATTTATATGTTCATTGGAATATTCTTTTCTCAGATTTAAATCCTATTAGTGTCATCTATTAGGTCGTCAAATGTGCATGAAACAGAGGCTCTTGGTACTTCTAGTAACAGGCTGACAGTGAAAGCGAAATGCTTGAAAAAATCTTCATAAACCAGTGGACACGAAAGCATAATAGTATCAGGAAATAAAAGGTAATTAGTTAAGAATAGTCCACTACCAATGCGCTGTCCCGGATATTTACACTCTCTAAGTGGGGAAAAAGAGCTTGCAGTAGAAAAACATACAAACAGTTATTATAATTTTGAGTCCAACTCAAATGAAATGTTAGAAAGAGAAGCTGTGTAACATGATCTGCTTCAACATTGAAGAAGCTTATCCTCTCTATATTAGGTTTAGGTCAACAAACAGACAGTATACTGTATTAATGAGCATGATCGGGCATTCAGAATAGTGCATATCATACGAAAAATCCAGGGTTGCCCCATGTCCGTCTGCCACTGTAATTAACATCAAGATAGAGAAAAGGCTGATTGCACGATTAAGATGATAAACAGAACAACTCCGGATAAATCGTAGCACCAGAAATGCAGTCACAAAATTAATTGAACTGTCAGCATATACTGAACAAGTTCAGTTTGGTATTGTCCTTGCCGAATATATAATTGATGTCATAGCAGAAGCTCCTGCCCTCAGAAGCCCCGAATGCGGCCTTCAATATCTCACAAACATAACTTGACAAAAAAAAACAACAATAATATTAGGAGTTCAGTAAGACCATAGTAGTAGCAGAAACTATACAAAACTGAAGCAATCCAATATTAATAATTACCGTGTCAAAGATGATTAAAAATATCCAATCGCTGGCAGCAGCATTCTTAAAGACATGGAATATGGATAGTGCTAAAGAAAACAGAAAGAACCTGTTATATGAGGAAATTTCTAATTTAATAGGTATAAGCATGCATGGTATATTAGCGAAATTCCATGATTTTGTTATATTCTATAACCAAAGTCAGGAAAATTAGTGTAATTAGTTCTAAGGCCGATAGTCACCTGGAGTGCTGAAACTAGTATCAGTTACCTTCATCAACCATCATACTTATAACTTAATTCTCAAGAGTATAGTAAGTCTAATTAATTTGTAAGTAGGCTTAAGATTTTAGAGTTTATTGAAGAATGTTCGAGTCCAGATTCCTACTTTCTGAAAAAGTTGCAAGTTCAATATACAATTTTTTTGTAGCATTGTGATTCTAGCTCAAAGCTCAGCAGTTAAATACCTTTATATTTTAATACTAGTTGTTATATTTGCTGTTAAATCCCCCCATTGTATAAGTAAAATGTTATGTACTACGGGTGTTGTGGCTTGTGAATACACATGGCCTAATTAATTATAACTGTGTACTTGCCAACTCCACTCAACTTTGCCATATTTGGTGAGCCTGACAAATTTGGAAATTTTATAAAAGTTGACCTATTTTAGAAACTTTTCCGAAAGAATGTTATCCAACTCCCTCTACATACATACTTATGACCGATCTATATGTAGTAATATGATAATGGTAGTAGACTTTGTAGTTGATATCCAACTACTAACAGAAACCAAATCAACCAAGCTTTTCCCTGCCGTCTAGCATTGAAAAATACACTTATATCCATGTAAATTAAAATTTCATGCACAACTTAGCTTTAATATCACGAAGTACCAATTCATGCAAATTTAACTCTAGTATCAAGAAGTACCGACTCATGCAAATTTTTTATTTAATTTTGGTTAAGCATGAAGTCTTTTTAAAAATAATAAGACATTTATCATATATTTTATTTATAAGCCACCACTTTTTCTTCCTAAATTGCTTTTATAGAAAGAGAAAAAAATATACAGGGATGAATTCGAAGACCTATGACAGACCATAGACAGGACTATCTATAACCAATCTCAAAGCAAGATCGGAGATAGAAAGCAAAAAAAAACTAAGCTACTACAATACAACAGATGGAAAGCAGAAATATCAAGGTCTAGTCTAGTACATACAATAGAATGAAATCAAGTCGAAGATACAAGTCTAGCTTTAATATCTAAAACAATTCCTTGGAGGAGTTTGGAGGGACCAAAAACACCCTTCCCGTGAACTCTAGCATTCCTTTCCCTCCATATATGATAGCAGAAAACCTGAGCAAAGCATAGAGACAAGGTTCCCTTAGCTTTGTCTTCCAACTCGACAAGGCTGATCAAAAACTGCACCCAAGTGCCACTCGTGGTTGAAATGCCAATAATCGAGAATAACTTGTTCAAAACCCATATGTTGTAGGAACAGTGCAAAAAGATATGACTAGTTGTTTCCCTTCTTAATATGCACAAAAATCACTGCTGAGTAGTGGAGATACCAAACCTATAGAGCCTGTCAAGGTGCTCAAACGATCCCAACAAGAGAGCCATTGATGGTGGGCGTACCTCTGTATGCGAAGTTTATGCCAAACTGCTTTATGCCACAGAACAGTAGCTCCTTGACTGCGAATAGAGTTCCAAATATGCCATGTTTTGATCTTAGCACAGTCAAAACCATCCCAAAGAACATGGTCCCTTCCTTGTGAATGAATTTGAGGTATATGGTAACCCTCCAACCAGGAAACAAGCAAAGGGTCTCTATGATGAATTCTCGGTTTGGGTTAGGCAAGCACCAAGATACTAAGAAAATGACAGACTCAACTCTAGCATTAGCCGAGAGCAAACATTGGACAATAATAGGGGAACTAACAGAATTTGCAAGACAACAGTGGTTCCACCAAGGCTCAAACCAAAGAGATATCATGGTCCCATCAACAATGTAGTAAGATATAAACTGTAAAGCTTTGTTCCTCAACCTTAGAAACTTATTCCAGATCCATGAGCAGTCTGTAGGAATTTTCAGGGTCCATAAATGCTTATGTTTCAAAACTGTATGATTAACCCAATTTGCCCAAAGGGTGCTCAATTTGATGACAACCCTGATAAGATTGTGAATAATTTGTGCTTGGTTCCACTGGACCATGTTCTTAAAACCCAGGCCTCCCTCCTCTTTAGGTAAACAAATAGAGTCCAATTGACCTTTGCACCACCCTTATGATTAATGTTACCTTTCCAAAGGAACCTTGTCAACAATGACTGAATATTATGATGCACAACGGAAGGAAGCAAAAATGTTTGCTCAAAAAAGACTGAATGGCGTGAATGATTGACTTGATCAACATGACCCTTCCTGCCAGAGAAAGAAGTAAATTGGCCTACGAGTTGAGTTTACTTGTAATTCTGTCTATAAGAGGCAAACAATCATTGATGCACAATTGGGATGAAATCAGGGGGACTCCCAAAAATCTAACAGGAAGCTCTCTTCTAGGGATAGAAAACCTCTCATCAAACCAGGTACAAGACTCCGAATCACAGTTGCTAAGAAAAATGGTACTTCTATGAAAACTAGGATGCAGGCCACTCCAAGCTGAAAAAATAGATAGATTGTTCATGATGTGCAACACAGAGTCCTTGGAGCCATTGGCAAAAAACAGAACATCATCTGCAAAGAACAGATGAGTAAGGCCTAACTCTTTGCACCTCCCGTGATATTTGAACCCTGAAGGAACCTGAGCTAGTAAACACGAGAGGATATTCATACATAGAGCAAAGATATAAGGGGACATAGGGTCTCCTTGACGAATACCCACAACACCCTTGTAGTAACCATGAACGAATCCATTGAGTTTCACTGAAAACCTGGGTGTGCATACACAAATCTGGATCCAGGAGATTATGATATTAGGGACCTTGATTTTGTGAAGTACAGGTACTGCAAGAATAAAATCCCATTTAAGGCTATCAAACTCCTTGTGCAAGTCAATCTTCAAAGAATAACGAGAGGAACCTATCTCTCTATCATAACCTCAAAATAGTTCTTGAGCTAGCAAAATATTGTCAGATATGGAACGCCCTGGTATGAATGCAGATTGAGCCATATTAATAATAGAAGGAAGCACCTTTTTTAACCGAGATGTTATGATCTTCCAGATGCACTTGTACATAATAGTGCAAAGAAAGATTGACCTGAAGTCCTGCATTTTAGTTGGAGTGGCCACCTTTGGAATAAGAGATATAAACATAGAGTTGGTACCGGGGGCATAATACTAGTTTCAAAGAAGAACTTGACAGCCTCACAAAAGCAGGGGCCTGTAGTTTCCCAAGTGGCCAAGAAAAACTCAACATTCACCCCATCAGGACCCGGAGCTTTGTTGTGCTTCATGGACTTTAGGGTCCTCAAAATGATTAAATCTGTAACAGGTTCTACCAAAAGATTTGACTGAGCATCAGTCAAGGAGGCATAGCAGACATTTGATAAATCAGTATTACATTCATTACTATGAGAATCTGCATTAGCCATCAAATTTTGAAAGTAAGAAACAGCCACCTCAGTACATTATTGTTTGCCATGCACCAAAACCCCGTCAGTATTTTACAAACTTAGCACTTTATTCTGATTCCAGTTTACCTTGCATTGTTGATGAAAAAAAGAATTATTCCCATCGCCTTCTCCCAACCATTTGACCCTGGATTTTTGTAACAGAAAATGCTCTTCCTGAAGTAATGCTAAGTTGAGTTTATCAACAAAAAGTTTCTCTTGGTGCACAAGGTTCACACTATTGTCCGTGACTATAGCAAGTTGGATTTCAATGAGTTGTACTCTTAAAGAATGCACAGTATGATGGAGGTCACCATGGCTTTTGTTGAGATCACGAAGAGCAACCTTGACATTTTTAAGTTTAAAATTAAACTGCACCAAAGGATTACCAATGCAGTCTTTGGCCCAAGTAGAAGTAATAAGAGAAGTAAATGCTGGAAGTTCTAACATAAAGTTGAAGAACTGAAAAGGCTTACCAACACGTTTGATTTGCAAAGGTTCCTCATAGAGAATGGGATTATGATCCATAGCCCTCGAGTTTTAACCTGAGCACAACCTTCAGTAAATTGCTGGAACCATAAAGCATTCCCCAGTATACGATCTAGTTTCTTAAACATAGGGCTATTAGGACGTTTGTTGGTCCAAGTCAAAGTGTTACAAACCGTCCTCACAGTCCCAAGTCCCATACAAGTGACAAAGTCCTTAAAAGATTGCATTTCCGAAGTCCAGTGTTCCCTACCACCCGGAAATCTCATTTAAATTAAGAACACAGTTGAAATCTCCCATCAGACACCAAGGATGGAGGAATGATTGAAAGTACTAATGTAGTTCCAAAGAGGAACCCTATCACATGCATCGTTAAAAGCATAGACAAAAGAAACCATAAATGTTAAGTTCTTCTCCAGCAAAGTAGCTATACAAGAAATAACCTGAGTGTTACAAGAGTGCAAAGAAATTGTCCAGACTCCAGGGTCCCATCCAACCCAAACTCTCCTGTTATGGTGATGCTCATAATTAAACAACCAAACCCAATTTTTGTTGATTCTTTTTATATACCCAAGGCATTATGGGCCTTAACCTTAGTCTCTAGAACACCCATTAAGCTAATACTGTTGACAGTAATAAAGTGTTGAAGCTCTTTTTGATGAGGACCCTTGTTCAACCCTCTCACATTCCATGAGGCAAGCCTCATTGCAATCGTCTAAGGCTTACTGGCTTAGCATCCAGTTTAGGACTCTTTTTGTATGTAGGACTCTTTCTATTCATAACTCTGGTAAAGCCATCCTCATCAACCAAATCAAAATTGGAAGTTTTCAGTGCAATTACAACAGGGTGAGTTTGGGCTTTGGTTGGTGCGGCCACTGTGTGCGCTGTGGGCACTGGGGGCGCTGCATGCGTTGCTTGCGTTGCCTGTGAGACTAGTGCAGCATCTTGATACGACCTCTCCTTCTATTTTGATTCCCCGGTGACTTAGCAACCTCGGTGCCAACATTAGTGCTAATATGTTCCACTACAGGAGCCTTACGATTTGCTTCCAATGTAGGAACCTCAACACATGATTGCACAACAGGAACCACCACAATTGGCTCCTCTAACTGAACCTCAGTATTTACCAAAACACCAGTGAAAGGCATATGTCATAGCCTATTTGTTTATTCGAGGATTTAACTCAACTCAAATAAGGATGTAACAAGTAAATAGTGGTTCTATCGTCTGAAAGATCTATCAAAGTAACATATGTCAAAGGATTAAGTAACATTGTTCACCTACAGACTTGAGGACTTAATTCACTGGAAGAAACTCAAGAAATTGATCAAGCCTCAGTGATATAAACCAAGATTGTGGATTTAATCAAGTGACAGAGATCTTGTCAGGGTATCAATTAATTACAGGGATTTAATCTCAAGAAAATCAAGACATGAAGAAACATCACAGATGTTAGTCATTCATGAACCAGACAGTACATCGAGTGTCAACATTGAAGTGGTGAAATGGATTCATAAGTTTCAGTGATTTTCAGAAGATTGTCAGAAGAGTGGTTGTTGTTCAAGATTAGTATTAATTCTCTATTAATTAATTAAGTCATATAATTTAATTAAGAAAATAAATTATATCTGCAAAGATTAATTTATTGTTTAATTGAATTAATTGGTTAATTAATTCTGAATTAATATTATGCATTTTTCAGAAATGATTTTGAATTAATATTCTAAATTAACTCAGCAAGACAAATATTTGAACTGGTATGACAATTGGATTGTCATACCGAAAGTCTTTCCAAGTCTGTTTAGATTGTCTTGCCGATAGTCTTTCCAGCTTAAAGGATAGTCTTGCCGATAGTCTTGCTAGTTCAATCAATAGTCTCACCGATTGTCTTGCTAGTTCAAAAGGATTGTCTTGCCAACAAATTAGGTGGTTGTTTGATTACTTAAACAACATAAGCTAATTTTCAACAGCAGAGCATTGAATATCAAAACCAACTGAAGAACACAGAACAAAGGAAAAGCAGAGAACTTATTGCAATTTCTCAGGACATTAATTTCTAGTATTTATTGTTAAATCTAAACCAATAGAAATCCTTCTCTTGTTCTTGTGTAACTATCTGGCGGATCAAAATCCCTAGAACTTAATCTCAAATTGCTTTTAGCATTTGATCCTTTTTTATTTCAAAAATAGAAAAAGTTCATGTCGAATTTATTCTAGATTTGGAATAATTTATTTGAGATTAATCCCTTGTAAACGATACCATTGTTGTAACATCTTTCAAGTTTAATAATAGTTTTATTTAACTTGAATTTTGTTTCACCTTTTTATTCCGCATTTTATTCGATTAAACGGTATAGTTTGTATTCAACCCCCCTTCTACAAACATATTGGGACCTAACAATTGGTATCAGAGCCTTCTGATTAACGAACAAATCAAGATCCTAGACTTTTGTTGTAATAAACCCAAAATTTTGAACTTTTTGTAACCCTTATGAATAGTATTTTTGCTGATATTGCTGAATAAGAAAACTTTTCATGCCACACTATGTAGGGGTTCTTTTATGGATATTCTGAGATTTTATAGGTACTCTATATGATATATAAGTGTATGTAAAGATCGTCAGAATCCAAATTTGAACCTTTTGATTTTTCCCGAAAATCCACCAGATATCGAAAGAATTGAGTATAAGGTAACAGGATAAAAAGGAATTAAATTCAAGAATTTTAATAGAGGATCATAAAAGGAATATAATGTATTGGGAAAGGTTAAGGGAACCTAAGTAATAAGATCCCGGGTATGATCCCTCAAACGATAAACGAAAACGAAAGTTAAGCGAACCGTATAACAGATCAGCGGTCATTAGCCAAATAATTAAAAGCTAATCGAAGAGATTAGTGAGGATGATGTCATCAAACCAATAAGAAGAGGACAAAGGAGGGAGGGTGACATCACATGGTGACATAAGCATGACCAAGCAAAGTGTGTTGTTGGTTGAATTAGAACCACACAAAAATTACCATGGTAAAAAGGTAACAAAACAAAACAAATCAAAATGTCAACCAACCAAGCCAAAACATTTCATTTCACCAAAAACACAAAATTATCTCACCATTCTTCATCAAGCTCTCGGCTTTTTCTTCTTTTCCAAAGCAAGAAAATCAAAATCCTAGTTCCAAACTTTGTTAAATTGCAAGGTAATTATCTAAGACTCCTTATGCATAGTTATGGATATTCTATAAGTTTGGGCTCCTAAATCATTCACAATCTCTTCCTGAAAATCATGGAAGAAGATGGTGAATAGTATTTTTCAAGAACTAAAATTTTTGTTCTTGAAGTTTTGTTTAGATTAAGCTTGGATAAGGACTTTAAGGGTAATTCCAAGCCATTCACTTGATTCTCCACTCTCCAAGGAAGGTATAACCCCTCCAAATCCTAACTTTATTTGAGTAATTAGGTTTAGTTTTGTTGTTATAATTCATGAGAGGCTTGCTTGTTGTGAATGTAGAGATTAGTTGGTTTTGTGAAGTTTTTGGAGTGGTAGTTCTTGGATTGTTGATTAATGAACTTAAGAGTAGTTTAAATTCATGTTTAAGAATAGTATAAATTGATAATGTGGAGTTGTTGGGGCTGTTATGATGAAGTATGGATGGAGTTTTGGTTGGGATGTTGATTGTGAGTTGATTGTGAGATGATTTGGAGTGGTTTAAATTTGGGTGATCGCGTAAACATAGCCGTCGTAATGTCCGATTTACTTTAGGCTGTTTTTGTTCTTAACATTAGGACCCGTGAACTCACTGTTAGGTTTTGACCATTGCTATGATTAGATAGTTCATGTTACGAGCTTCGTTTTGATATGTAGTTCGTTTGATTCCGATGTACGGTTTAGGAGAAACGGCCGTTTTAAGTAACGACGTTTCGCGAACGAATCATTACCCCTCGCCTTACTTTGAAACATAGGTTAAAGACCTAAAAGGGCTAATTGGAGTATGAAACATTTATGTAAAGTGTGTTATGCAGTTGGTAAGACACTCGTGAAAGAATCGCCTTAAAACTCGTAATGGTTAATTTATTAAAAATGGTGGAGCCGAGGGTACTCGAGCGACTTAAGAGAATCATTAAGCGCAAAGCGAGCGTTAGAGTCTTAATTGGTTAAAGTATAGATTTATAAGTGACTTTGGTTTAATTCCAACTTATATGTTGTTTATAGGTTACCAGACTCGTCCCAAGCCATTTATAACCCCCAGTCGCTCAGGCAAGTTTTCTACCCGTTATACTGTTGTTGTGATGTATACATTTGTATATGCATTATCTTGCGATAGATGTGTTGGATTTTTAACGCAGCGGGGTCATGACAAAACACTTTTACACATACAAAATCCAAATAAAAGCATATAAATCGTGAATAAAAATTCGAGGGATCAAATCTAACCTTTTAAAATAATTCGGAGACAACGATCAGAGATCCTTAGCAGTTGATCCTCAAGTGTGAAACACTCCACCGGTATCCACTAAGAAAACGATGTTAAGGAGGAGGAAGGAGGTGGAGAGAATTGGGTTTTCCAAACTTTTTGGGTTTTCGGGTTTGATGTTGGTTAGAATAAAATAGGGTCTATAATAGTGTATTTATAGGCAAAATTTTCAGCTGAAATTTTCCCATAAATAATATTATTATTATCCCATTTATTATTCTCATTAATAATTAAAACACCTTTTAATTATTAATCCTTTTTCTAAACACTTTAGAAATAATTCTCTCTCTTGATTTAATTTCCAAAAATTAAATCCTTAATTAATAATATTAAGAACTTTTCTTAATTAATTTATAATCAATTAAATCTCATTTAATCAATTATTAAATTTTCCAATTAATTATTTATTTCATAAATAAATAATTATTAGCCATTATTAATTAATTCCTCCACCATTAAATCATTCTCTTTTTATGGTGTGACCCTGTAGGTTCAATATTAAGCCGGTAGTAGAAATAAATAATAATAAAACTATTTTATCATTATTTATATAAATTCTCTAATTTATTAAATATGATTAATTAATTAATCACATTTATTCTACATCGTGAGGGATACATCTCAGCATATCGCGACTATCCGGATAATATGAATTCACTGCTTAGAATACCAAGAACCTATTCAGTGAATAGTTACCGTACAATAAACTCCTTCCACCCTACAATGTCCCGATTAAATACAAGGCATGGATCTCGTGTCAAGCCTATCTAATTCAATCAGCTGCTTACCATTTACTATGCGTAGTTCTATGGAAATTAGAAACTCCTTTCTAATTTCATTCACTCTGGCCAGAGATTCCTGAACTAGCATAAGTGGATCAGCCTTGAACATTCGCTTCTTTCACTGGAAGGGGTAGATCCTTTATTGATCATACACTATCTTCGTGTACAAATTCCTATACCCAGAAGAGCCCTAATAATTGTCCCTGGAGACTAAGAACTAAACCAAAGCATAGTTCAGTGTACACAAGATGACTATGATGACCTCAAGTCTAAGGATACTTGTACAACTATCACTAAGCGAACAACTGCTGACACGTGAGTGAACTCCATCAGTTGTTCAGCTGGGCGAGTCATGTTCAGTGAACTTATTCTATAATAAGCACCTACATACTAGCTATAGTGTCACCACACAAATGTCTATGAGAACAGACATCCTTCATAATGAAGCAAGCATAGTATGTACTGATCTTTGCGGATTATTAATTACCAGTTAGTAATCCCACGACCAGGAACTATTTAAGTTTAGAGTTATCATCTTTTTAGGTCTCACTATTATGATCTCATCAAATCCATAAAAAGTTTTACTCTAAACTATGGTATATCTTATTTAAACACTTAAATAGATAAAGCCCGTAATAAAAGCAAAACAAGTCTTTTTTAATATCAATGAAATCAAAATAGATTACATAAAAGTTATTCCTAAATCCTAATACATGATTGGACTTAGGACATATTCCTTTCAATCTCCCACTTGTACTAAAGCCAATCACTCTGGTATCTAATACCCATCTTGTCTTTATGACGATCAAAGTGACTTTCATAAAGTAACTTTGTGAGTGGGTCTGCTATGTTGTTATGTGTTTCAACTCTAATTCAATACAATAAAAGAAATGTTACCGCGCTCCCACTAACCCTTTTGTAGACCCATGGTTCATCTTTGTTTTTTTTTTATAAAATCAAACTCTTTGATTGTCTCATCAAAACGAATGTTCCATCTTTCGAGAAGCCTGCTTTAAACCACATTTGGTTCGCAGCAGCTTACACACTAGGTTTTCATTTCCCTTGGAAAGAAAACCATCTGGCCATCTGCCAGATTTCATAGTCGTAGTAAGCAGCAATCGCAAGCAAAATCCGAACTGATTTTAACAGGGCTACAGGTAAAAGGTTTCATCAAAGTCAATCCATTACCTTTGTTTGAATCCTTTTGCCACAAGCCTGGCCTTATAGGTCTCCACCTGGCCATCTGCTATAATCTATCTTTTGTATACCGTATACATAGATTCCATTCTGGATTTCATGGCACTATGCCATTTCTCTGAGTCAACACTACTCATAGCCTCATTATAGGTTACAGGGTCGTCATCATCAATGATCGACAACTCATTGTCATTCTCAATGACAAGGCCATTTTACCTCTCAGGTTGGCGAGACACTCTCCCTGACCTACGAATGGGCTGTTCCACAAAAGGTTGTTCAGTCAGAACAGGTGTTTCCACTTGATCCGTAGTAGTTTGTGCTTCTTGAACTTCATTAAGTTCAATTTTGCTCCCACTGTTTCCTTCAAGGATAAACTCCTTTTCCAAAAAGGTAGCATGTCTGGATACAAATAACCGATGATCGGTGTAAAAGTAATACCCTAAAGTCTCTTTAGGATATCCCACAAAACTACATTTTACGGATTGATATTCCAGCTTATCTGGATCAACTTTCTTGACATGAGCTGGACATCCCCAAATATTAACGTGTTTAAGACTCGGTTTCCTTTCTTTCCATATCTCATATGAAGTTTGAGGAACAGATTTTGGAAGGCACCATATTCAGTAAATATGCTGAGGTTTCCAATGCATAACCCCATAGGAATACTGGAAGATTTGCATAGCTCATCATGGACCGAACTGTGTCTAACAAAGTTCGATTTCTCCTTTCAGATACCAATCTGGAGGAGTCCATTGGGAGACTATACCATTTACTTTGAGATAATCTAGAAACACTCCATTAAAGTATTCACCACCTCGATCTAATCGAAGAATTATAATACTATGTTTGGTTTGTTTCTCCACTTCATACTTATATTCTTTGAACTTTTCAAAGGCCTCAGACTTATGTTTCATCAAACACATATCCGAATCCAGATCTATCATCTATGAAAGTAATGAAGTATGAAAATCCACCCATGGCTTGCGTAGACATTGGTCCACATACATCTGTGTGTACCATTCCTAGCAAATTTGCAGCCCTCTCTCAATGTCTACTAAATGGAGACTGCAGTGCCACTATAAAGTGAGATTTTCATC
Source organism: Apium graveolens (assembly GCF_009905375.1). Classification (NCBI taxonomy): domain Eukaryota; kingdom Viridiplantae; phylum Streptophyta; class Magnoliopsida; order Apiales; family Apiaceae; genus Apium; species Apium graveolens. The sequence continues at coordinate 91,914,123 of NC_133650.1, read as the reverse complement.
ATCCCTTTTCTTTTATTAGTTTGTTCAATCTGAAGTAAATTATGTCACATTTATACAGACCATTATTGAAAGCACCACGTCCATAAATAATATTATCTCTAAGAATAGAACATTCATTATTCTCAATAATAAATGAAAATCCAGCCAAGTCTAACATGGGAATAATATTCCTCACAATCGAGGGAACAAAATAACAATTATTTCAAACAATAGTCTTGCCCGTAGGCCTATGCAAATGAAATGATTCTACATCTACAGCAGCAACTCTTGCTCCATTTCCCATCAGTAGAACCACCTCCTCTTCCTCAAGAGTCCTACTTCTCCTTGGTCCCTGCAACAATTGCAAATTTGAGAACCACAGGCGGTATCTAATACCCAAGTAGAAATTTGATTTAATGACATATTCACTTCTTTCATGAACATACCTGAATCAGAAGCGGTAGTCTCACTACCCTTCTTCTTCTTCATTTCTGCAAGGTAAACCTTGCAGTTCCGCTTCCAGTGCCCCACCTTGTTACAGTGAAAGCAAACAATTTTGCTCTCGGGGTCTTCAGCTTTTGGTGGAACCGGCATTTTCTCACCTACTTTATTCTTCTTGGAAGAGTTCCTCTTCCATTTCTTAGGATTGGAACCTTCACCAATTAGAAGAACAGAACTCTTCTTAAGGGGAAAATTCGATTCCGCAGTCTTCAACATGTTGTGGAGTTCAGGCAGGCTGACATCCAACTTATTCATGTGAAAGTTCATAACAAACTGCGAGAACGAACTCGGAAGCGATTGCAAGACCAAGTCTTTGCTCAGTTCCCCATCCATGGCAAAACCAAGTTGTCCAAGACGTTCAATCAAATTGATCATCTTAAGTACATGGTCATTCACCGATGATCCCTCAGACATCCTACAACCGAACAACTCCTTCGATATCTCATATCGAGCTGTCCTCCCCACCACATCATACAACTCTTGTAGATGAATGAGGAGAGTGTGAGCATCCATATGCTCATGTTGCTTCTGTAGCTCAATGTTCATGGAAGCTAGCATGATGCATTGAGCAACATTTGCATCATCTATCCACTTACGATACACAACATGTTCATCATTATGTGCATCACTAGCAGGTTCAGTAGGCTTAGGTGAGTCAATCACGTATTCCAGCTTCTCAATCCTGAGAACAATTCTCAAGTTTCGAAGCCAGTCAGCATAATTAGGACCAGTCAATTTGTGAGCATCTAGTATGCTCCTGAGTGATAGTGCAGAAGACATAACGTACAAAGTAAATCTGTAAATGATAAACACATAACAACACTTAGAAAATATTCGATTTCATTTTAAAACACTACATGAATCGGGTCTTTATTCATAAGTGGCTCCCACTAGTTTATCTAATTTATTCAACGCCCTACGTGAAAAATTAAGCATTCATAATGCTAGTGGGAATAGGGATCCTACATTCCATTACACAACCCCGACTATAGCACGAACCGCCATGTAATGTTAAATAGGCAGACAACTCTTGTCAATTACATCTTATGTTATTCCCTAATCAAACTTTAGCCTCTTGAATAATTGAGTCTCGGCTATAGCACGACAAACTCAATATTCTAAGTCAAGTCTAACCCAACATTCCATACAGTTGAATCAGTCCCCAAAGGCCCACGGCTATAGCACGTACCGAGCTTTAGATTCTTATTCAATGTACACATCTCTATGTAATAGACAAGTATTTCTAATTTCAAAATCAAAGCCCTCGGCTGTAGCATGAACTGACAATGATTCAAAAATAAGAACTACTTTTCTATCATGTTGGAAGGCTATGACCGACACAAGCCCGTTGTATCATTGGCCAATTACTACTTGATATTATTTAATTTTAGAGGGATTATATTACGTTACAATCATAATCATATTATAAAGAAATTCTTCCTTTTAAATTAAATATTTCAAATCAATAATCAATAATCAGATGATTCCCAGATCGGGTGGAGCATTGTCAAGAGGCGTCACTTAATAACCCTTTCTTACAGATAGAAATCTGTTGTTGACAGAATCATCCTTTCTCTCATATCGAAAATTCATATTCAATTACGTGTTTCACAAACACAAGAATCTCATGATTGTATTCATAATATTGTTCTTAAGGTTATGAAACAATTTCACTATACTAGGTTGTCTAACAAACGCCTTATGTTCATTTAAGTTCACCTAAATCTATCATCGCATGATAAACTAAGCATATATCACATATATCAACATGAATAAACATCAAGGTAGGCATGTTATATCATCTAGCACATTAGTCTAAGCATTATACATCTCTATGTATCACATGAAGCATTTAAAAGCAGTTAAAACAGTTAAAAACAACTTTAAAACACTTTCGGGAAATATAAACAGTTCAAAACTTTTATATAAACTAAAATTGATCACTTCATTAGATCCTTCTCGAAAAATAAATCCAACGGTATATTGCACGCCTAAAACGGAGTTACGAAACTCCCAGAAAATCAATTTTAAAATCAATAGACGGGCTGTAACGCATTACAGGAACGCGTTACAGGACCTGTAACGCATTCCGGTGATGCGTTACACCCCTTTTAAGCCATTAAAGGGTGTAACGCATTCCGTGAATGCGCCACAGGTGTGTAACGCATTCCCGAAATGCGTTACACCCCTATTTTTTTTATTCTCTGCAGCAGCCGACAGCTTTCTCGAGCAGCGTGCCTGTCCTTTTCTGTCTTCTTCCGTGCCACAGAAGACCACAGCAGTACAGATGTACTGATAATACAAATATATATATATATATACTATATATACATATAATTATACTTATTAAATTATGAATTTAATTACAAAAACTTCAAAAATTCATAATAACAAATCTATACATCATAAAATTATGAAAAAAATACCCAGATGATCTACAACACTTGTAGAATCCAGATCAACATTCAAAATTATTCTGAGAAACGATTTCTCATCAGACAAAATTAATCCATGATATAACTTGTAAAAATTATAATTAATTCATACAAGCACATAAAATTCTGAAATTTTTATCACAGATCTATATGCATACAACTTATGCTCTGATACCATTGTTGGATTTTTAAATGCAGCGGGGCGTGGCAAAATACTTTTACACATACAAAATCCAAATAAAAGCATATAAATCGTGAATAAAAATTCGAGGGATCGAATCTAACCTTTTAAAATAATTCGGAGATAACGATCAGAGATCCTTAGCAGTTGCTCCACAAGTGTGAAGCACTCCACCTGTATCCACCAAGAAAACGATGTTAAGGAGGAGGAAGGAGGTGGAGAGAATTGGGTTTTCCAAACATTTTGGGTTTACGGGTTTGATGTGGGTTATAATAAAATAGGGTCTATAATAGTGTATTTATAGGCAAAATTTTCAGCTGAAATTTTTCCATAAATAATATTATTATTATCCCATTTATTATTCTCATTAATAATTAAAACACCTTTTAATTATTAATCCTTTTTCTAAACACTTTAGAAATAATTCTATCTCTTGATTTAATTTCCAAAAATTAAATCCTTAATTAATAATATTAAGAACTTTTCTTAATTAATTTATAATCAATTAAATCTCATTTAATCAATTATTAAATTTGCCAATTAATTATGTATTTTATAAATAAATAATTATTAGCCATTATTAATTAATTCCTCCACCATTAAATCATTCTCTTTTTATGGTGTGACCCTGTAGGTTCAATATTAAGCCGGTAGTAGAAATAAATAATAATAAAACTATTTTATCATTATTTATATAAATTCTCTAATTTATTAAATATGATTAATTAATTAATTACATTTATTCTACATCGTGAGGGATACTTCTCAGCATATCGCGACTATCCGGATAATATGAATTCACTGCTTAGAATACCAAGAACCTATTCAGTGAATAGTTACCGTACAATAAACTCCTTCTACCCTGCAATGTCCCGATTAAATACAAGGCATGGATCTCGTGTCAAGCCTATCTAATTCAATCAGCTGCTTACCAATTACTATGCGTAGTTCTATGCAAATTAGAAACTCCTTTCTAATTTCATTCACTCTGGCCAGAGATTCCTGAGCTAGCATAAGTGGATCAGCCTTGAACATTCGCTTCCTTCACTAGAAGGGGTAGATCCTTTATTGATCATACACTATCTTCGTGTACAAATTCCTATACCCAGAAGAGCCCTAATAATTGTCCCTGGAGACTAAGAACTAAACCAAAGCATAGTTCAGTGTACACAAGATGACTATGATGACCTCAAGTCTAAGGATACTTGTACAACTATCACTAAGCGAACAACTGCTGACACGTGAGTGAACTCCATCAGTTGTTCAGCTGGGCGAGTCATGTTCAGTGAACTTATTCTATAATAAGCACCTACATACTAGCTATAGTGTCACCACACAAATGTCTATGAGAACAGACATCCTTCATAATGAAGCAAGCATAGTATGTACTGATCTTTGCGGATTATTAATTACCAGTTAGTAATCCTACGACCAGGAACTATTTAAGTTTAGAGTTATCATCTTTTTAGGTCTCACTATTATGATCTCATCATAATCCATAAAAAGCTTTACTCTAAACTATGGTATATCTTATTTAAACACTTAAATAGATAAAGCCCGTAATAAAAGCAAAACAAGTCTTTATTAATATCAATGAAATCAAAACAGATTACATAAAAGTTATTCCTAAATCCTAATACATGATTGGACTTAGGACATATTCCTTTCAAGATGAATGATGGTTAATTAGCAAATTCTTGCGATATATTGTAGCATGTGATATGGTATATATGCATGCCTGTTTCGTATTCTTGACACATATATCTGTTGATTCAGTTGATAATACCTATGCTAGAGATAAACGGTAATTGGCATATACCCTTAGTATAGGGGACCCAAAGGTGAACTTTTTCTAAAACCGGGAGTCGAGGCTCCCGAGTATTATATATATATATATGAATAGTTTTCAAAACTATGAATCGAATAAGGTTTATTCGATAACTTTATTTTATTATTAAATATTATCTTAAATATTCATTCGAGGGCTTATGACTCCGTTTATTTTATTAATGAATATTATTTTGAATATTCCTTCGAGGACTTATGACTCCGATTATGTACTACATAATATTCTTTATTTTATTAAAGAATAATGTGTCGATAATCAAACTTACTTTTGATTATTCAAATAAAGATATTACTTTCGTATAAGTACATCTTTGATTATTTAAGATTCATTTCAAGTATAAGTTTTACAACTTCTACTTCAATTATTTTTATAAAGATTATTCTTTATGGGAATATTATTTAAATAATAATATTCAGATATTTTCCAATATATTGGGACTGATAAGTTTTATTAAATCAGCATTACTCCAAACATTCTTAAAAATGTTTGCGAGCCTTCAAAATGATTTTTAAAAGTTAGAGCGGATCCCAAAAACTCATTTTTATATATTTAAGATATTCCTTTCAAAGGGGATTTAAATATTCGCTCAAAACCTGAGGGATCCGGCTCTGTGGTATGTTTTATATTCGCAACAAGGTTGCTATTTTGATAAAAGAGTTTTGATTACTTACCCAATACTCGGGAAGTAGAATTCTTGGAACAAGTTAATCCATTAACAGGCATCGCCTGGGAAATATCGGTGAGTTTTCCTTTCCAACTAGATACGACTTCTTGGTGAAGCCGTATTAACGAGTTTCTACTTGGGGAAGGTGAGGACGAGCTTTACGTTTCAGAGTCATGGATTTCATCTGAACTAGGAGTGGCGTAAGTGGTCGAGTGGCGCCGGCCCAGCCTTATTATATTGGCCCAAATGGCCTGGAAGTTCCGCAAGACGGTACATTCCTTAGGAGTCCAGTGTTTGGTTGACAAGTAAATCCGACAGGTTCTCCTCTACATGTAGAAAATGGTGGCTATTCAAGTCTTAACTTGTGGTCTCATCTATGGGATGACCTTTTGAAACTTATTATACTTTGAACAGTAATAGTTCAAGTAGATTTCTAAAAATGGTATAAGTATAATGAAGTAATTGGTAACTTCATCTTCCTTAAAACTTATATCCAGTAAGTAATTACCTTACACTTGATAAAGGATTCTAGTAAGTTATCCATTTAGATACTTGCATTATTGTTTACACTATATATTATCTTGCGAGCTGTAATGCTCACTCTTGCTTCATTTCTTCATCACACAACAACAGTTAGGAAAGATGGCCAGACTCAAGCAGACCCAGCGCAAGCGCGTGGGAAGCGTCCTGCGTCTTCCCGTTGATGTTGTAGCTGCTATAGCTGCAGAGGTAGATCTATTGGTAGATCAGGCATTCTACTTTGGGAACCAAATATTGTATAATTATAACTTGTGACAGATAATGGCAATTAACTGTAAATTTATCAAGTAATCATTTTGGGTTGTAATAACTTTTAAATTGTGGATTCAAGGACTTGTACTTATTTCAATTTCATCTCTGAGACTATAACGGGTTGTGGTGTGTGTTAGTGTGGGGTCATAGCATAAGGTTATTTATTATTAATTAAGTGAAGTGATATTGTGGAAAGAAAGACCGTGACGACCCGGATTCCCGACCCCGGATCTGGGGGTGTTACAGAAATGGTATCAGAGCTAAGCGTTATAAACCTCAGAGATGATGCGACGATGTAATAATAAACTCACAAAGATAATAAGAACTCTTGCCAAGTTCATGGTCGGACTACTTAAAGTAGCGCTGACAGTTAAAACCCTTACGGGAACCCTTATAACTATCATGATAGTAACTTAGCTCATTTAATGTGTAGACACATGAGATAGAGGACCCTGAGATGTTCGAGCTTGAGCATGATGAGGTACTGCTAGATGCCGAGGATCAGGAGGAGCCTGAGATGGAGGAGGATGAGGAGGACCCCTCAGAGGAGTCAGAGACAGAGGTTGTTGCTATTTCAGATGAGGAGGACCCGGATGAGGTCCCAGTGGCTGAGGAGCGTATCGGAGCTATGGTAGTGTACACTGATACCCCTTTACCCTCATTCCTGGTGGTCAGAGCTCCTACCCCTCCACCACTATCCTGGAGCCCATATGATGACAGTTCAGAGACCCATACTCCCGAGCCTAGGCAGACCGAGGAGGCACCCCCAGCGGCTCCGGATTCACCACCTCTCGACCCTGCCTATAGTCAGTCTTTGTTAGCCCACGACTATGTTCAGGATGTACTGAGGACCCGAGTGGCTGTTGCTGAGGCCCGACTGGATGAGGTCAGGAGGGAGTTAGATGCGGAGAGGGCGGGTAGGCGTACCCGAGCTTATGAGACTAGGGCTACTATACCCCGATCCTTGAGGAGGGAGCTGACGGGGATATAGCTCACGTCCCGAGCGAGACTCAGATCGCTCCAGGGGGACAGGCATGGTAGGATCTCCAGGCGGCAGGCCGACTATATCTTCCGTCGTGCGATGGAAAGGGTATGGGAGCTGACCCGCTCCAGTTTGTGATTCAGGACTGACGATGGGATAGTCTAGTTGTCTAGTTAGTCGAGGCCTTAGTAAGAGCCAATTTTCCGGGATAGTTGACTTGTATATAGCATTCCTTTTTTTGACTAGACAGATAGACTCTTGTGTATCACTTTTGAGGCAGATGGCTGTAGCACTGTTGTACTTTTGACCAGATCAAACTATGTATTTCTCGCATTATGTATATATTTGTTTCCTTTTAGTTCAGTTCCTTAGTGATGAGATCACTGTTTTTATCATTATTATTACTGCACTTCTTATTAGGAATGTCATAGAATAATAGAATTGCGAGATACATTCTCCCCATTATAGAGCTGTGCAAGGCACAATATTGTGTATGATTGTGACCTAACATTGAATTTTCCAATATTTTTTTTATTATCAGTATCATGCCGCCAAGAAAGATTGGAACTAGGGCGAACCCTGGATCTGAGGACCAGGGAAGCCATAACCAGGACGATAGGAACCAGGAACACAGTGAAGAGGAAGACGAGGATTATGTTGAACAAGATGACTCCCTGTATGAAGAGGAGGAGGAAACATATGATGTTGAGGGATTTGAGATAGAGGCTGAGGAAGGAGAAACTGAGGTTGAGCAACCAATACCAAACCCAGGCATGGATCCCATGGGCCAGTTCATGCAACTACTAAGGCAGAACTTGGAACGTCAACCCAACCCACCCCCTCAAGGAAATAACAATGCTGTGGCAAACTCTTTCAGGGCTTTTAAGTCCCTTAAGCCCCCTGAGTTCCACGGATCAGCCGACCTAGTTGAGGCAAGGGCATGGTTAAAGGAAATGGAGAAATCCTTTGAGATTCTGAGTATCGATGAGGCACAGAAGACTGTATTTGCTACCTACCTTCTGAAAGAAGAGGCTAACTACTGGTGGGAGGCCAAGAAAAATATGGAGACAGATGCTATTATAACCTGGGAGAGATTCAGTCAGTTGTTTCTGGGAAAATATTTCCCGAGGTTTATGGAAAACCAGATGGAGTTCAAGTTCTTGGAGCTAAAGCAGAATAACTTATCTGTAGTAGAGTACGAAGCGAAATTTACTGAGTTATCAAGGTTTGTGCCGGAATTTGTGAGCACCGAGGAAAAGAAAGCTAGGAGGTTTCAGCAGGGACTGAAACCGTGGATTCAAAATAGGGTGGCAATCCTTGAGCTTACTGATTATGCCACTCTGGTGCAAAAGGCAATAATTGTAGAAGCCGGAAGTGAATAGATGCAGAAGGAAAGAGAGAAAAAGGGAATAAAGAGGAAAAGCATGCGCATGGGTGGAGGTTCCGCAGGAAGGAGCTTCCCAACTAGATTTAATCGAGGAGCAGTGTCCCTACCGGGAAAGAACACTGGGTTTAAGCGGCCACTGAGTGTGAATGTGAGCCAAAGCGGCCAGAAGTCAAGAATGTCCTATACCAACCAGTCTCGACCCCCATTGCCAGCCTGTAACACTTGTGGAAGGATACATTCTGGGGAATGTAGGGGAAAGCCAGTAACCTACTTTAAGTGTGGGCAAGTGGGCCATTATTCCCACAAATGCCCTTCATCAGCCCCTGCCGTCATTCCAACCACCACTTGTCATCAGTGTGATCGCCCGGGTCATTGGAAGAAGGAATGCCCAATGAACAAACCAGCAGCTTTAGGAGCCAGCAGGGCTGCCTCCAATAAGCCACCTACTACGAGGACTTTCAACATGATAGTCCAGGATGCTATGAAAGACTCGGATGTGATAGCAGGTACCCTTTCTCTAAATTCAGTCAGTGCAAACGTTTTATTTGATTCGGGAGCAACTAAATCTTTTATATCAAAGGATCTTGCGCGTAAATTAAGACTTAAGGCTGAACCCTTGATAGAACCCTTACAAGTAGAAATAGCCAATCATGAAATTATTCCTGTTAACCAGATTCACCCCGCCTGTGAGTTAGGCATAGGGGAGCAATCTTTTAGTGTTGATCTGATTCCTTTTAAATTAGGGGAGTTTGATGTAATTTTGGGAATGGACTGGCTATCTAGCAATGATGCTCAGATAGACTGTAAGGGGAAGAAAGTTAAGTTAAATATCCCAGGAAAGAAAGAAGTCATATTTAGAGGAAAGAGGCAGACACATAAATTTTTGACTATGGCCCAGGCCAGAAGGATGTTACGAAAAGGAAATGAGGCTTACCTAGCCTATGTGGTGGACACGCAGAAGGAGGTGCCCAACTTACAAGATATTCCGGTAGTCAACGAATTTGAAGACGTATTCCCACAAGACCTTCCGGGATTACCACCCGATAGAGTGATTGAATTTGCTATTGAGTTGGTCCCCGGGACGGCGCCAGTTTCAAAAGCACCTTACCGGTTAGCCCCATTAGAAATGAAGGAATTAGCTACCCAATTGCAGGAACTTTTGGATAAGGGTATGATAAGACCCAGTGTGTCTCTGTGGGGAGCACCAGTGTTATTTGTTAAGAAGAAGGATGGGAGCATGAGGCTGTGCATCGACTATCGATAGTTGAACAAGCTAACCATAAAGAACAGGTACCCATTACCTAGAATAGACGATATGTTCGACCAGCTAAAGGATGCTGTTTATTTTTCCAAGATTGACCTGAGAACTGGATATCACCAACTAAAGATTAAACCCGAAGATATTCCCAAGACAGCGTTCCGTACCAGATATGGGCACTATGAGTTCTTGGTAATGTTCTTTGGATTAACCAATGCCCCAGCGGCTTTCATGGACTTAATGAACAGAGTATTCAAGAAGTACTTGGACAAGTGTGTGATAGTTTTTATCGATGATATTTTAATCTACTCAAGGACTGAGGTAGAGCATGCAGAGAATTTGAGGATAGCTCTAGGAATACTCAGAGAGGAACAGTTATATGCCAAATTCTCGAAGTGTGAATTCTGGCGGAATGAAGTACAATTTTTAGGACATGTGATCAATAAAGAAGGAGTATTGGTCGACCCCTTCAAGATAGAGGCGGTCTCAAATTGGGAAAGGCCAACCACACCCACAGAGGTAAGGAGTTTCATAGGATTGGCCGGCTACTATCGTAGATTTGTACAGGACTTTGCGAAGATTGCAACCCCTTTGAAACGATTTACTCGTAAGACAGAGAAGTTTGAGTGGACGGAGAAATGCGAGAACAGTTTTCAGGAATTAAAGAAAAGGTTGGTAACGGCCCCGGTGTTGGAATTGCCAGACGAAAAGGGAGATTTTGTGATATATAGTGATGTGTCGCACAAAGGATTAGGTTGTGTGCTTATGCAGCACGGTAAAGTGATTGCGTATGTGTCGAGACAACTGAAGGAATACGAGATTAGATATCCTACTCATGACCTTGAGCTCACAGCAATAGTTTTTGCCCTAAAAATTTGGAGGCACTACTTGTATGGAGAGAAGTGCGAGATTTTCACAGACCATGAGAGCCTCAAGTACATATTTACGCAGAAAGAGCTCAACATGCGCCAGAGGAGATGGTTAGAGCTAATCAAGGACTATGATTGTGAGATTCTCTATCATCCGGGGAAAGCCAATGTGGTGGCTGATGCCCTTAGTAGGAAGGAAAGACTCAGAATGTTAATGACTTCGGAAGAATTGATAAAGGATTTCGAGAGGATGGAAATAGAAGTAAAGGTAATCGGAACTGAAAAGCTGTTTGAGATCTCAATGCAGCCAGAGTTATTGGAAAAGATCAGATTGTGCCAAGAGAAAATAATGAATGAAGGCAGAGAGTTAATGACTAGAGAAGAGATCTATATTGAGAAAGATGATAAAGGGATAATGAGCTACTCTTACGACCCCTGGAGATTCCCGAATGGAAATGGGAACATATAGCCATGGATTTTGTTGTCGGTTTACCAAGGACGAAAGCCAACCATGATGCCATATGGGTGATTATAGACCAACTGACAAAGTCAGCTCATTTCATTCCTATCAATGAGAGATACACAGTCGATAGACTGGTGGACATTTACCTTAAGGAAATAGTGACGCGACATGGAGTCCCAGCGTCCATTATCTCAGACCGAGACCCCAGGTTCAACTTTAAATTTTGGAGGAGCTTTCAAGAATGTGTGGGGACCAAGTTAAATATGAGTACCGCTTACCATCCCCAGACGGATGGGCAGAGTGAAAGGACCATCCAAACACTAGAGGATATATTGAGAGTCTGTGCAATAGACTTTAAAGGAAGTTGGGATGATCACTTGCCGTTGATCAAATTTTCTTATAACAATAGCTTTCATGCTAGCATCGGAATGCCGCCTTATGAGGCCCTGTACGGGAGAAGGTGTCGATCTCCCTTATACTAGGATGAAGTAGGAGAGCGGAAGATGCTCGGACCCGAAGTGGTCCAAAGGACCAAAGACATAGTGGATCTCATCAGAGGATGGCTGGTAGCAGCCCAAGACAGATAGAAGAAATATGCAGACCTAGCCCGAAAGGACAAGGAGTATGGAGTAGGGGACTTAGTACTACTAAAAGTATCCCCTTGGAAGGGGTTAATGAGATTTGGAAAGAAAGGAAAACTAAGCCCAAGATACATTGGACCTTTTGAGATACTAAGACAGATTGGGAAGTTGGCTTACGAGCTAGCCTTACCCCCAAACCTACAATAAGTTCATAATGTGTTCCATGTGTCAATGCTAAGGAAATATCATCGGGATGCCAGACACATAGTGGAGTACGAGCATGTGGATATTCAACCAGATCTAACTTACATGGAGAAACCAGTAAAGATTATGGATAAGAAGGAGCAGGTGCTTCGGAACAAAGTGATCAAGCTAGTCAGAGTGCTATGGCAGAATCATAATGTGGAAGAATCAACTTGGGAACTAGAGAGCACAATGCTAGAAAAGTACCCCCATTTGTTTTCTATTTGATTCTGGGACGGAATCCTTTTAAGGAGGGGAGACTGTAATAACCCCAAAATTTTGAACTTTTTGTAACCCTTATGAATAGTGTTTTTGCTGATATTGCTGAATAAGAAAACTTTTTATGCCACACTATGTAGGGGTTCTTTTATGGATATTCTGAGATTTTATGGGTACTCTATATGATATATAAGTGTATGTAAAGATCGTTAGAATCCAAATTTGAACCTTTTGATTTTTCCCGAAAATCCACCAGATATCGAAAGAATTGAGTATAAGGTAACAGGATAAAAAGGAATTAAATTAAAGGATTTTAATAGAGGATCATAAAAGGAATATAATGTATTGATAAAGGTTAAAGGAACCTAAGTAATAAGATCCCGGGTATGATCCCTCAAACGATAAACGAAAACGAAAGTTAAGCGAACCGTATAACAGATCAGCGGTCATTAGCCAAATAATTAAAAGCTAATCAAAGAGATTAGTGAGGATGATGTCATCAAACCAATAAGAAGAGGACAAAGGAGGGAGGGTGACATCACATGGTGACATAAGCATGACCAAGCAAAGTGTGTTGTTGGTTGAATTAGAACCACACAAAAATTACCATGGTAAAAAGGTAACAAAACAAAACAAATCAAAATGTCAACCAACCAAGCCAAAACATTTCATTTCACCAAAAACACAAAATTATCTCACCATTCTTCATCAAGCTCTCAGCTTTTTCTTCTGTTCCAAAGCAAGAAAATCAAAATCCTAGTTCCAAGCTTTGTTAAATTGCAAGGTAATTATCTAAGACTCCTTATGCATAGTTATGGATATCCTATAAGTTTGGGCTCCTAAATCATTCACAATCTCTTCCTAAAAATCATGGAAGAAGATGGTGAATAGTGTTTTTCAAGAACTAAAATTTTTGTTCTTGAAGTTTTGTTTAGATTAAGCTTGGATAAGGACTTTAAGGGTGATTCCAAGCTATTCACTTGATTCTCCACTCTCCAAGGAAGGTATAACCCCTCCAAACCCTCACTTTATTTGAGTAATTAGGTTTAGTTTTGTTGTTATAATTCATGAGAGGCTTGCTTGTTGTGAATGTAGAGATTAGTTGGTTTTGTAAAGTTTTTGGAGTGGTAGTTCTTGGATTGTTGATTAATGAACTTAAGAGTAGTTTAAATTCATGTTTAAGAATAGTATAAATTGATAATGTGGAGTTGTTGGGGCTGTTATGATGAAGTATGGATGGAGTTTTGGTTGGGATGTTGATTGTGAGTTGATTGTGAGATGATTTGGAGTGGTTTAAATTTGGGTAATCGCGTAAACATAGCCGTCGTAATGTCCGATTTACTTTAGGCTGTTTTTGTTCTTAACATTAGGACCCATGAACTCACTGCTAGGTTTTGACCATTGCCATGATTAGATAGTTCATGTTACGAGCTTCTTTTTGATATGTAGTTCGTTTGATTCCGATGTACGGTTTAGGAGAAACGGCCATTTTAAGAAACGACGTTTCGCGAACGAATCATTACCCCTCGCCTTATTTTGAAACATAGGTTAAAGACCTAAATGGGCTAATTGGAGTATGAAACATTTATGTAAAGTGTGTTAGGCAGTTGGTAAGACACTCGCGAAAGAATCGCCTTAAAACTCGTAATGGTTAATTTATTAAAAATGGTGGAGCCGAGGGTACTCGAGCGACTTATGAGAATCATTAAGCGTAAAGCGAGCGTTAGAGTCTAAATTGGTTAAAGTATAGATTTATAAGTGACTTTGGTTTAATTCCAACTTATATGTTGTTTATAGGTTACCAGACTCGTCCCAAGCCATTTATAACCCCTAGTCGCTCAGGCAAGTTTTCTACCCGTTATACTGTTGTTGTGATCTATACATTTGTATATGCATTATCTTGCGATAGATGCATGATGGTTAATTAGCAAATTCTTGCGATATATTATAGCATGTGATATGGTATATATGCATGTCTGTTTCGTATTCTTGACACATATATCTGTTGATTCAGTTGATAATACCTATGCTAGAGATAAGCGGTAATTGACATATACCCTTAGTATAGGGGACCCAAAGGTGAACTTTTTCTAAAACCGGGAGTCGAGGCTCCCGAGTATAATATATATATATATTTATATATATATATATATATGAATAGTTTTCAAAGCTATGATTCGAATAAGGTTTATTCGATAACTTTATTTTATTATCGAATATTATCTTAAATATTCATTCGAGGGCTTATGACTCCGTTTATTTTATTAATGAATATTATTTTGAATATTCCTTCGAGGACTTATGACTCTGATTATTTACTAAATAATATTCTATATTTTATTAAAGAATAATGTGTCGATAATCAAACTTACTGTCACACCCCCAACTTAAACAACAAATTAAATATAGCTATTACAAAATTTTAACAGAAATAACACAACCAAATCCAAGATCTTACAGTTTAGGGTTTGGAACAGCCCAACACTACCAACTATTACATTTGATCTTAAATACCTAGTCCTCACACAAACTACTATCACTTATTCTACCTGAGCTCGAACATAAGCATCAGCATCACAGGTCTTACGGGCAGTCTTCTTGAATCTAACCATAACTGCTAGCTGTAATATCAGGGTAAAGCAAGGAGTGAGCTAAATGCTCAACAAGTGCTAACAGTACGATACAAAATATAAATCGAGATATACATTAAAGAATGACAATGGAAAGACATAACCAATGATAACGAGAGATAAAACTATGTGTGATGGCATCATTTTGCTTGTATCAAAAAAATTTTAAAATCATGTCTTAATCAAAATCATTTTATGACGCTACGCATTACAGCCGGTGATCAGCCGCGAAGTAATCCCGAACCTCGCTGGGTTCTAAAACATTAATGGGAATCCCTAGGCAACTTTTAAGCCTAATATAAGTGTGGAAAGGACTCGCGTCTCAGTCCAGATCCACTATTCAAAGAAAATATTTATCCCCCTTTGGGACTGAAAACCCACATTTTATTTATTTCAAAAACTGATGCCGAATTATAACAAATTCTCTTTTAACAGTAAACATTTTTATCAAGGGATTATAGATCAACTCAAAACACGGGAAATATGGTACTAAATCTCAGGGCCATGATTCATAAAACTTTACTCTATTAGGGTAACTAAAAGTTTTTCATATGTCAAAACTTGGACAAGGAAATTTAATGAGGCTAATGGATAATATGAAGGGGTAATGTCAAACTGGGCTTAAAGCAATGGTTTCTCGTCAAGGTACAGGTGTTGGATCATCAAGAAGATAAGCTTCATGAATACTAAGGGTGTTAAGGTATGAAGAATTGATCTTTAGCTCAGGATATATCAGAATTGTCAAGCTTTAGGATAAGAAAAAGAGGTATCAATCAATGAGGAATCACTTTGATAAATATCTGGCTTTCAGGATTCAAGGTAAGTTTCTATAGGGATTCAAGTATCAGGATGAGATATCAATACTTAGGAATCATCAGCATGTTAATCAAGAGGATCAATCAAGTAATATAACAACTCTTCATTTTATCATGTCATTCAACTATCATGAAAAGACTTTTGAACTACTTGCAATACGTACTCGAGGGTTCATGGCATCTCTATATAACTCAAAGATAAACAAATGATACGCTTGATTTAAATATATCAAAATGAATCAGGATAATTGCATCGATATATATGAACTATTTACAGTGAATTCGAAAGACAGGTTGAATCACTTGCCTTGAGAAAGGCTGGTCTGGTCTGACTGGTAGGAGCAACAACTGGAGCTTCACTCGACCTTTATGTCAAGTTTTCCCTCGACTCGAGATCCTACAATAATAATAATAATCCTCATTATAATATATTCTCACCAACTTAACCTATTTACAACCCGAAATTTAACACGGATGGCACTCAGGCCTATATACACTTAATTTTATATTCACTTTTAAATTACAAATGTTCACACATAGCCACATAATCACATATCATATATTAATACCAAATAACACCATATATACCATAATGCAACACTAGGCTTGGATGATCTCGACTCACAACTTAAGTCACTTGGTCGCTAAACTAGACAAAGTCTTCTAATTTTGGCTTCCCAACTCGATGTGCCTTTATGAAACTATCCAAAACCTATTGACCCTCACTTATGCCTTTTATTCTTCTGACCTTATATTGTCTTAAAACTATGGTGGTCGACCTAATACTCACTCCTAAGTGTTCTAAAACTATGTGATAAGTGAAAGTGCTCACTGGTCCAAATTTCAAAATGACAACTATAGTTTCTTGAGTGCATTGGACACTCTTAAACTACAAGTTTTCCTTCAAAACTTTTACACAAGATTCTCCTGACCTAAGGGCATCTCACAAACATGATGTGGCTCAAGGGCCTGGCTTGGGCCTTCTTGGGCCTAAGCTAAAAGTCCAAGGTTCCCCTGTTTTTCTGGGCAGAAAACGCCCTGACTTGAACTAACTTGTGACACATGGTTCTAACTCATATCCTATGAACTATGGTTGGAAAAACTTCTCTGACACTCCCTCTAACTAAGTCCCAACAGGGCCTAATGAGGGCCTACCCATGACATGGTCAAATCTCCCTATTTCTAAGTTGCAACAAAACTGTCTCCTGCTAGACAGATTTTGTTATTCTACTTGTGCACCTAACAAAATGACATGAAAACCTCCAACCAACACCTAAAACCTTTTATATAGTCCCAATACTAACTTCTGGTGGCTTGGGCCTCAAAGTGCACATTAATGACATGGTCAAAACTCACTTTAAACCTCAGGGTACTAAACTGATTTTCTGAAACTATAACTCTCCTTTCTCCAAAGTCTTGACTTGACAAACTCAACTACCAACAACCCAATACTCAAACCAAGACTTAAACATGGTAATCTACTGAACTAACTCCCTTATTCTCAAAATAACTTTGGGCGGAGATCATCCTTTACCTAAGGTGCAATTATGGCAAAACAAAAGAAACTACACTTCTCAACCCACAAATCATCAAGTTTTTGAAACAACAAGATATACATTTTTATAAAAGATAACCACGGATTATTACCATGCATCAAGGAGCATTAATCAATATTAACTCATTATTTCTACTGAGATTGAAGCTCACTAATAACATCTTTCCAAATGATCAAAATCTTATAACATTCTAAGAGAAATCCACATGCATGCATGTCTTCGGGTTTTGCAAACCAAAACAACATATTTTCTACATATATTCTATCATAAAATTGACATGCAAGCCTAGCATAAGATATACCTAGATGATCACTTAGCATGCAAAGAGTTTTATTAAATATTCACCATAAAATTCAAGTCATTATCACATAAACATGCAAAAATCGAATTAAGCAACAAGAATAGTCTTAAGGACCATTCATTCGGCTCCCATATGGGCATGGCCGAATGAAATGGAAGGGAATGGCCATTTAATCATCAAGAGTTTCCCCTCAAGACTTGGCACTTTTCCATTCCTTGTAGTCCTCTAAAAAACAACCTTAAATCCATAAGAATCAATATTGTACTTTGAGTTCCAACTAAAACCTTTACATGCAACCTTTAAACTTAAACTTTCTACTCAAAACTCTTTGAAATATGAGTGATCATGGTATGAGAAGTAACATTTACTTGTATAGAGAGTGGAAGCTTGGTTGAGGATTGAAGAAAAAAAAATGGGGAGGGGGGTTTCGGCTAAAAGCCGAGAGTGAAGGGGGAGGAGGGCCGAGAGTGAGAGAGGGAGGAGGGAGGGAGGAGAAAGTATGGTGGTGAGTGGAGTGAATGATCATGTCTTTGCTTGTTTTATGGTTTTTGTGTTGCCAAAAGTGAGTGGAATGAAGAATTGACATGATTAGCCTTCCACTTGAATTTGGTTCAATTTGCATGCAAGGGTAAAGAAGGTATTTGGCTTAGGAAATAAGAGTTAGTGGGGTGGTTATTGACTCTTTAGCCCTTTTGGATTGAATAGAAGGGATTTGCATGCAAGGATAACTATGTAATTTGCTAATTATAACAATTAACATTATTAAAGATTTATTTTTATAAAATAAAACACAAGTTCAAAAATTATAAAATTTATACCATAAAATAACTTGGATTTTTGGAAATTTTATAAACCACTTTTGAATTTTGTGAACAAAATAACTTTTAAAAAAGATATTTATTCAAGGTTTAAAATATTCCTTATAAATCAAAAATAAAAGAAATAAATAAACTTTTGCTTTGAAAAATCATATACCACATAATGAAAATTTAAGACGCAGAAATTCTCATTCACACAAGCATACAATAGTTGAATATATTGGCATTCAGCTTTATAATTATACCAAATTCACAATTAATATTACACAGAAATGCCGGTTGTAACATCCTCTCCCCTTAAGGGATTCTGTCCCCAGAATCTAAGAGAACAGATGAGGATACCGGGAACGCATATCAGACTCTAACTCCCAAGTCGATTCTTCGACCTTAGGGTTCCTCCAAAGTACTTTCACTAGCTTTACTGACTTATTTCTAAGGCTCTTCTCTTGCCAGTCGAGTATTTTAACCGGTTGCTCCACAAATGACAGGTCTGCCTGAATTTCTACAGGTTCATATTCTATTATATGGCTAGCGTCAGGATTATACTTCTTAAGCAACGACACATGGAACACATTATGCACATGCTGATACTGAGGTGGTAAGGCCAACTCGTAGGCCACCTTCCCTACTTGATTCAAAATTTTAAAAGGACCTATATATCTAGGTGCTAACTTCCCTTTCTTGCCAAATCTCATCAATCCTTTTCTAGGTGACACCTTCATCAAAACAGCTTCGCCAATTTGGAACTGAGCATCCTTACGCGCTGGATCCGCATACTTCCTCTATCTATCTTGAGCGGCAAGCAACCTTTTCTGAATTAACTTGACTGAATCATGCAACTGTTGTACCAATTCCGAGCCGAGAATTCTTCCTTCTCCTACTTCATCCCAACTTGTTGGTGATCTACATTTTTGCCCGTACAAAGCTTCGTATGGTGGCATGCCGATACTGGAATGATAGCTGTTGTTGTAAGAGAATTCAATCAACAACAAGTGATCGTCCCAGCTTCCTGCAAAATTGATTGCACAACTGCGCAACATGTCTTTAATTGTTTGGATTGTCCTTTCACTTTGTCCATCAGTCTGCGGGTGGTACGCCGTGCTCATATTCAATTTCGTGCCAAGACATTCCTGAAATTGCTTCCAGAATCTCAAGTTAAATCGGGGATCTCTGTCTGAAACTATTGATACGGGTACTCCATGCCTCAGTACGATTTCGCGCACATATAGATGAACCAACTTGTCCAGTGACGACTTCTCGTTAATTGGAAGGAAATGCGCTGACTTCATAAGGCGATCAACTATAACCCATATTGCGTCATTCCCGGATTTCGTTCGCGGTAGTCCCACTATAAAGTCCATAGCAATATTTTCCCACTTCCATTCTGGAATCTTCAGGGGCTGAATTAATCCGCTCGGTCGTTGATGTTCTGCCTTCACTTTCTGACAAGTATAACACTTCGTAACCCATTCTGCCACGTCTCACTTCATATTTGGCCACCAAAAGTTCTTCTTTAAGTCTCGATACATCTTGATACTTCCCGGGTGGATTGAAAATTTCGAATTGTGGGCTTCATGGAGGATCTCATTCTTTAATTCAGGTACATGAGGAATCCATATTCTGGAAAAGAACCTTAGTATCCCTTGCTCATCCCTTTGAGTATTAATCTCCTCTCCAGATAACTGATTCTTCTCTTTCTCCATTACTTCTTCTTGACATTTCTTTATCTTTTCCACTAGTATTGGCTGAAAAGTCATTGCGCGACAAACTTCCTCAACTTTTCCACAATCACAAAGTTCCAGTTCAAATCTCTTGATTTCTTCAGATAACTCCTTTGGTGTTGTCATCTTATTCAATCTCTCCTTCCTACTCAGAGCTTTGGCCACAACATTCGCCTTTCCAGGATGGTAATTTATCGAACAGTCATAGTCCTTGATCAATTCCAGCCATCTCCTATGCCTCATATTGAGCTCTTTCTGAGTAAAAATATACTTTAAACTCTTGTGATCCGTGTAGATTTCACACTTCTCTCCGTAGAGGTAATGTCTCCAAATCTTAAGTGCGAACACTATGGCGGCTAGTTCCAAGTCATGCGTCGGGTACTTAACTCATGCGGTTTCAACTGTCTTGACACATATGCGATCACTTGACTATGTTGCATCAACACACAATCCAAACCCTTATGTGAAGCGTCGTTGAATATTACAAAGTTCCCTTGATCGTCTGGAAGTACTAACACTGGAGCTGTTACGTACCAATTTCTGCTTAAACTCTTGAAAGCTATCCTCACATTCTGCACTCTATTCAAACTTTTGATTCTTTCTGGTTAACTTGGTCAATGGAGTGGCGATTTTCGAAAAATCCTTGACAAACCTTTTGTAGTATCCTGCCAATCCTAGAAAACTTTGCACTTCCGTAGGAGTCTTTGGCCTCTCCCAACTCATAACTGCCTCAATCTTTGCCGGATCCACTTTAACTCCTTCATTTCCAATGACATGCCCCAAAAATTGAACTTCTTTTAACCAAAACTCACATTTGGTAAACTTGGCATACAACTTCTCTTGACGAAGTATTTCCAATGCTATCCAGAGGTGCTGCGTATGTTCTTCTTCCGACTTAGAATAAATAAGGATGTCATCAATGAATACCACGACAAATTTGTCCAAATACTTCTTAAATACCCGATTCATCAGATCCATAAATGCGGCCGGAGCGTTGGTTAATCCAAACGGCATTACTAGGAATTCATAATGCCCATATCTGGTCCTAAATGTGGTCTTGGGAATATCTTCTTCCTTGATCTTTAATTGATGGTATCCCAATCTCAAATCAATATTCGAAAAGCATTTTGCTCCCTTCAACTGGTCAAAAAGGTCATCTATTCTTGGTAGCGGGTAGCGGTTCTTGATCGTTGCCTTATTCAACTCCCGATAATCTACATAGTCGCATACTCCCATCTTTCTTCTTTACAAACAGAACAGGTGCTCCCCATGGCGACGTACTTGGCCGTATCACTCCCTTATCCAACAATTCTTGTAGCTGGCTCGCCAACTCTTTCATTTCTGCTGGTGCCATCCTATATGGGGCCTTTGAAACTGGTTCCGTGCCTGGAGCAAGGTTGATCTCGAATTCGATTTGTCGATCTGGTGGTAAGCCTGGTAGTTCATCGGGAAACACATCGGGAAACTCGTTAACTACAGGAATATCTTCTAAGCTAGAGCTGCCTTTTTTTGAATCCACTACATACGCTAGGAACGACTCACAACCTTTTCTAAGTAGCTTCTTGGCCTGAACAATTGTAAGAAATAGTTGCTCTTGTCTCTGCCCCTTGAATACTACCTTCTTTCCATTCTTCATCTTTAAATACACCTTCTTGGTCTTACAATTAATCTGAGCGCTATTTTCACTAACCAATCCATTCCTAAAATTATATCAAACTCTCCCAACTTGAAGAGTATCAAGTCGGCTAAAAACTTATACCCCGAAATATCAATCTCACACTTTGGACAAAGTTGATTCACAGAAATCCTTTCTTGGTTCGCAATTACCATATTTACTACCTCACTCATAATCATTTTATCACATTGAAGCTTATCAACAAAAGATTCTGATATGAAAGATCTTGTTGCTCCCGAATCAATCAATACTTTAGCTTTGACATTATTAAGTAAAAGTGTACCTGCTATCACCTCCGAATTCTGAACAGCATCCTTCATCTTCAGATCAAATGTCCTTGCTATTGCTTGCGTGGTTGGTGTAGGTGGTGGAGGTAATGCCAATACTTCAGCTGGCATGCTTGCACTGGTACTTGCCACGTTCATTAAAACTTTGACTGATCCGGTTGCCTTGCACTCCCTAGCCATGTGTCCAGTCTTCCCACACTTGTAACACGTAACTCCTAGCTTCGGCATCTTGCACTCATTTTCCAAATGTCCCTTCTGGTTGCACCTATAGCATGTCATACTCAACTTATTACATAATCCAGGGTGCCTTCTTCCACAGTGCTTGCATTCCGGTCTCTGGAACCTGTTTTCTCCAACTTGCCCTTGGCTTGCCTGATTGTTCCCCTTCGATTCTTGCCTTTTACCCAAATTTCCTTTCTTTTGAAAATTTCTGCCCTTCTGGAATCCGATCCTCTTTACATTCCGATCTTATGAACTTCCCACTTCAGACTTTTCTCCATAAAATGGAGCCTTCCTCTTCTTGTTATCCCTTTCCTTCCTTCACTGCGTCCCATTATTCTCAATCAGAGCAGCTTTCTGTACTACTCCCGCATAAGTTTCAAGCTCAAACATAGCCACTCTATCTTTGATCCAAGGCTCCAATCCTTGTTGAAATTTCTTTGCTTTTTCCTCCTCAGTGCTGGTATACTTCGTCACAAACCTTGACAACTCAGTAAACTTCTTCTCATACTCCAGTACAGTCATGTTCCCTTGCTTCAACTCAAGAAATTTAAGTTCCATCTGATTCTGCATGTACTTAGGGTAATACTTGTCCAGAAATAATTTCTTAAATCTCTCCCAAGAAACCTGCTGAGTGACTTCCATAGCTTTTACTGATTCCCACCAATAGATGACTTTACCCTTCAAGAAGTAAATAGCATACGGCGTCTTCTGATCGTCTCCTAACTGTACCAACTCAAAAGCCCTTTCCATCTCCTTGATCCATGTGTTAGCTATCACTGGATCAGTGGTATCATAAAATGCAGGTGGGTTCACGTTCTGAAAAGCCTTGAAAGTGACAACTTGTCTAGGTGGTACTGGTGGTTCAGGTGGTTGGTGTGGTTCATAGTTATCTTGGTTTTCAATTCGTTGTTGAAGAGTTAGTTGTTGTTGAGCTATAACATTGGTTTGTTGTTGCAAAGTTTCCAGTAGTCGAAGAATGTTTGGGTCTGTGGTGGATATGGTTGTTGGGTTCTTCTTTTTGGGAGGCATGATCCTGAAATAAGAGTTATGTCAAAATAGATATGAATGATAAAATGATTCGAGGGTATCGCATGGCATTCTTGTTTACATATGGGGTCAAGTTTCCAAATTAAGCAGATATGGTGATGCATATAAAAACGTAAACTAACAGTTGAGAGCAAATGGAACAATAGAACATAATTATTCAAATTTTTAAAGGTCACAATACATAGGATTAGGACAAAGTCTGATTCTAGGAATAACAGGCTTATTTAAAGGAAACAACGGAAACAACTGGGGATTCCACAAAGTCTGATAGTACAACAACATGAAAGGTAAACGGAAAGAACTAAGGCTCCACTGTATCTGAACGGGGCTTGGTAGTCTTTTCCTTTCGAAGCGTCTTCACAATGCTCTGGAGCTCATCCGCCACCATCTGAATGACATACTGGCTGGTGCGGTCCCGGTGCGCAGGCATCTCCTCAAGCTTAGTGTTGACGTACTGAACCAAGGTCTCAAGTCTCGCAGTCATCTGCTACTTGGGCTTCCCTTCATAGTTTCGGCTGTCCGGATACACGTTCTTCAGTCGGTCTATCAGTCGGTCGTACTTGCCCTGAAGCATGTCGAACTCGCGCCTCAACTCAGCATATACAGTGAAAGCAATAGTGTCGTCCGACCCAGAGGATGACGAGGAATGCGCCCTTTGCTGAGAACCAATTATAGGAGTATTAATAATAAATTTACTTAACCTACTCTCTCGCATATAATCTATAACCTACACATATATCCTATACCCTATTTGGGCTGTCCAGGGACTCTAAACCGTAGCTCTGATACCAAAACCTGTCACGCCCCCAACTTAAACAGCAAATTAAATATAGCTATTACAAAATTTTAACAGAAATAACACCACCAAATCCAAGATCTTACAGTTTAGGGTTTGGAACAGCCCAACACTACCAACTATTACATCTGATCTTAAATACCGAGTCCTCACACAAACTACTATCACTTATTCTACCTGAGCTCGAACATAAGCATCAGCATCACAGGTCTTACGGGCAGTCTACTTGAATCTAACCATAGTTTCTAGCTGTAATATCAAGGTAAAGCAAGGAGTGAGCCAAATGCTCAACAAGTGCTAACAGTATGATACAAAATATAAATCGAGATATACATTAAAGAATGACAATGGAAAGACATAACCAATGATAATGAGAGATAAAACTATGTGTGATGGCATCATTTTGCTTGTATCAAATTTTTTTTAAAATCATGTCTTAATCAAAATCATTTTATCACGCTACGGATTACAGCCGGTGATCAACCGCGAAGTAATCCCGAACCTCGCTGGGTTCTAAAATATTAATGGGAATCCCTAGGCAACTTTTAAGCCTAATATAAGTGTGGAAAGGACTCACGTCTCAGTCCAGATCCACTATTCAAAGAAAACATTTATCCCCCTTTGGGACTGAAAACCCATATTTTATTTATTTCAAAAACTGATGCCGAATTATAATAAAGTCTCTTTCAACAGTAAACATTTTTATCAAGGGATTATAGATCAACTCGAAACACGAGAAATATGGTACTAAATCTCAGGGCCATGATTCACAAAACTTTACTCTATTAGGGTAACTAAAAGGTTTTCATATGTCAAAACTTGGACAAGGAAATTTAATGAGGCTAATGGATAATATGAAGGGGTAATGCCAAACTGGGCTTAAAGCAATGGTTTCTCGTCAAGGTATAGGTGTTGGATCATCAAGAAGATAAGCTTCATGAATACTAAGGGTGTTAAGGTATGTAGAAATGATCTTTAGCTCAGGATATATCAAAATTGTCAAGCTTTAGGATAAGAAAGATGGGTATCAATCAATGAGGAATCACTTTGATAAATATTCGGCTTTCAGGATTCAAGGTAAGTTTCTATAGGGATTCAAGTATCAGGATGAGATATCAATACTTAGGAATCATCAGCATGTTAATCAAGAGGATCAATCAAGTAATATAATAACTCTTCATTTTATCATGGCATTCAACTATCATGAAAAGACTTTTGAACTACTTGCAATACGTACTCGAGGGTTCATGGCATCTCTATATAACTCAAAGATAAACAAATGATACGCTTGATTTAAATATATCAAAATGACTCAGGATAATTGCATCGATATATATGAACTATTTACAGTGAATTCGAAAGACAGGTTGAATCACTTGCCTTGAGAAAGGCTGGTCTGGTCTGACTGGTAGGATCAACAACTGGAGCTTCACTCGATCTTTATGGCAAGTTTTCCCTCGACTCGAGATCTTACAATAATAATATAATCCTCATTATAATATATTCTCACCAACTTAACCTATTTACAACCCAAAATTTAACACGGATGGCACTTAGGCCTATATGCACTTAATTTTATATTCACTTTTAAATTACAAATGTTCACACATAGCCACATAATCACATATCATATATTAATACCAAATAACACCATATATACCATAATGCAACACTAGCCTTGGATGATCTTGACTCACAACTTAAGTCACTTGGTCGCTAAACTAGACAAAGTCTTCTAATTTTGGCTTCCTAACTCGATGTGCCTTTACTAAACTATCCAAAACCTATTGACCCTCACTTGTGCCTTTTATTCTTCTGACCTTATACTATCTTACAACTATGGTGGTCGACCTAATACTCACTCCTAAGTGTTCGAAAACTATGTGATAAGTGAAAGTGCTCACTGGTGCAAATTTCAGAATGACAACTATAGTTTCTTGAGTGCATTGGACACTCTTAAACTACAAGTTTTCCTTCAAAACTTTTACACAAGACTCTCCTGACCTAAGGGCATCTCACAAACTTGATGTGGCTCAAGGGCCTGGCTTGGGCCTTCTTGGGACTAAGCTAAAAGTCCAAGGTTCCCCTGTTTTTCTGGGCAGAAAACGCCCTGACTTGAACTAACTTGTGACACATGGTTCTAACTCATATCCTATGAACTATGGTTGGAAAAACTTCTCTGACACTCCCTCTAACTAAGGCCCAACAGGGCCTAATGAGGGCCTACCCATGACATGGTCAAATCTCGCTATTTCTAAGTTGCAACAAAACTGTCCCCTGCTGGACAGATTTTGTTATTCTACTTGTGCACCTAATAAAATGACATGCAAACCTCCAACCAACACCTAAAACCTTTTATATACTCCCAATACTAACTTCTGGTGGCTTGGGCCTCAAAGTGCACATTAATGACATGGTCAAAACTCACTCTAAGCCTCAGGGTACTAAACTGATTTTCTGCAGAAACTATAACTCTCCTTTCTCCAAAGTCTTGACTTGACAAACTCAACTACCAACAACCCAATACTCAAACCAAGACTTAAACATGGTAATCTACTGAACTAACTCCCTTATTCTCAAAATAACTTTCGTTGGAGATCATCCTTTACCTAAGGTGCAATTATGGGAAAACAAAAGAAACTACACTTCTCAACCCACAAATCATCAAGTTTTTGAAATAACAAGATATACATTTTTATAAAAGATAACCACGAACTATTACCATGAATCAAGGAGCATTAATCAATATTAACACATTATTTCTACTGAGATTGAAGCTCACTAACAAAATCTTTCCAAATGATCAAAATCTTATAACATTCTAAGAGAAATCCACATGCATGCATGTCTTCGGGTTTTGCAAACCAAAACAACATATTTTCTACATATATTCTATCATAAAATTGACATGCAAGCCTAGCATAAGATATACCTAGATGATCACTTAGCATGCAAAGAGTTTTATGAAATATTCATCATAAAATTCAAGCCATTATCACATAAACATGCAAAAATCGAATTAAGCAACAAGAATAGTCTTAAGGACCATTCATTCGGCTCCCATATGGTCATGGCCGAATGAAATGGAAGGGAATGGCCATTTAATCATCAAGAGTTTCCCCTCAAGACTTGGCACTTCTCCATTCCTTTTAGTCCTCTCAAAAACAACCTTAATTCCATAAGAATCAAGATTGTACTTTGAGTTCCAACTAAAACCTTTACGTGCAACCTTTAAACTTAAACTTTCTACTCAAAACTCTTTGAAATATGAGTGATCATGGTATGGGAAGTAACATTTACTTGTATAGAGAGTGGAAGCTTGGTTGAGGATTGAAGAAAAAAAAATGGGGAGGGGGGTTTCGGCTAAAAGCCGAGAGTGAAGGGGGAGGAGGGCCGAGAGTGAGAGAGGGAGGAGGGAGGGAGGAGAAAGTGTGGTGGTGAGTGGAGTGAATGATCATGTCTTTGCTTGTTTTATGGTTTTTGTGTTGCCAAAAGTGAGTAGAATTAAGAATTGACATGATTAGCCTTCCACTTGAACTTGGTTCAATTTGCATGCAAGGGTAAAGAAGGTATTTGGCTTAGGAAATAAGAGTTAGTGGGGTGGTTATTGACTCTTTAGCCCTTTTGGATTGAATAGAAGGGATTTGCATGCAAGGATAACTATGTAATTTGCTAAATATAATAATTAACATTTATAAAGATTTATTTTTATAAAATAAAATACAAGTTCAAAAATTATAAAATTTATACCATAAAATAACTTGGATTTTTGGAAAATTTATAAAACCACTTTTGAATTTTGTGAACAAAATAACTTTTAAAAAAGATATTTATTCAAGGTTTAAAATATTCCTTATAAATCAAAAATAAAAGAAATAAATAAACTTTTGCTTTGAAAAATCATATACCACATAATGAAAATTTAAGAAGCAGAAATTCTCATTCACACAAGCATACAATAGTTGAATATATTGGCATTCGGCTTTATAATTACACCAAATTCACAATTAATATTACACAGAAATGCCGGTTATAACACTTACTTTTGATTATTCAAATAAAGATATTACTTTCGTATAAGTACATCTTTGATTATTTAAGATTCATTTCAAGTATAAGTTTTACAACTTCTACTTCAATTATTTTTATAGAGATTATTCTTTATGGGAATATTATTTAAATAATATTCAGATTTTTTCCAATATATTGGGACTGATTTATTTTATTAAATCAGCATTACCCCAAACATTCTTAAAAATGTTTGCGAGCCTTCAAAATGATTTTTAAAAGTTAGAGCGGATCCCAAAAACACATTTTTATATATTTAAGATCTTCCTTTCAAAGGGGATTTAAATATTCACTCAAAACCTGAGGGATCCGGCTCTGTGGTATGTTGTATATTCGCAACAAGGTTGCTATTTTGATAAAAGAGTTTTGATTACTTACCCAATACTCGGGAAGTAGAATTCTTGGAACAAGTTAATCCATTAACAGGCATCGCCTGGGAAATATCGGTGAGTTTTCCTTTCCAACTAGATATGACTTCTTGGTGGAGCCGTATCAACAAGTTTCTACTTGGGGAAGGTGAGGACGAGCTTTACGTTTCAGAGTCATGGATTTCATCTGAACTAGGAGTGGCGTAAGTGGTCGAGTGGCGCCGGCCCAGCCTTATTATATTGGCCCAAATGGCCTGGAAGTTCCGCAAGACGGTACATTCCTTAGGAGTCCAGTTTTCGGTTGACAAGTAAATCCGACAGGTTCTCCTCTACATGTAGAAAATGGTGGGGTTGCACTACTACGACTGATCATCGTAAGTGGTCTTCCTGGCGCGACAAAACTCCCGTAATGAGTTCATCATTCAGTTGGACAATTCTGCAACACTACCCAGAGCATTTCGATTGAAAGGCTACGAATGGGTGGTTGCCGAAGCTTTGACAAAGTCAAATAGTTTTAATGGTGTTCCCATTGAATGAAGTATCTCGTAACTTCATTTCCTTTAAAAATATTTCAAAGATTGAATTTATTCAAGTCTTAACTTGTGATCTCATCTATGGGATGACCTTTTGAAACTTATTATACTTTGAACAGTAATAGTTCAAGTAGATTTCTAAAAATGGTATAAGTATAATGAAGTAATTGGTAACTTCATCTTCCTTAAAACTTATATCCAGCAAGTAATTACCTTACACTTGATAAAGGATTCTAGTAAGTTATCCATTTAGATACTTGCATTATTGTTTACACTATATATTATCTTGCGAGCTGTAATGCTCACTCTTGCTTCATTTCTTCATCACACAACAACAGTTAGGAAAGATGGCCAGACTCAAGCAGACACAGCGCAAGCGCGTGGGAAGCGTCCCGCGTCTTCCCGTTGATGTTGTAGCTGCTATAGCTGCAGAGGTAGATCTATTGGTAGATCAGGCATTCTACTTTTGGGAACCAAATATTGTATAATTATAACTTGTGACAGATAATGGCAATTAACTGTAAATTTATCAAGTAATCATTATGGGTTGTAATAACTTTTAAATTGTGGATTCAAGGACTTGTACTTATTTCAATTTCATCTCTGAGACTATAACGGGTTGTGGTGTGTGTTAGTGTGGGGTCATAGCATAAGGTTATTTATTATTAATTAAGTGAAATGATATTGTGGAAAGAAAGACCGTGACGACCCGGATTCCCGACCCCGGATCTGGGGGTGTTACAGAAATGGTATCAAAGCTAAGCGTTATAAACCTCAGAGATGATGCGACGATGTAATAATAAACTCACAAAGATAATAAGAACTCTTGCCAAGTTCATGGTCGGACTACTTAAAGTAGCGCTGACAGTTAAAACCCTTACGGGAACCCTTATAAGTATCATGATAGTAACTTAGCTCGTTTAATGTGTAGGCACATGAGATAGAGGACCCTGAGATGTTCGAGCGTGAGCATGATGAGGCACTGCTAGATGCCGAGGATCAGGAGGAGCCTGAGATGGAGGAGGATGAGGACCCATGAATATCCAAGCAAGAGGTGGTTATGAATATTTCGTCACTTTCATTGATGATTATTCTAGATATGGGTACGTTTATTTGTTGCACCGTAAGTCTGAGTGCTTTGATAAGTTCAAAGAGTACAAAGCTAAAACGGAGAAGCGACTTAATAAAAGTATCAAGTCACAACGATCAGATCGTGGTGGCGAATACTTGCTTGGAGAATTTGGGGAATATTTATCAGAAAATGGGATAGAATCTCAGTTAACTGCACCAGGCACACCCCAGCAGAACGGTGTAGCAGAGAGAAGGAACCAGACTCTTTTAGAGAGTGTTAGATCGATGATGAGTTATTCGGATTTACCCAAGTCATTTTGGGGACATGCCTTAGAGACATCAGCTTATCTTCTGAACTTAGTACCATCTAAGTCGGTTCCTAAAACCCCCTTAGAATTGTGGACCGGGGATAAACCGAGTCTAAGACATATTCGAATATGGGGTTGTCCAGCACATGTGCTGAACAAGAACGCGACTAAGTTAGAATCTCGTACAGAAGTAAGGTTGTTTGTAGGCTACCCCATGGGAACGAAAGGATATTTATTTTATAGTCCGAAGAATCGGGATGTCATTGTTAGCACCAATGCAAGATTCTTGGAGGAGGACTATATAATCAATCACAAACCCATGAGTAGTGTCATTTTAGAGGAACTAGTGGGAGGGACAAATAATACCCATAAAGCTGTAGTACAAGTACAACAACCACAACATAATGTACAACCTGTCACTAATACTGCACCAGTGCCTCATCGTAGTGGGAGGGTTGTTCAACAGCCTGATAGATTCATGTTTTTGGGAGAGTCTTCAGACTTGGTCCCTGGTGAACATGATGATAATCCCCGTACATACGAAGAGGCAGTACAAGACAAAGATGCAGATCTTTGGCAAAAGGCGATGGAATCTGAGATAGAATCAATGTATTCTAATCAGGTCTGGGAGCTCGTGGAACCACCCAAAGGTATAAAACCTATTGGATGTAAGTGGATCTACAAGAAAAAGAGGGGATTAGATAAAAAGGTGAAAGCCTGGAAAGCAAGACTTGTTGCGAAAGGGTATACTCAGAAAGAAGGTATCGATTATGAGGAAACCTTTTCACCGGTAGTCATGCTTAAGTCAATCCGTATTCTTTTATCTATAGCAGCTCATCTCGATTATGAGATTTGGCAAATGGATGTCAAGACAACTTTTCTTAATGGAAGTCTTGAAGAAACCATCTATATGCAGCAACCAAAAGGATTCATTAAGGAAGGCCAAGAGCATCTGGTATGTAAGCTTAAGAGGTCTATTTATGGACTTAAACAAGCTTCTAGAGACTGGAATATTCATTTTGATCAGGCAGTCCAGTCATATGGATTTGATCAAAGTCCAAGCGAATCGTGCATGTATAAGAGAAGTGAAGGTAATGCAGTGGTTTTTCTAGTACTATATGTAGATGCTATTTTACTCATTGGAAACAATGTTGAGATGTTGTCATCAGTAAAGACATGGTTGTTCAAACAATTTGACATGAAGGACTTAGGTGAAGCGGCATACATCCTTGGGATCAAAGTTATAAGGGATCGCAAGAAAAGGATGTTGGCTTTATCTCAAGATCCCTACATTGATGAAGTATTAGCTCATTTTAACATGCAGAACTCCAAGAAAGGTTTTTTACCTTTTAAGCATGGAGTTGCTCTATCTAAGAAGCAGTGTCCTTCGACACCTAAGGATATAGAGAGCATGAAAGCAGTTCCTTATGCTTCAGCATGTGGAAGCTTCATGTATGCTATGTTATGTACGAGTCCTGACTTCTGCTTTGCTGTAGGCATGGTTAGTAGATATCAGTCGAACCCAGGTCAGGAACATTGGAGTGCAGTACAAACTATACTCAAGTATCTGAGAAGGACTAAGGAGTATATGTTAATTTACAAGGCCTCAGATCTATTTCCTTTGGGATATACTGATTCAGATTTCCAATCAGATAGGGATAAGAGGAAATCAACCTCGGGATATGTTTTTACTTTGGGAGGTGGAGCCGTTATATGGAGGAGTGTAAAGCAGAAATGCATTGCAGACTCCACCATGGAGGCCGAGTACGTGGCAGCCTCTGAGGCTGCCAAGGAGGCTGTATGGTTCAGGAACTTCCTTTTGGACTTAGATGTCGTACCTAATTTGCCTAGGAGCTTGACGGTGTATTGTGATAACACTGGTGCTGTGGCAAATTCAAAGGAACCGCGAGACCACAAAGCAGCTAAACATATTGAACGTAAGTATCATCTCATACGAGGAATCGTAAAGCGAGGGGATATAGTTGTGGCTCACATATCATCAGAAGACAACCGAGCAGATCCTTTCACAAAGAGCTTGCCAACCAAGGTTTTTGACAAGCATGTGGAAGCGATAGGAGTCAGATGGATGGACACATAGATTTTTATGTAATAGTGGATTAAATAAACACTGATGTACACATAGAATATTTTGAGTATAAGTGGGAGATTGTTAGTGTATACTGAAAATATTTATTTGAAGTATGTACATTTATTTCAGGCCAGTTTATTTGAGAATCATTTGAATGTTTTCATGTTGTCTAATATTATATATTGTGAACAATCTAGTATCAAATGGGATACAGAATATTAGATTGTTAAATACAGTTATATAATATAATAAGCTTCACAGCACAGGTGGTGTTGGACAATCCACTGGTATGGCTGTAGTATTATTTAGATTAGTTTATATTGACTAATAAATAATACTAGTATACTTTATGTATATTGAACAGGATCAAATTTAAAATTGTTCCCTTAATACTGATTAAGAAGGAGAACTAAGATTCTATGTTATTATTAATGCTGAGGTTCTTAATCCGGAAATAGTAATTAACACGTGTATATTATTTACATGCTTTGATTTATATATGAAATAATTCTTTTGAATTATATCATTATATTTTGGGTGATGGGATTATATACATGGTGGATATTATTTATTGAAGGAATCCATGTCCTGATAATATTCGGGTTAATAATGTCCCCTTGAAAGCTCAAAAAGATTTAATTATGTGAAACCCTGCAGGTGGAATTTATTCTGGCATAATTAAATAAAGGTTGAGTGGATGATCAAGGATAAAAGATATTAATTAAATAAATTATCAGTAATTTATTTAATTAATGGACATATGATATTTTAAACATGAGGAATTTAATAAGCAGATAATATTGGAATCGAATTAATTAAATTACGGTATTAGGAAAGGTAGTGCAAATATTAATTCTTTAGTGGATTGAATTAATATTTAATTACATTGGGCTAGGCTCAAGATGTAATTAGAAGGCCCAACCTAATTATCCATGGTCCCTATTGTAGCCTATATATATTCTTATTCTCTTCTTGCTTGGCAATTGTGTGAAAACATATTGTAGCCACCAAGGAGCAAGAAGAGAGGATAACTTGAGAAGACGGAGGCCACACTTCACTCAAGGGAATTTGAGAATACAATAGAGGAGCGTGGAATCAACCATTAACAAGGTAATCCTCTTTTCGTAATCTTTATCGTAAAACATAGTAATACCCTAAGTCTGTGGTTCCCAACAATTGGTATCAAGAGCCTGGTAATGGGTTCTACGTTTTATGATATAATGTCCATGTCGTAATTATATATGCGTGTATATAGTGTTTTGCTTGTATTGGTTTTGATGCAGGTTGTTAATCCACTATTATGGCCATGTATATTTTAATTATGTGTTTGGATCCCACGTGGTTTAATCGTGGTTAATTTTTGTTTTGGTTTCCACGTGGTTTAATCGTGGTTGTAATTTATACGAGGGTTGATCGTGTTAGAATAGATTTTACAAAATTAGTTTTGTATTAGATCTATTTTTTTTGTAATTGTTCCGGGTATTTTGTAATAGTTATGTGCGATCGGAAATAAATTCCGGTAGTTTTTTGTTCCGCTGTGCGATTACAAGGGGCTGCTGTTGATGTTTGGATCGAACAAAATCCAAACAAAACTCACAGAAAAGCAACAGGCGCGCGCGCTGCGGCCGTTGCGGCCGCTGCGGCAGCTGGGGCTGCTGGGGCCGCGGCGGCAGCGGGGACTGCTGGGGCTGCTGGGGCTGCTGCGGCAGCTGGGACTGCTGGGGCTGCTGGGGGCGTCGGGGCGCGCTTGGGGCGGATTTTTTTTTAGAGCTGGATTTTTTTTTTCAAGGGCCATAATAGTGGAAAATTTATTTTAATTTTTTCCATTAAATTTTTAATTATTGCTTTAATTTATTGATTATGTGTGTCGTTAATTATGTGTGTAATTCCTTTAAAATTGCATGTTTAACTTAACTAGGACGACATGGACATAAATTTTATTTATTGCTTTGATTAAATGTTATATGTTGCTAAAATTATGTGTGTATTTTGAATGCATGATTAGACATAATTATAATGACATAGGACCCCATTTAATTTTAAAATTCCTCAATTTTAATAAAAAATTCTAAGTGGGAGAGGGAATTAATATGAAATCCCATGGTCTCCATTATTGGTTGTAGGTAATTTAGCATAAAGACGAATATAAATTATATATACGTCACCCATCGTGGCATGTAATTTATGGTGTCTAGAATGTTATAAAAATTACTAGAACAAACTTCTTAAATTAATTTTAAAAGGAATAAAATACGAATTTTCTTTATTTCTGATTTGGGGCGATTTTGTTAAAAACGAGTTCATCGAACTTGTAAGGCTGTGGGTTTTAAGCGAGACCGATGTGACTCCTCCACTACCTGGAAATCAAACCATTAATGAATATTGAATTGAAGTATTATATTCAAGGCAAAATTACGAATATTGGAAGGTATACATGCCACCCATCGTGGCGTACCAAGTTCCATAGATTTCAAATAATTTAAGATTTGATGATGGTATACACTTAGCTATGAAAAATAATATAGTCCACCCCAACGTGGCATATTGTTTAGTAATAGGACTGAAGTAACATTTAAACAAAATTAGGTGGTATACATGTCACACATCGTGGCGTACCAGAAGCTCATGGTGTTTATATGTTAGTGCATTAAATTTTAATAATTGTTAGAGGAATCAATAGATCTTAATAATTAATGCACCCTTATTTATGTGATGTTTTTATGCATGATTCTCAGGATAAAATGGGTTTTAATACACTATTCACCATACTTAAGGATAACAAACTTACCGGACCTAACTATATTGAATGGAAACGAAATTTGGACATTGTGTTGACTGCTGAGGAGTACAAGTTTTGCACTTATGAACCCAAGCCTGAACAGCCTGCTGTTGATGCTCCTGAAGATGAGAAAGAGTATTATAAACGGTGGATTAAGGCTGATGAAATGTCGTGATGTTACATTCTGGCAGCAATGTTGGGTGTTTTACAGCATCAGCATCAGTCTATGGCCACTGCTTCGGATATGCTCTTTAATCTAAAGGAACTTTTTGGAGATCAGAATAGGGCTGCTAGACAAGTAGCCATGAAGGCTTTAATGAACACTCAGATGGGTGAAGGCACACCTGTAAGGGATCATGTTCTCAAGATGATGTCTCATCTGAATGAGATAGAGATCCTTGGTGCTGAACTTGATGGGGAAACCAAGATTGACATTATCCTTATGAGCTTGTCCAAGAGTTTTGAGCAGTTCCGCTTGAATTACAACATGAACAAGAGGCAGTATAGTCTCGCGGAACTGCTGACAGAACTTCAGGCAGCTGAAGGATTATTTCAGCAGAGTGTTCAAGTGAATGTGGCTGAGGAAGGTTCTTCCTCTAAGCCGAAAGGTATTAAGAAGAAGAAAAAGGCTCAGACACAGAAAGCTGTGAAGGCAGTGGGAGTTCAGGGTGGTGTGAAAAAGCCTAAGGGAAAGTGCTTCAGATGCAAATAGTCAGGTCACTGGAAACAGGATTGTCCTCTTCCTAAGAAGACAAACAATACTGGTATGTCTCTTTCTCTAGTTACAGAAATATTTATAGCGGCTATATCTACGAGCACTTGGTGTGTAGATACAGGAGCCACTGATCATGTTTGTAATTCTATGCAGGGGTTCCAGCTATCCAGAATGCTTAGAGATGGTGAGATATATGTGTTCATGGGAGATGCTATGAAAGTAGCAGTAGTTGCAGTTGGAGTTATTCATTTATCTTTTGGTTCTGATAGGATTTTGGTTTTGAACAATTGTCTTTATGTACCTTCTTTTAGAAGGAATTTAATTTTGGTTTCTAAACTTGCTTTGGATGGTTATAATGTTTGTTTGGATCGTAATGTTTCTATTATGATGAATAAACGAATTATATGTTCTGGTACATTGCAAGATAATTTGTATATAATTAATCCTAGTCAACCTGCACTGCAACTGCAATTTAGGGAATTGAACAACACATCTTCTAACTCTACTAAAAGAAAGGAACCTTCTAGTTTGAACCAAACATATCTTTGGCACTTGAGATTAGGTCATATTAACTTGAGGAGGATTCAAAGACTGGTAGTAGATGGGCCTTTAAGCTCATTGGCAGTGGAGCCATTTCCAGTTTGTGAATCCTGCTTGGAAGGTAAAATGACTAATAGGCCTTTCAAGGCAAAGGGGAATAGAGCCAAACAAGTATTAGAATTGGTTCACTCTGATTTATGTGGACCCATGAATATCCAATCAAGAGGTGGTTATGAATATTTCGTCACTTTCATTGATGATTATTCTAGATATGGGTACGTTTATTTGTTGCACCGTAAGTCTGAGTGCTTTGATAAGTTCAAAGAGTACAAAGCTAAACGGAGAAGCGACTTAATAAAAGTATCAAGTCACTACGATCAGATCGTGGTGGCCAATACTTGCTTGGAGAATTTAGGGAATATTTATTAGAAAATGGGATAGAATTCCAGTTAACTGCACCAGGCACACCCCAGCAGAACGGTGTAGCAGAGAGAAGGAACCAGACTCTTTTAGAGAGTGTTAGATCGATGATGAGTTATTCGGATTTACCCAAGTCGTTTTGGGGACATGCCTTAGAGACATCAGCTTATCTTCTGAACTTAGTACCTTCTAAGTCGGTTCCTAAAACCCCCTTAGAATTGTGGACCGGGGATAAACCGAGTCTAAGACATATTCGAATATGGGGTTGTCCAGCACATGTGCTGAACAAGAACGCGACTAAGTTAGAATCTCGTACAGAAGTAAAGTTGTTTGTAGGCTACCCCATGGGAATGAAAAGATATTTATTTTATAGTCCGAAGAATCGGGATGTCATTGTTAGCACCAATGCAAGATTCTTGGAGGAGGACTATATAATGAATCACAAACCCATGAGTAGTGTCATTTTAGAGGAACTAGTGGGAGGGACAAATAATACCCATGAAGCTGTAGTACAAGTAGAATAACCACAACATAATGTACAACCTGTCACTAATACCGTACCAGTGCCTCGTCATAGTGGGAGGGTTGTTCAACAGCCTGATAGATTCATGTTTTTGGGATAGTCTTCAGACTTGGTCCCTGGTGAACATGATGATGATCCCCGTACATACGAAGAGGCAGTACAAGACAAAGATGCAGATCTTTGGCAAAAGCCGATGGAATCTGAGATAGAATCAATGTATTCTAATCAGGTCTGGGAGCTCGTGGAACCACTCAAAGGTATAAAACCTATTGGATGTAAGTGGATCTACAAGAAAAAGAGGGGATTAGATAAAAAGGTGAAAGCCTGGAAAGCAAGACTTGTTGCGAAAGGGTATACTCAGAAAGAAGGTATCGATTATGTGGAAACCTTTTCACCGGTAGTCATACTTAAGTCAATCCGTATTCTTTTATCTATAGCAGCTCATCTCGATTATGAGATTTGGCAAATGGATGTCAAGACAGCTTTTTTTAATGGAAGTCTTGAAGAAACCATCTATATGTTGCAACCAAAAGGATTCATTAAGGAAGGCCAAGAGCATCTGGTATGTAAGCTTAAGAGGTCTATTTATGGACTTAAACAAGCTTCTAGAGACTGGAATATTCGTTTTGATCAGGCAGTCCAGTCATATGGATTTGATCAAAGTCCAAGCGAATCGTGCGTGTATAAGAGAAGAGAAGAGAAGCGGCATACATCCTTGGGATCAACGTTATAAGGGATCGCAAGAAAAGGATGTTGGCTTTATCTCAAGAGGCCTACATTGATGAAGTATTAGCTCGTTTTAACATGCAGAACTCCAAGAAAGGTTTTTTACCTTTTAAGCATGGAGTTGCTCTATCTAAGAAGCAGTGTCCTTCGACACCTAAGGATATAGAGATCATGAAAGCAGTTCCTTATGCTTCAGCATGTGGAAGCTTAATGTATGCTATGTTATGTACGAGGCCTGACATCTGCTTTGCTATAGGCATGGTTAGTAGATATCATTCGAACCCAGGTCAGGAACATTGGAGTGCAGTAAAAACTATACTCAAGTACCTGAGAAGGACTAAGAAGTATATGTTAATTTACAAGGCCTCAGATCTATTTCCTTTGGGATATACTGATTCAGATTTCCAATCAGATAGGGATAAGAGGAAATCAACCTCGGGATATGTTTTTACTTTGGGAGGTGGAGCCGTTATATGGAGGAGTGTAAAGCAGAAATGCATTGCAGACTCCACCATGGAGGCCGAGTACGTGGAGGCCTCTGAGGCTGCCAAGAAGGCTGTATGGTTCAGGAACTTCCTTTTGGACTTAGATGTGGTACCTAATTTGCCTAGGAGCTTGACGGTGTATTGTGATAACACTGGTGCTGCGGCAAATTCAAAGGAACCGCGAGACCACAAAGCAGCTAAACATATTAAACGTAAGTATCATCTCATACGAGGAATCGTAAAGCGAGGGGATGTAGTTGTGGCTCACATATCATCAGAAGACAACCGAGCAGATCCTTTCACAAAGAGCTTGCCAACCAAGGTTTTTGACAAGCATGTGGAAGCGATAGGAGTCAGATGGATAGACACATAGATTTTTATGTAATAGTGGATTAAATAAACACTGATGTACACATAGAATATTTTGAGTATAAGTGGGAGATTGTTAGTGTAGACTGAAAATATTTATTTGAAGTATGTACATTTATTTCAGGCCAGTTTATTTGAGAATCATTTGAATGTTTACATGTTGTCTAATATTATATATTGTGAACAATCTAGTATCAAATGGGATACAGAATATTAGATTGTTAAATACGGTTATATAATATAATAAGGTTCACAGCACAGGTGGTGTTG
The DNA here is from genome assembly GCF_009905375.1 of Apium graveolens. Lineage (NCBI taxonomy): Eukaryota > Viridiplantae > Streptophyta > Magnoliopsida > Apiales > Apiaceae > Apium > Apium graveolens. Next base: position 91,874,588 of record NC_133650.1, on the reverse strand, counting down.
GACAATCCACTGGTATGGCTGTAGTATTATTTAGATTAGTTTATATTGACTAATAAATAATACTAGTATACTTTATGTATATTGAACATGATCAAATTTAAAATTGTTCCCTTAATACTGATTAAGAAGGAGAATTAAGATTCTATGTTATTATTAATGCTGAGGTTCTTAATCCGGAAATAGTAATTGACACGTGTATATTATTTACATGCTTTGATTTATATATGAAATAATTCTTTTGAATTATATCATTATATTTTGGGTGATGGAATTATATACATGGTGGATATTATTTATTGAAGGAATCCATGTCCTGATAATATTCGGGTTAATGATGTCCCCTTGAAAGCTCAAAAAGATTTAATTATGTGAAACCCTGCAGGTGAAATTTATTCTGGCATAATTAAATAAAGGTTGAGTGAATGATCAAGGATAAAAGATATTAATTAAATAAATTATCAGTAATTTATTTAATTAATGGACATATGATATTTTAAACATCGGGAATTTAATAAGCAAATAATATTGGAACCGAATTAATTAAATTACGGTATTAGGAAAGGTAGTGCAAATATTAATTCTTTAGTGGATTGAATTAATATTTAATTACATTGGGCTAGGCTCAAGATGTAATTAGAAGGCCCAACTTAATTATCCATGGTCCCTATTGTAGCCTATATATATTCTTATTCTCTTCTTGCTTGGGATTGTGTGAAAACATATTGTAGCCACCAAGGAGCAAGAAGAGAGGATAACTTGAGAAGACGGAGGCCACACTTCGCTCAAGGGAATTTGGGAATACAATAGAAGAGCGTGGAATCAACCATTACCAAGGTAATCCTTTTTTCGTAATCTTTATCGTAAAACATAGTAACACCCTAAGTCCGTGGTTCCCAATAAATGTTATATTTGATGACACTAAACTCCCTAGTATCCAAACTGAAGATCCTTCTGAGAAACTGAAGTTTGATGATATGTCAGATTCAGAATCAGAACATGATCAAGAACCTGAGGTTGTTGCTGGTGAAGAACATGTTAATAATGATGATGCTCAAGGTAATGGTGATGGAAACTTTGGCAACAATGGAGATACCACTGCTACTGACGGAGAATCTTCAAGTCAACATGGCAACAACTCAGGGGGAGATGCTGAAGGATTAACTAGTAGGACACAACATCCTAATGAATTTCAAGGCGAATCATCAAGATCAAATCTTCCAATACAGACTTTCTGGAATAAAGCTCATCCTTTTGAGTTGATTATTGGTGATCCAAATGTTGGAGTCATAACTAGAAGTGCTACTCAAAATGAGTGTCTGTTCTCAGGATTTCTTTCTGAGATGGAACCTAAGAAGATTGAGGAAGCACTGAGTGATCCAGATTGGGTGATTGCTATGCAAGATGAACTCAATCAGTTTGAACATCAACAAGTCTGGAAACTGGTACCTAGACATACGCACAAGAAAGTTGTTGGTACTCGGTGGGTATTCAGGAATAAACTAGATGAAGATGGTGTGGTTACAAGAAATAAAGCAAGACTAGTAGCTAAAGGGTATTCTCAAGCTGAAGGCATTGATTATGATGAAACCTATGCTCCAGTGGCTAGACTAGAGGCCATCAGGATATTTCTGGTATTTGCAGCATTCTCTAACTTTAAAGTTTATCAAATGGATGTCAAGAGTGCCTTTCTGAATGGAAAGTTGGATGAAGAGGTATATGTAGAGCAACCTCCTGGTTTTGAAGATCCAGATCATTTGGATTTTGTCTACTTTCTTTTCAAGGCTATCTATGGACTCAAACAGTCTCCGAGAAAATGGTATGACACTCTCTCTGAATTTTTTTATTGAAAATAGCTTTATTAGAGGTGTCATAGAAAAAACTCTCTTTTCTAAAAAGCATAAGAATGATACTATATTAGTCCAAGTCTATGTGGATGATATAATATTTGGGTCTACTAATGATAATCTCTGTAAGAGATTTGCTAAGTTAATGCATAGCAAATTTGAAATGAGCATGATGGGAGAGCTGAAGTTCTTTCTTGGATTACAAGTAAATCAAAGGTTAGATGAAACTTTTATTTTTCAATTCAAGTATCTCAAGGAACTCCTCAAAAAGTACAATCTAGAGGATTCTGCATCAGCAAGGACTCCGTCAACTACAGCTGTCAAGCTTGGACCATGTGAAAACTCCATTAAGGTAGATGTCACAAGCTACAGAGGTATGATTGGCTCGTTAATCTATCTTATTGCAAGTAGACCAGATATTATGTATGCTACATGCTTATGTGCAAGGTTCCAAGCGGATCCTAGAGATATTCATCTCGTTGCTGTTAAACGAATCTTGAGATATCTTAAGGGAACACCAAATCTAGGTATTTGGTACCCTAAAAAATCTGGTTTTAACCTTGTTGGATATACATATTCAGATTACGCAGGAAGTGTTGTCGATAGGAAAAGCACCTCAGGGAGTTGTCAATTCCTAGGTAGCAGACTAGTCTCATGGTATAGCAAGAAACGACAAATAGTTTCCAATTCAACGGCCCAGGCTGAATATATTGCTGCTGGAAGCTGCTGTGCTCAGATCTTGTGGATTAGGAATCAACTACGGGATTATGGCTCTGTATTGAACAAAATACCTATTCTATGTGACAATACAAGTGTAATAGCCATCACCAACAACCCTGTGCGGCATACAAGGACCAAGCACATTGATATCAGGTATCATTTTATTAGAGAGCACGTCATGAATGGTACTGTTGAACTATTTTTTATTCCAACAGAAGAACAAATAACACATATTTTCACTAAACCACTTGATGAATCCACATTTACCATATTAGTTGGTAAATTGGGTATGTTGGATAGCTTTAGTGATTAAACTAGTTAATATCTGAGATCTGTTCTTGAATGAATTTACAAATGAATTTGTCATGAATGAAAAATTCATTTGCAAATTTATTTTATCATATTTATTTTTTTTTCTTGCTTATTTCTATGTAAGTTTTATTATCTTATCTTCTTTATTTATTCTACTTGTTAATTTTAATATCTTAGAATATTTTATTTTCTCTAAAAATATTATTCTATGAATTTTATTTGCTAAAATTCAACAGGAAATCTATTTTTGGAATAAAATATAATTATTTCTGAAATATTGTTTTTTTGTTAATATATTTTGTTAGTGTAAATTCTGTTTAATTTGTTTTATAACTGCAATGACAATCGGCAAGACAATTGAAATTGTCTTGCTGAAAGTCATTTCAGTGTATATGTGTTTTATTTATTTTTTCAGTTTAGTTTTATACTGGCAAGACAATCGATATGACTATCAATAGTCTTGCCAGTAATAAAATTTATGTCATATATATTTCTTTTTTATTTTGTACTAGACTAACAATCAGTATGACTATCGATTGTCTTTCTAGTTTATTCGGTTTAATTCATGTGTTTTATACTGGTATGGCAATCGGTATGACTATCAGATTGTCATTCCAGTTATATTTTTCCTTTTTAAATTCCAACTGTTTGCCTGGTATGACAATCGGGAAGACAATCGGTATGACTATCCTCGATTGTCATACCAGTTGTCCTACTTAATAATCTTTGTGATTGAATTAATTTTTAAAATCATTTCAACAGTTGTGTCTTTTTCTCTCTTCGATCAAAACAGTCTCCATTGATCTTCTTGCTCGAGTTTTTACTCAGCACACTTAACTGTTATATATACATATTCGTGTATATACATACAGTGAGGGGGTGCTGTCAATTTTTTATTTTTACTATTTCACTTCATTTTTTTTTCTCAAATCAGTTTTAGTTTGGTATTTCAATTTGGTTTTGTGTCTTGTGAGATTGCAAATCTGATTTTGTGAGTTAAGAACATTAATGAGATACATTTCTTTCTAAATTTTTTGGATATAATTGATTTAATTCGAATTATAATTTTTTTTATTATTCGAATTTTCTTAATTTAATTCTTAAAATTCTGAAAGTGTGTATTTAATTATATTTTTAATGGCTCTCAATTTCCAAATTGTCTCGCATAATCATGTTGGTTATTTTAATCCAGAAAAGTGTGATGTGGAAAAATTTAAGCCGTAGATTAGATTTTAGCTCTGCTATTAAATCAAATGTGCTATTAAATGTCGATCTGCTTAGACTGATTTGCACAACCTCTACTATGGCCGATGATTCTAAATCTTTTTCATTCACCGTGGCAAACACACAGTATGTAGTTGATGAAACAGTCATCAATCGAGCGTTAAATTTTCCAATGGACAATTTCTGTAATTTACCCTCTGAAAATGAGATTTCAAACTTTTTCCATGCCATTCACTATCAGGGGGTGATTAATTTAACCAAGCTGTCTAAATCCATTTTGGTTTCTGAATGGGATATTTTCTTCGATACACTTTCCAAAGTGTTTGCCAACTGCACTAAATCAAATTTTCACAACATCACTTCCACTCTGCAGTATATTGGTCTTGCGGTTGTTTTCAGTCAAAGGATCAATGTTGGCAAATTACTTTTACCCATTCTTCTGAGACGTCTCATTTCAGCTAAGCGTGATCATTCCACAAATCGTAGGGTTTCTTGCTATTACGCTCGCTTTCTCATGCTTATAGCAGAACATCTTCTCACACTTGAGCATAAGGCTCTTTTTGCTAACTCATCAGTAGCTGAACCCCCTCCCGTAAGCAAAAAGATCTACACACGCCAAGACACTTCCTTCAAATTCATGCAAGTTCCAGTACTTGTATCTGCTTTCATGGCCACTTTCATTCTTTTACCAATTTTCAATCTTCCCGGTCATGAACAGCAAGCTCAACCTCCAGTGGTTCAAGCCACCCAAGCACAAACATCTGATGCTCTTCCACTGCAGGTAATAAGTCCTCACTCTCAAACTATTCCTACTTCTGTTGAAAGACCCCCAGTGGTTGATAGGGCTGACCATGAAGTTGTAGAACCGCAGCTTTAATCCCAGGTCATGGAGCCAAACACAGAGTCACAACCTATCTCAAACTCTCCCCCACTGTCGAAAATGTTACCGAGAAGGTTAGTAGGAAGTAGTATGTTATTGGATATGAATGAACCCTCAACTCTGCCTTCTCCCAAGAAAAGAAGAACATTTACTGAGGCATCTGAAAGCCCATCCTTGTCCTCCCAACAGGACATGGACTTTGATATGGCCAGTGAACAGTTACTAGAGACATTCTCTCAACAGGATGAATCTATTGAAATTCGCCATAGGGCCATGGCATCTTGTACTGAGTCAAGCACACTTCCATTACTCACAATGGAAGCATACAGACCAATAGATGATACTCAGGACAAAGAGCGAGGAGTGCACATTGAGTCGGTTACAGTGCCTGCCATAGTTACGGCAGAAGAGCAGTCACATGCTTCTGAGGGAAAATCTGACTCTCAGCCACCTTTAATAGAGTCATTTTCTCCCCTCCCAGATCCAACACCTCTGGCTCCCTCACGGGATTCTCCACTCGCAGATTTATCTGGAGAAAGTGGAGGGCAACTCGGTCAATCTATCCCTGAAGTAATTCAGACATCTATTTCACATGAAAAGATAGATTTGACTGAGGATCGGGACTCGCGAATTCCCATTGTACCACCACTGACCTCTCTTGAAGAGGCTAGGGTGATTTCAATTGCAGGTACAGAAGATCAGGAACAGGATGGCTCCTCACGAGCACTTATATTGAGAGAAACACAAGCACATGAGTTGAGTGAACCAAACAGGAGAGATATTCAGGTGAGAGCACACACAGACACAAACACTGAAAATCTGTTAGCTCAAATTGCTGATCTGAAAGAATAACTTGCAAAAAGTCAGGCTGAGGATCAAACATTCAAAGCACAAGTGGTTGAACGGTCTTCTTCTTCCACCTCTGTCAACAATCAGCTGACATTCATTAGAAATGATATCTTAGCTTTGAAGTCCACTGTTGTACCAAAGCTTAACTCAATCCAGGCATCTCCAACTTTATCAGCTGAAGACATTTCAAACTTCTGCTCTCTCCATACAAGAATGACTTCTCTTGAAGACCTGGTTGAAATGAACCATTCACTGGACTCCTCCAGATTCCTAAAGATAGAGACGGGCATGGAACATCTCAATGAAGGGATGAAGCACTTGTATTTTATGATTAAAAATTCTCACTGCCCTAATGAAGAGCAAAGAACCTTCTTTGAAGGGCCGTCTGGTGGAGGCTCAGGCTCTGGAGGTAATGGAGGTCATAGAGGGTCTAGAGGAAAATCTGTAGAGGATTCCTCAACTAAGGGGGAGAAGCAAGGGAGAAGTAAAAAGGGTAAAGAAAAAGATTCTTCTGCTGGGGACACAAGGAAGGCTGATGATGTCTACTATAGTGGAGAACAGGATGACTTTGATATTTTTGACATTCCCACTGAACCAGTCTTGGAAGATAAATATGGTTTCTTTGAAGCTGAGGAGGAAAGTAATTTTGAAGACTGGGAAGAGGAAGCTCAAGTGGATCCTGTTTTTGAGAAAGAGTTTCAGCAGCAGCAGTCAGAGTTGAAGAGAAAATAAGCTGAACTTAAAAAGATATCCCGGATCATTGACATGAGGAAAGACATTCAACGAACATAAACTCTTGAAAAGTAACGTCTTCATGCCCTTAAAGCTAAAGAAAGGAGAAGAGATGTCAAACTGAAGATTGGTAAAAAATGGGATGAAGCTAGGAGAGTACTTGATATGCCTCATCTGAGCATAAACAATGATAGGTAGTTTCTACACCTTCTTGACAAGCTGGAAATCTCTAATCCAAACAATGACGTGTACCTGAATGCTATCAAGACTGAAGTCTCAAGGATCACAGTTGCCTTTGACAGATCTCTAAATGAAATGAGCATATTTGTATATTGTCAGAGTGAAGGATCTTTCAAGGTATCACTTCATCTGTTTGAGAATCGTTCTTTATCAGAGATTTGGGTTCTTCTCAACAAAGTCAAAAGAAGCTCATAATTGAATGAAGTTCTTCGAGAAAGGATCAAAGAGTTTGCCAGCAGGGCTAGTCCTCAAGTGGTCAACAATCCTCATCAGGTAAAATTCTTTAAGTCTGACTGTCTTCAAATCTGCCATCTCGATGCACAATCTCTTAAAGACTACTCTGTTAAGCATCTTGTCTGGATGGAACATCATTTAAGAACTGTCGGATACTCATTCATGTTGAAAACTCAAGCTGCTGATCTGATTCAAGCTTATTGTGAAAAGAATATTAAAAGGTACAATCAGTTCAAGAATAAGCTAAAGTCAGTTGGAGTTCAACCAATCAGACCAGCCAGCTTCACTTCAGAAAAGGATCGTGTCTTTGACAAGGAGTTGCTTCAAGATTTGGAAGAAGGTGAATTCGGAAGGGAAGACAACTGAATTCAATTAGCTCAAAACTTAATGTAATATGCTTAGAGCTTTATGAATCAAGATAGACAAATGTAGTCATATGTTCAGTCTAGAGGAACATCTATCTTGTATTCACTTGTAAATTTCTTTTGGAATCTGGAAAATGTTAAATATAATCTAGAACTTTTCTGCTATTTACTTTGTATTTCTGTTTGTATCTTTTTCTTATTTGTTAGTTGAGTTATCCTCTAGGTATTTGTTGTTATTGTCTAACAAACAAATAGGGGGAGATTGAAAGGCATATGTCATAACCTATTTGTTTATTCGAGGATTTAACTCAACTCAAATAAGGATGTAACAAGTAAATAGTCGTTCTATCGTCTGAAAGATCTCTCAAAGTAACATATGTCAAAGGATTAAGTAACATTGTTCATCTACAGACTTGAGGATTTAATTCACTGGAAGAAGCTCAAGAAATTGATCAAGCCTCAGTGATATAAACCAAGATTGTGGATTTAATCAAGTGACAGAGATCTTGACAGGGTATCAATTAATTACAGGGATTTAATCTGAAGAAAATCAAGACATGAAGAAACATCACAGATGTTAGTCATTCATGAACCAGACAGTATATCGAGTGTCAACATTGAAGTGGTGAAATGGATTCATAAGTTTCAGTGATTTTCAGAAGATTGTCAGAAGAGTGGTTGCTGTTCAAGATTAATATTAATTCTCTATTAATTAATTAAGTCATATAATTTAATTAAGAAAATACATTATATCTGCAAAGATTAATTTATTGTTTAATTGAATTAATTGGTTAATTAATTCTGAATTAATATTATGCATTTTGAGAAATGATTTTGAATTAATATTCAAAATTAACTCAGCAAGACAAATATTTGAACTGGTATGACAATTGGATTGTTATACCGAAAGTCTTTCCAATTCTGTTTAGATTGTCTTGACGATAGTCCTTCCAGCTTAAAGGATTGTCTTGCCGATAGTCTTGCCAGTTCAATCAATAGTCTCACCGATTGTCTTGCTAGGTCAAAAAGATTGTCTTGCCAACAAATCAGGTGGTTGTTTGATTACTTAAACAACAGAAGCTAATTTTCAACAGCAGAGCATTGAATATCAAAACCAACTGAAGAACACAGAACAAAGGAAAAGCAGAGAACTTATTGTAATTTCTCAGGATATTAATTTCTAGTATTTATTGTTAAATCTAAACCACTAGAAATCCTTCTCTTGTTCTTGTGTAACTATCTAGCGGATCAAAATCCCTAGAACTTAATCTCAAATTACTTTTAGCATTTGATCCTTTTTTATTTCAAAAATAGAAAAAGTTCATGTCAAATTTATTCTAGATTTGGAATAATTTATTTGAGATTAATCCCTTATAAACGATACCGTTGTTGTAACACCTTTCAAGTTTAATAATAGTTTTATTTAACTTGAATTTTGTTTCACTTTTTTATTCCGCATTTTATTCGATTAAATGGTATAGTTTGTATTCAACTCCCCTTCTACAAACATATTGGGACCTAACAACTAGTGTCAATTTCCTGATCAAATTCTTCCAAGTCATCAACATTCTCAAGCACTGTATTGTCTTCATTTTGCTGAACATCCTCTAAAGTTTGGTCACCATCCAAAACTAAATCACAACCAAGGAATTCACCAAAAACCACTGGATTAACATCTGTTACATCCTTTGTATTGGCTAGACCCTTTCCAGCTACTTTGTGACTGTGACTTCTGTGTTCTTGGAAGTGCTTTGTTTATCCTTCTTTGTAAATTTAGTAGCACCTTGATTGATTCCACCAGGTCTAGGCCTTGGAGTTGGCTTCATAGCATTAGGATTGTGCACACACCTTGAATAGGAATGACCAAAAGCCTTGCAGTGACTACAAGAATAATGAAGTTGTGGATAGATAATACTGACTTTGACTAGCTCTTCTTCACCAAACTCATCATGCACAGGGACCCAAACAAAATCTGGCCTAGGGCTCGAGTAAGACAAAACAACTTGAACAAAGGCATATTTTGTAAGTTCGAATTTAGCAGTTACCTCATCAAATTTCAAGGGTAATTCTACAACCTTGGCTATATGAGTAAGCCCCTCCCGAGATTAATAAGAATGAGGCACATCCCCAAGATTCAACCAACAAGGCACAGATTATATAACATTCTTTTTGAACTTATTTGCCTCCATCCAAGGGAGCAAATACAATGTTTTTCCACCCATTTGAACCGAATTTAAGCCAAGAATATCATTCTTCACCTCAACCGAACTGAATTTAAATGTAAAGTAGCCCTTAGAGCTATAAAAAACTCTAATCAAACCATGATTTTTCTAAAGTTTAAAAGCTTGTTCTTGGACAAAATGAAAATCAAAGCTTCCTCCAATAAAATGACCAATTAAACCAGAGATCCAATTCTTTCTAGTATTAACAAGAAACTCCTTTGGAGGTTTAAGAGTTGCCGAACCATCCTTATTAAAAATAATATGAGCACTGAAGCTAGTAGTAGGTTCAATAGAGGGTATGCTTTTTGTAACAATAGAACTCCAATTTTTTTTGATTTTAAGTGTTAGCAACATTGTTTGAAACAGGCTCCGTGTGTGCACTAGACTCAACCACATTTTCTCTTGGGACATAAATCGTAAGAATACCATTTTGCACCAAGAAATTATCAGGCAAATCCTCTAAAACAGGGGAGCTAGGAGGTGTGTTACCTTTGTATTTTATTGCTACAGATTCAGAAGACTTAGTAGAATCCTTCGGAGAATTTCCTTTGCTGGGGCCCGAATCACTCCTGTTGGAACCACCATCCAGGATCAATCTCGTTTCTTCAAGGATTCTTTGGGCTGTATTAGGTGACGACCACTATTTCGAGCAGCTTCAACCAAGAAAACTTGATGGTCAACTGCTGGTAAAGCTAGCAATGGAGGAGCCACATAGTTATGGCCAATGAAATTAGAAAATTCCACCGATTTCATGCTACCGAAATATTTAGAATTCTGAGAACCCATAATCCAAACAGAAACTATGCAAGAGTGGTTTTAAAATGAAGCTCAAGAAGAGTAGATAATAATGGTGAGGTACGTGAGGAAAGTGGATGAATAATGGTGGAGCAATAGAGAAGAGACGAAGCAACAAGTTGAAGTTTGTTTAATGAGAGAGTGAAGGACTGTTGGACAAAAGGAAAAGACTGGATATTAGATCCGGTTAATAGCGAGGTGGGAAAGAATATTTCTAGAGAGAATGAGGAGCTTCTCACTCTTTTTCCCCAAATATGTTTGTAATACACCCAAATCCGGGGTCGGGGATCCGGGTTGTCACGAGTTCCATTTCCCTTAATAACACTTAATCTTAATAAATAATCAACTGCTGCGTACTGTGACCCCACAATATACACACACACACCACAAGTTATAGTCTCAGAGATGAATGCCAAAAATAACACAAGTTAGTTCATTCCACAATTATAAATCGTTATACCTCGAAAGGGTTTCTGAATAAATTTACATTTCCTTATAATTATTATAATTCATATAGATACATAAGTCTGGAGCACCAAAAATTGAAAGCCTAGCCTATTGGTAATTCCTACCTCAGCTACTGCGGCATCAACGCCTCCAAAAAATTGCGGAACATTTCCTAACCGCTTGCGAATTGGGAGCTGGGTCATGTTCATCTTTTCTATTTGTTGTTGTGTGATGAAATAAGAAAGCAAGGGTGAGCAACAAGCCCACCGAAATAATATGTATAATAATTAACAATATATGAGCACTCTCATAGTACTCATGAAAGTTTTGGTCAAAAAGAAATGAACCAAGTTTGATATCTTAACGCGACCAAGTCACAAAATATTCAGTATATATGTATATATACTTTTCAAAATCTTGGAAGTCCTCTTCCATGCATAATATACATAGAGTTCCAGTTTATAACTGTATAAAAATATCGTTGCAAGGTGATCTCATATATCTAACCTTGTCTCAACATTTTTATGAAAACCTTTGTCATTCATATGATAATCATTAACTAGATATAAGTTGAAAATATGAAGTTCCAAGATACTCCAATATACTTATATCTTTTTCCGAATACTACTTGAACTACCACCGTTCAAGGTATAAATAGTTCATCCCATAGATAAAGCTACACGACAAAACTTGTATAGAATCAATCTTTAAAATATCATCAAAATGAAATGAAGTTACGAGATAGTTCATTTGATGAAAACATCATTTTGAAAACTCGACCCTGCCAACACTCAACAATCGCCCAACCGTAGCCTTTCTATCGAAGTGCTCTGGGTAGTGTTACGGAAATATCCAACTGGATGATGAACTCATTACGGGAGTTTGCCGTGCCAGGAAGACCACTCACGATGATCAGTCGCAGTAGTGCAACCCCACCATTTTCTACATTTAGAGGAGAACAGTCGGATTCACTTGTCAACCGAACACTGGACTCCAAAGGAATGGACCATCTTAGCGGAACTTCCGGGCCATTTGGGCCAATATAATAAGGCTGGGCCGGCGCCACTCGACCACTTACGCCACTCCTAGTTCAGATGAAATCCATGACTCTGAAACGTAAAGCTCGTCCCCCTTTCCCCAAGTAGAAACTTGTTGATACGACTCCACCAAGAAGTCGTATCTAGTTGGAAAGGAAAGCTCACCGATATTTCCCAGGCGATGCCTGTTAATGGATTAACTTATTCCAAGAATTTTACTTCCCGAGTGTTGGGTAAGTAATCAAAAACTCTTTTATCAAAACGGCAACCTTGTTGCGATTATAAAAATACATCACGGAGCCGGATACCTCAGATTTTTTGAGCGAGTATTTAAATCCCCTTCGAAAGGAAGATCTTAAATTTGAAAATGAGTTTTGGGATCCCCTATGACTTTTAAAATTATTTTGAAGACTCGAAAACATTTTTAAGATTGTTTGGAGTAATGCTGATTTAATAAAATAAATCAGTCCTGATATATATGAAAATATCTGAATATTATTATTTAAATAAAATTTCCATAAGGATAATCTTTATAAATATAATTGAAGTAGAAGTTTTAAAACTCATACTTGAAATGAATAATAAATAACCAAAGATATACTTATACGAAAGTACGATCTTTATTTGAATAATCGAAAATAAGTTTGATAATCGAAACATTATTCTTTAATAAAATAAAGAATATTATTTAATAAAATAAGCGAAGTCATAAGTCCTCGAATGAATATTCAAAATAATATTCATTAAATAAAATAAGCGGAGTCACAAGTTCTCGAATGAATATTCAAAATAATATTCATTAAATAAAATAAAGTTATCGAATAAACCTTATTTGATTAATAGTTTTGAAAACTAATTATATATATATATAAATATATATATATATATATATATATATATTATACTCGGGAACATCGACTCCCGGTTTAGAAAATATTCACCTTTGGCATAGGTATTATGCAACTTATAAGCATTTGAATCAACAATTAGATATCAAGATTACGAAATAGACATGCATATATACCATATCAGCATGCTCCAATATATCGTAAGATTTGCTAATAACAGTCGTGCACTTATCACAAGATAATGCATATACATATATACATCACAACAACAGTATAACGGGTAGAAAACTTGCCTGAGTGTTCCCGGATAGACTTAAGCTTAGAGTGGGTCCGATAACCTATGAACAACAACATAATTCAGAATTAAACCCCGGTCACTTAAGAAACTAGACTTAACCAATTGAACCTTAATGTTCGCTTATGGTCACTTCTACGCTTAACGAATCACATAAGTCGTTCGAGTACCCTCGGCTCCACCATTTTTAATAAATTAACCATTAAGAATTTTAAGGCGATTCTTTCGCGAGTACCCTACCAACTGCCTAATCCACTTTATATAATGGTTTCATTCTCCAATTATTCATTTAAAGGCCTTAACCAAGGTTTCAAAGTATGGCGAGGGGTAATGGTTCGTTCGCAAAACACCATTACTTAAAACGGTCGTTTCTCCTAAACCGTACATCGGATTCAAGTGAACCACATATCAAAACGAAGCTCGTAACATGAACTATCTAAATATGGCAATGGTCAGAATCTAACAGTGAGTTCATGGGTCCTGAAGTTAAGAACAAAAACAGTCTAAGGTAAATCGGGCATTACGACGGCTATGTTTACGCGATTACCAAATTTGTACCACACCAAATCAATCCACAATCAACCCACAATCAATACTACAACCAAACTCCATCCATACTCTAATATAACAGCCCCAACATCTCAAGATTTCCAATTTATACTACTCTCAATCATGAACTAAAAGCTTATACTTAAGTTCATTAATCAATAATCAAGATTTACAACTCCAAACTCATTATAAATCCAGCCCAACTCTAAATATACATGGATCATACTTCCCAAGAACTAAACCAAGCATAAAAACCTCTAAATAATCAAAAGTAGGGCTAGGGTATGAGATTATTCCTTTCTTGGTGAGTAGGAGTAACTAAGGAGCTTGAAACAACCCTTGGAAATCCTTACTAAAGCTTTATCTAAACAAAAACACGAGATCAAAATTTCAAGTTCTTGAAAACACTATTCACTCTCTTCTTCCATGAATTATTGGAAGAGATTGTGAAGGAAATGGAAGCTTAGATTCATAGGATATCTATATCTATGTACAAGGAACCTTGGATAATTACCTCACTAATTATCAAAGCTTGGAACTTGAATTTGGATTTTCTTTCCTTTGAAAAAAGAAGAAGGGCCGAGAGCTTTGTTCTTGAGGAACAAAGGAAGCTTCTTGATTTTTTTGTGTTATGATAATTGTTGTCTTGGTTGCTTCCTTTTTGGTTTGTTAATTAAATTGTTACCTTGGTAAAAATTGTGTGGCTTATAATCAACCAACAAATCCTTCCCATTTTGTCATGCTTATGTCATCCACTTATGTCATCTTCCCACACTTGTCTTCTTCTTGTTGGTTTGATGACATCATAATCCACTAACCTCTTTGATTAACTCCTAATTACTTGGCTAATGATCGCTGATCTGTTATACAGTTCGCTTAACTTTCGTTCTCGTTTATCGTTTGAGGGATCATACCTGGGATCTTACTACTTGGGTTCCCTTAACCTTTCTCAATACATTATATTCCTTTTATGATCCACTCTTATAATCCTTGAATTTAAATCCTTTTTATCCTGTTACCTTATACTCAATTCTTTCTGTATCTGGTGGATTTTCGGGAAAAATCAAAGTGTTCGAATTTGGATTCTGACGATCTTTACATACACTTATATACCATATAGAGTACTAATAAGATCTCAGAATAACAATAAAAGAACCCCTACAAAGTGTGCCATGAAAAGTTTTATTATTCGGCATAATCAGCAGAATCACTATTCATAAGGGTTACAAAAAGTCCAAAATTTTGGTGTTATTACAGTCTCCCCTCCTTAAAAGGATTCCGTCCCGAAATCAGATAGAAAACAAATGGGGGTACTTTTCTAGCATTGTGCCTTCTAACTCTCAAGTCAATTTTCCCACATTGTGGTTCTGCCACAAAATCCTGACTAGCACGATAACCTTTCTCCTAAGCACTTGTTCCTTTTCGATCTATAACCATTCCTGGTTGCTCCATATAGATTACGTTTGGTTGCATGCCTATGCGCTCATATGCCCCTATTTATTTGGCATCCGAATTACACTTTCTTAACATTGATACGTGGAACACGTTATGAACTTGCTACAGTTTCGGGGGGTAGGGCTAGCTCATATGCCAACTTCCCAATATGCCTTAATACCTCAAAGGGGCCAACAATTCGTGGGCTTAACTTTCCTTTCTTTCCGAACCTTATTCATCCTTTCCAAGGGAATACCTATAACTGCACTAGGTCCCCTACTTCCTATTCTTTGTCCTTTCGTGTCAATTCAACATACTTCTTATGTCCATCTTGGGCTACTACCAGCCGTCTTCTGATTAGATCTATTATATCCTTGGTCCTTTGGACTACTGCTGGTCCTAGCATCTTGCGGTCTACAACTTCATCCTAACATAAGGGAGATCGAGATTGTCTTCCCTCAAGGATCTCATAAGGCGACATCTCGATAATGACATATGATCTATTGTCGTAAGAAAACTCAATCCGCGATAAATGATCATTCCAAATTCTTTCAAGTCTATTACACAGACTCTCATAATAGCTTCTAACGCTATAGCTTTTGCTTCTCAATACTCCTTCTTTTCTTGTTCGTAGTCATTACTATCTTCCGTACATAATACTATACTGGTTACACTTTTGCTCGTTAGTATTCTATAACCTTATAATAACCACGTCAACCTTAGTATCACGAACGCGTTAGATTCGGAATACCACCGCACTGATACTACTCCTTTCTAGCTGCTTCTATCTTTGAAACCTTGATCCATCGTATAGATGTAAAAGAATTTATTGAGAGATCACTATGATCATGAACACTTGTTCTATTGCATAGTTAGTACAGAAGATGGTCAACCTTTAGTACTTGACAAGCAATTAAACAACATATGGTATCCTACTAGGCTTCTATCACACAGATAGATAGTCATTTGATAATATCTCCCCTTCTGGGAGGGTTGTTCTTCTCAGCTTATACAAAATGAAAAGGAGAGAAAAGAACGAATTGAAGAGAAACGTATATGAAAAAAAATACTGCCACAAATATCTGGCTTGAAATCTACCTCTGAACTATAGAGGTTTGTCATAGGAGAACAAAACATATGTGTATATATATCAACATCAAGTATTATAGCATCACATTTCACGTGCCAAAATATTTAGTATTCCGTCCATCATTCCATGGACCCATGCTCTTGCTCGAGCTCATAAACACTCACTTTTGAAACTCCCTCGACATCGAAACTCGAATAAGGGATTTCATTTTAGACATCATTGTTACGAGAATTCTATGCTTGTACTGCAACCTTCCTCGTATAGTAATACGACTCTTTATTCATAAGAAGGAATAAATATATAATATGTAAATACTCCACTAGGTAGTCTATCAATGATAACTTATACATCAACACGACCCCATTAGGGGTACTCAATCTCAACATCCATTCCAATACAACTCTCACGGTTGTAATCAGCTCATTACTCGCAGAATCATTATTGCATTACGATAGTCCACCACTGACCTACTATAGTCATTCATTTTCTATAAAATATTAATAGCTAACCATACGGAGTCCATACATGTCGTATCAAATTCTTCTAAGAAGGCAACATAATTACTATTCTATGATTCATGAAGAACACTCCTGAACTTGGCGTACATATGACATGAAGCAGATAAAATTGCAGAAGAGTTTCAATAAAAGCAATGATAGAAGGTTAATACCATTATTAACCATATGTCTTTATTAGGAGACATAAAGCTAAAAGGTTCATTTAGTCCTTTCGTAACATGGTCCTGGCTTATCTCAAGATATGACCTTATAAGATAGATAGCCCGCTCACGGCGATTACATAAATTAAATCTTTACCAAACTACTATCACGGTTGAGTATCGCACAATCATCAGAAGGAATGTCAATCTTTCAAACCATAATACAATCTTTATGGCCTTAACCATTATCACTGTATTCCTCTGGCACGAGCGCCTATAATTGTCCTCTTACACTTAAAGTGTCGGCCACCTCTTGGGCTTTTCCTGATAGTAAAATTTCCTTACAATCAATATCATTTTAACCACCTTCAATTAAATTTTCTACCTCATTTCAAATCACTGCTTGTGTGAAAATGCTCTTCCTTAAGCATTGGTGAGAAAAAAAAATATCACCATTTTTTCATAAGTTATTGCCTCGGTCTTTAGAGGTTAACATTATCACGACTGACTCTTGATCATACTTAGGATGTCTCTTATCTTTGGTCCTTCTTTTTTTCACCAATCTTGATCTTCATTGGGTTCAATCTATACTTTCTCATGGTTGAACATGTGCCCCACTTGGCATTATTATTATTACGTCATATTTTCTTTATCAAAATTTCTATTCTTGAGAACTTTGAATATTACCTTTCCCCTTGTAAAACCTCTAAGGTTATCCTTAAATTCTTCATCATTTACACTCTAGGTACATGGTATATCAAGATACTATTTACTAATACTAGAACCATTGTCTATATAGTTCTGAAAACTTTCTCCACTGATCTTTAAAGGTTGTTTTTGCCTTAGTCCTTCATTCCGTACCGCCCAAACTCATAATGTCCCTATTAAGGGTGAAATGCCAACCTTTATGCATCCCCCATGGTTCATCTCAAGTTATCGAAGTTCTATCCCTAATTCCACCTTTAAAAGGTACTTCTACTCTTCCATTGATAAATCAATTCATCTATCCCTGACAAGGGTATCTTATTCAATCATTCCCACCTCGATAGTCTATACTAAATGTCATGGTAACATCCTTTTTCCAAACTGAGGTCAATCCATATGGCCTCCAAAAGATAACAATGGTTATCTGCTTTTCTTGCATGATTTGGTAATGATAGCAGGGATGTTCTGGAAGATATTGGGCGGGTTCAACGTGAACTTCTTAGTTCTAACTATTCATTTACCTCTGTTATTTATCTCAACAGTCATCTCAATGTTGGTATACCTTTTATACCTGGTGTCTCCCTTTCTGGGTATCATGCCACCGATCTTACACTTCACATTCTTGCAGGTCACTTCCTTCATCCAATTTTCCTAATTTCTTACTTTCTTGTCTCCTCAGTCTATCCGCGTCTCATTATTTATCCTTCGAACTATCTCAAGGTTTCCTCGAATCCTCCCCACTTACAGGGGATAAAATATATGTATCTCTTATGCCTTCAACCATCAACTTTAACTCATGGTGAATCACCCTCATCCTGACGATTACATACTTTTCTATTTCTATTGTTACGAGTCTTTAGGGTTTCCTCATACCCAACTCCCTTATCATTCCTCAAACTCTATTGTCTTTATTTTCCTTTCCACTTCAGTTTCTTTTTATTTTCTTTTCTATTACAATCATTTCATGAACCCACTATTCATTGACTTCAAACATCACGTCGTTTTGGGATTCTTGTCATCAAAACGAATCTTGACAACTTTTATAACTTAGCTTCATAATTCATCATACTCGTCCACATTTGTTCTGGCTCTAAAGCTTTTACACTATCTCCATAACCTTGGGAATTACTTTCCCGAAAACAATTGACTGAACTTTAATCAGTTTATTCTATCCTCTGGCTCCGTGCCTTTCTTGGTCTTTCACCAGCGGGTGGCCTCTCTCTTAGGAAGGTAGGTGGAAAAAATAGTCTTTTGTACTTTGTCAATCATTTAGAATCTCAAATGATTCCTCTATTTCTTTTAACCGGGCTCTCGCCTCGACTGGGTCAGCGGGTTCCTTGGAACTCTGAGAGCTTAGCGACTTAAAGGTCCTGAAAGAATTTCACACCACATTGTTTCCTCAAGGTGGTGGTTAGGGATAAAAGTATAAGTTTTGTTTCAGGCAGGTCCATGGATTTCCTAATAGGAGTACCATCCTGGTTCTTCCTATCTTGCTCGACTTCTATTTTCCCAATCTAAATATTTCTTCCTACTCCCCATAATTAGGGTCATCTTTTAATTTAAAATCCTCATTTTCCATTTCATTATGTTCTGGGTTCCTTATATCTTAATTGCGACCTCCCTGATTATCACATTCAAGGTTTGCCCCTAATCTTATTCCTCGTGGGGGCATAATGCTTGGAAAAATTTTGAGAATCTCTGGATATTTGTCTTACTTACTTTGCTTAAGTCTTTCCCTCATTCAGTCCTTACATGATTGCAAATTATGAATTCTCAAGTTCTATAAACTTCATGACACTCTTAAGTGTTAATAGTGCAATTAACAATATTAACTTATCACAAACAAACTGATCTGAACTGAAAGGAACGAATATATACATAACCATTTGTTCGAGGGTACAACAACTAAACACATTAAAGAGAATTACATCATTTGATCTGATCGCTTCTATCCCAAAAGTACTACCATAGATAATCCTCTAGTCATTAAAACAAATCATTCATAACTTAGGTTAATCCTCCAAAAGTGGTGCTACATGAAACCCTTGTCCGATCGCTCTGGCTCTGCACACTACCATGGATCAAGAAATGCGGGCACGCACGACATCCTTAACCTGCTCCATCAAAGAGGTGATGAGGTCTAAGATAGTCACAAGTAGAGCTGGATCAACCTGACCCTCAAGATGGCCTCTAGCAGTAATTCGGGTGGTAGCCTCAATCCTGTCCATGCTATAAGCTAATCCTGCCGGAAGTACCCCACCCTCAATCCTTGGTGCAGTAAGTCGATCGAATAGATTACTCCTAACATTACGGGCCTTCGACAGGCCATCCAAAGTCATATGATAATCAGCGATAAGAGAAGCCTGATTGGTAGCATCTAGCAGTCCATGGGGTGTAGGTGGTGCAGACCCAGGAGATCCAAATGGATAACCAAGCACGGTATCATGTGACAATGGTGCAGGGGATAAAGGTGGCATATCCTCAGTAGGTAATGGGCTCTGTACAGGGCAGGGAACATGAATTGGTGGAACCTCATGGATGTCTACAGGAACCTCTGAAAGAGGGTCTGATACTGGTATAATTGGTACCATGGAAGGCCCCACTCCTTCTGCCCTCATTATCCATTGTGCCCTTGGTAACTCTTCATCCTCTAGTGCCACCCTCGCGGCCATTCTAGCTCTGATAGTCGCCCTGACTACGGTCATCAATTCCTCAACGGTCCTCTCTTCATTCTCGTCAGGATCCTCCATGAGATCCTCCTTAGCAACAATCCCTTCTAAGATAACAACCTCAACCGCAACATTCTCAATATGAATCTCATCCGGTCCCTCGTTAGCGTACTCTATTATATTCACAATTTGATCTCCAATATGTAATAAAACATCCTCATGCTGATGCTCCTGAACCTCAGGGTTTGGTGCCCCGCTGCCCTATACGAGAATGAACTATGTTACTATCATAATATTTATAAGGGTTCCCATAAGGGTTTTAACTGTCAGCGCTACTTTAAGTAGTCCGACCATGAACTTGGCAAGGGTTCTTATTATCTTTGTGAGTTTATTATTATATCGTTGCATCATCTCTGAGGTTTATAACGCTTGGCTCTGATACAATTTCAATAACACCCCCAAATTCGGGGTCGGGGATCCGGGTTGTCACGAGTTCCATTTTCCTTAATAACACTTAATCTTAATAAACAATCAACTGCTGCGTACTGTGACCCCACAATATACACACACACACCACAAGTTATAGTCTCAGAGATGAATGCCAAAAATAACACAAGTCAGTTCATTCTACAATTATAAATCGTTATACCTCGAAAGGGTTTCTGAATAAATTTACATTTCCTTGCCATTATTACAATTCATATAGATACATAAGTCTGGAGCACCAAAAATTGAAAGCCTAGCCTATTGGTAATTCATAACTCAGCTACTGCGGCATCAACGCCTCCAGAAAACTACGGAACGTTTCCTAACCACTTGCGAATTGGGAGCTTGGTCCTGTTCATCTTTTATATCTGTTATTGTGTGATGAAAGAAGAAAGCAAGGGTGAGCAACAAGCCCACCGAAATAATATGTATAATAATTAACAATATATGAGCACTCTCATAGTACTCATAAAAGTTTTGGTCAAAAAGAAATGAACCAAGTTTGATATCTTAACGCGACCAAGTCGCAAAATATTCAATATATATGTATATATACTTTTCAAAAGTATACACAGAGTTCCAGTTTATAATTGTATAAAAATATCGTTGCAAGGTGATCTCATATATCTAACCTTGTCTCAACGTTTTTCTGAAAACCTTTGTCATTCATAAGATAATCATTAACTAGATATAAGTTGAAAAGATGAAGTTATAAGATACTCCAATATACTTATATCTTTTTCCGAATACTACTTGAACTACCACCGTTCAAGGTATAAATAGTTCATCCCATAAATGAAGCTACACGACAAAACTTGTATAGAGTCAATCTTTAAAATATCATCAAAATGAAATAAAGTTATGAGATACTTCATTTGATGAAAACATCATTTTGAAAACTCGACCCTGCCAACACTCAACAATCACGCAACCGTAGCCTCTCTATCGAAGTGCTCTAGGTAGTGTTGCAGAAATATCCAACTGGATGATGAACTCATTACGGGAGTTTGTCGCGCCAGGAAGACCACTCATGATGATCAGTCGCAGTAGTGCAACCCCACCATTTTCTACATATAGAGGAGAACAGTCGGATTTACTTGTCAACCGAACACTGGACTCCTAAGGAATGGACCATCTTAGCGGAACTTTCAGGCCAATATAATAAGGCTGGGCTGGCGCCACTCGACCACTTACGCCACTCCTAGTTCAGATGAAATCCATGACTCTGAAACGTAAAGCTCGTCCCCCTTTCCCCAAGTAGAAACTTGTTGATACAGCCCCACCAAGAAGTCGTATCTAGTTGGTAAGGAAAACTCACCGATATTTCCCAGGCGATGCCTGTTAATGGATTAACTTATTCCAAGAATTTTACTTCCCGAGTGTTGGGTAAGTAATCAAAAACTCTTTTATCAAAACAACAAACTTGTTGCGATTATAAAAATACATCACGGAGCCGGATCCCTCAGATTTTTTGAGCGAGTATTTAAATCCCCTTCGAAAAGAAGATCTTAAATTTGAAAACGAGTTTTGGGATCCGCTCTGACTTTTAAAATCATTTTGAAGACTCGAAAACATTTTTAAGAATGTTTGGAGTAATGCTGATTTAATAAAATAAATCAGTCCTGATATATATGAAAATATCTGAATACTATTATTTAAATAATATTCCCATAAGGATAATCTTTATAAATATAATTGAAGTAGAAGTTTTAAAACTCATTCTTGAAATGAATAATAAATAACCAAAGATATACTTATACGAAAGTACGATCTTTATTTGAATAATCAAAAATAAGTTTGATAATCGAAACATTATTCTTTAATAAAATAAAGAATATTATTTAATAAAATAAGCGGACTCATAAGTCCTCCAATGAATATTCAAAATAATATTCATTAAATAAAATAAGCGGAGTCACAAGTTCTCGAATGAATATTCAAAATAATATTCATTAAATAAAATAAAGTTATTAAATAAACCTTATTCGATTAATAGTTTTGAAAACTAATCACATATATATATATATAAATATATATATATTATACTCGCGAACATCGACTCGCGGTTTAGAAAATGTTCACCTTTGGGTCCCCTATACTAAAGGTATACGCAACTACTGCTTATATCTAGCATAGGTATTATGCAACTTATAAGCATTTGAATCAATAATTAGATATCAAGATTATGAAATAAACATGCATATATACCATATCAGCATGCTCCAATATATCGCAGGATTTGCTAATAATAGTCATGCACTTATCACAAGATAATGCATATACATATATACATCACAACAACAGTATAACGGGTAGAAAACTTGCCTGAGTGTTCCCGAATAGACTTAAGCTTAGAGTGGGTCCGATAACCTATGAACAACAACATAAGTCAGAATTAAACCCCGGTCGCTTAAGAAACTAGCCATTAACCAATTGAACATTAATGTTCGCTTATGGTCACTTCTACGCTTAACGAATCACATAAGTCGTTCGAGTACCCTCGGCTCCACCATTTTTAATAAATTAACCATTAAGAATTTTAAGGCGATTCTTTCGCGAGTACCCTACCAACTACCTAATCCACTTTACATAATTGTTTCATACTCAAATTAGTCAATTAAGGGCCTTAACCAAGGTTTCAAAATAAGGCGAGGGGTAATGGTTCGTTCGCGAAACGCCGTTACTTAAAACAGTCGTTTCTCCTAAACCGTACATCGGATTCAAGCGAACCATATATCAAAAAGAAGCTCGTAACATGAACTATCTAAAAATGGCAATGGTCAGAATCTAACAGTGAGTTTACGGGTCCTGAAGTTAAGAACAAAAATAGTCTAAGGTAAATCGGGCATTACGACGGCTATGTTTACGCAATTACCAAATTTGTACCACTCCAAATCAATCCACAATCAACCCACAATCATTACTACAACCAAAATCCATCCATACTCTACTACAACAGCCCCAACATCTCAAGATTTCCAATTTATACTACTCTCAATCATGAACTAAAAGCTTATACTTAAGTTCATTAATCAATAATCAAGATTTACAACTCCAAACTCATTATAAATCCAACCTAACTCTAAATATACATGGATCATACTTCCCAAGAACTAAACCAAGCATAAAAAGCTCTAAATAATCAAAAGTAGGGCTAGGGTATGAGATTATACCTTCCTTGGTGAGTCGGAGTAACTAAGGTGCTTGAAACAACCCTTGGAAATCCTTACTAAAGCTTATTCACTCACTATTCACTCTCTTCTTCCATGAATTATTGGAAGAGATTGTGAAGGAAATGGAAGCTTATATTCATAGGATATCTATATCTATGTACAAGGAACCTTGGATAATTACCTCACTAATTATCAAAGCTTGGAACTTGAATTTGGATTTTCTTTCCTTTGAAAAAAGAAGAAGGGCCGAGAGCTTTGTTCTTGAGGAACAAAGGGAGCTTCTTGATTTTTTTTTTGTTATGATAATTACTGGCTTGGTTGCTTCCTTTTTGGTTTGTTAATTAAATTGTTACCATGGTAAAAATTGTGTGGCTTATAATCAACCAACAAATCCTTCCCATTTTGTCATGCTTATGTCATCCACTTATGTCATCTTCCCACACTTGTTTTCTTCTTGTTGGTGTGATGACATCATCATCCACTAACCTCTTTGATTAACTCCTAATTACTTGGCTAATGATCGCTGATCTGTTATACGGTTTGCTTAACTTTCGTTCTCGTTTATCGTTTGAGGGATCATACTCGGGATCTTATTACTTGGGTTCCCTTAACCTTTCTCAATACATTATATTTCTTTTATGATCCTCTCTTATAATCATTGAATTTAAATCCTTTTTATCCTGTTACCTTATACTCAATTCATTCTGTATCTGGTGAATTTTTGGGAAAAATCAAAGTGTTCGAATTTGGATTCTGACGATCTTTACATACACTTATATACCATATAGAGTACTAATAAGATCTCAGAATAACAATAAAAGAACCCCTACAAAGTGTGGCATGAAAAGTTTTCTTATTCAGCATAATCAGCAAAATCACTATTCATAAGGGTTACAAAAAGTCCAAAATTTTGGGGTTAATACAATGTTCTATATTACTTTTCCCAATAAAAAAATTATTTTCTTCCTTTTATTCCCATCTTTCTCGTTCCCTTCAATTATTATTTAACTATATTATTATTTAATAATAAGGTGTTGACGAAGAAATTTGGTATCAACAAATTTTGAGGTTCGTCGCCGGAATCAAGATATACGATGGTGGCTCTTCACCTGAAAAGTGAGCGGAGTATGATGGTTGTGATGAATTAGGGGCTGAGATTGCTTAGGGTTGGTGGTGGCTCCTTAAGGCTCTCACTTCCGACCCCTTGCAATTTGTCTATGTATCCCTATTTATAGAGAATCAAGCCCACGTAGTTCTTGGAGAACAAGAAGTTTATGGGCTTAGACTTTTTATTCCTAGGCCCGGTAAAAGTCCTTCCAGAATCCATCCTCCGCTAGCTTTAGGAATGTCTAACTATGAGGTCCAACCACGAAGGCCCAAGGCTCATTTGTAATCGGAAGACTTCACGGATAATGCATCTCCGTGCACAAGGATAACATTCCGCTACATCTATATCCCTTGAGTTACGAATGCAGGTATAGCCATGGTTCACCCCAAATGCCAGACACATCCCTGTCCCCCGAATGAGGATAATCCACCAGATAGTAGGACAGGTGATCCCAAGCTCTTGGGTGTAAAGTGTAGGATGACTCCAAAGTTCTCCAACGAGGACCCCCATTGAATACAAGATCAGAGCTCCCAAAGCACACACCAATGGTAACCCCGCATCCCCAACGAGGACACCCATTTAATACAGAAGGAGGCCTTCAATCGTCAGGCATACCCTTGAAGGCCTTCAAGCTTTTCATGGACATCCCCCTCCTTGACCGACTCAAGGAGGGAATTCTTCAAAGAGTATCTACAACAAATATGTTAGTGAAAAATAATCATCCATTGCTCCTTCCATGTTTGCCTTGTCCTGAACTTGTCTTTATTTTCCTTGTTCTAGGTGAGAACAAGCCCAACTATTTAAATGAATCCAAAAGTATGCATCTCCCTAGGCTAGGACGCGTCCTCACCCTGTGTAATACACACATTCTCCCTTGTATTGTAATACAAACACATAGTTAATCCATATCCTGCATTTCATCTAATGAGAGCGCGTCCCTGCATTTCATCTAATGAGAGCGTGTCCAATCCCGGGGCACGTCCTCACTCTACAGGGTGCACCCATTACATCTTACTTTCAAATGACTCATATTACTCATTTCACCCAATATTGGGTGCGTCCTACCCCTAGGGCGCGTCCTCCCCTCATGCGTTACAGCCTAAAACATTATTCTTCATTTTTTGCCCCAATTCAATTCCAATTGACCCGTATTTGACCCGAGATGATCCAATACCAAATTTTGGCTATAACAACTATCCCCCCGAATTCCATATGAAGTTGGAAACAAAATTAAAATTCTAATATCTAAATCCAAGCAAAAATTTGTTTCCTTCTCTAATCGTCTGAGCGTGCATCTTCCATATATTCCTATATGAGGGCGCGTTCTTAATCAAGGCCGCGTCTTCGGAATCTTATTCCTCTTATTGACCATGACGGCTTGCTCTCACTTTTTGCCACGTTCATAATTATCATTCACATTTCTTCCCGACTTTAACTATGAATACCCCATTCTTTTCTTGACAACTTTAACCTTGATTTTTCGAGAGAGGCTTACTACTTATGCACCACATCTCTAAGCGTACATGAGCTAACTCGGTGTAAGAAACAAGAGTTATACAAAAGTGTGCAACTCTCACAAGATATTTGGTACTTTAAAGTGTAATCTTATAACAATATTGTGGGGATTATCCTCCAGTATATCATCTTATAATAGCCTTCATTTGTGCACATCTAAAATCGTGGAAGCTTCCTTAATCAATAATTCCATTAATAAACTAAGCATAATAATAAGAATACTAGCATTCACCTGAGAAGCTCATCGTAGGAGGGTGCATTTTGAGGGGAAGGCGTGACCAAAACATTATGCTAGCTCTCGCTACCTCTCTTATCTTTACAAAATAAATAATACAAATAAAAGAAATTGTGGAGGTCGACTAAACCTCTGATTCAGGGAGGACGTGCTTTGTCGGTCATAGTGATCCTTCTACCAACGCCACAAATTTCTTCAACTACTACTTCATATTTGACTTCTTACTTCTTGTCAAATTATAAATCTATACCGATGATCTCGTCTATTTCATAAATAGTGTGATTCATTTATTCAAATCAAAGTCAAAACTTTTATGATCTTCTACAATCATCTATTTTTACAGGGAGCGCCCTTTATGGTGGCAGCGCCTTACTCAAATATTTAAAATCATTAGAGGGCGCATCCTCCCTACGAGTAACGTCTTCCTCAACAAAGGTAACTTTCTTGGAAGGGGCGTCCTATTTACGAGGAACTTCTTACTCAAAAAATGTACTCATTCTTGGAGAGTGCGTCGTTTGTATGAGGCACATCTTTCTCAACAAAGGTATTCATCCTTGGAGGGAGCTTCCTTTGTAAGAGGCACGTCTACCTCGACAAGGTAACATCCTTGGAGAGCACATCCTCTCTAAGAGGAATGGCTTATCTCGACAAGGTCTTCATCCCTGGAGGACGCGTCCTCTCTAAGAGGAGTGACTTATCTCGACAAGGTCTTCATCATTGGAGGACGCGTCCTCTATAAGAGGAGCATCTTATCTTGAAAAGGTTCTTCCTTGGAGGGTGTATCCTCTATAAGAGGATCATCTACCTTGACAAGGGTATTCATTCTTGGAGGGCGCATCCTATGTAAGAGGAGCATCTACCTCGACGAGGAGAATCATCCTTGGAGGGCGTATCCTTTGTAAGAGGAGCATCTATTTCGACAAGGGTCTTCTACATAATCATCAAGTAACAAACCAAATCAAATATCAACATTCTTAGAAGGCTTCTATCTTCAACGAAACTCAAGGGATGCAAAAACTATCTTATGTAGAAACATATCTTAGCAAGGCATCTCACGAATTGGTATCCAATAAAGGGCATCTCACTCTTAGAGATATTTTCTTGAAGTTGAGTGTTTTCTTAAATGTGGGTATTTTCTTGACCTTGAGCATATCCCTGATTTTTAGGAAAATCTATATATCTTATTCATGTGGCAACATGTAAGATATGTGACAGAACTAATGGGAGGTGACCTGCCCCCTGAGCGTGCGCCCTGTCAAAAGTACTTTTTAGCTTTATTTTCCTCATTTGTTTCTAATGCAACTCCCATATTTCTTTTTTCTTAAAATAACCAGATGACCTTGGTAATTATATCGAAATAAGAAGTCTTAACATATGAGATGGATATGCTCAGAACGCGTCCTGAAAACTCACTCCGGTTATTGAGGATGTGAGGGCGCGTTCACTGAAACTAAACTTTTGACATACTAGGAATATCATTTTACTTCATTTGCTTCTTTCTAAATCATTTTTGTATTGTCGGGGAAGATGGCATGGGTATTTAAATAAAGGCGCGTCTTAAGAGAGATAGCCTTGGAGAGTTTACTTATAACTGTTGAGGATATAACATTACATCCTTAGATGGAGGAGCTCATTCATGTCCTGGGGCCTCACATTGACAGTCAAGGGACGCATCCTAGGATTCATGGTACCTCTACTCTGATAGCTTCTTTTTTTCTAAAATTCCAATATTAAGATTCTCCTTGTAGTCAGTAAAGTTCACCTCACCATCAATATTTATTTTTTTGAGGGCGCGCCTTAAGAAAAAGGCGCGTATTAAAAGATGAGGAATTAGTTCCAGTCCAGCCATTCTTCAAGTAGTGACTATAACTCACCTAGTCATCAAGACATCTTCATTGAAAACTTTCATAGACTTTTTCTTCTGAAGGCGCACCCTGGGAGGGCAATTCTCCACTGAATGTCTCACATGTAGAGGGTGCGCCTTAATCGATTGTGATGCAATGCTTGGTAACTCATGAGATTTGTTCCAGATAAGATTTCTTACCTGCAAGAAACACAATTAATATGGAACTTGGAATGTTACCTGGAGGACGCGTCCAGAGGGACAGACGTGTCCGGTCGATGAATTCTCCTGGAATTTGTTGGAAGTCGTATGGGCCCCAAATTTCTTAATCAATTATGGGGATCTCCTCCGTGCCAAGTCTCTTTCAAAATCTTCTTCCTGCACAAGCCCCAGAAACAAGTAATGGAAAATACAATGAAACTAGTTAAGTGTTACCTTGAGGGATCGTCTTAAAGGCGATGATTAGCTCCTGGTAATAATGAATTCTTCTTAGAATATTCTCCTCTTGATCGTCCTCAGATTTGTCCCTGGTTAAGTCCTCTGAAATGGGCTTAGACTTCTTATTCCTAGGGTCGGTAGAAGTCCTTCCAGAATCCATCTTCCGCTAGCTTTAGGAATGTCCAACTATGAGGCCAATCGTGAAGGCCCAAGGCTCATTTGTAATCGCAGGACTTCACGGATAATGCATCTCCTACGCAAGGATAACATTCCTCTACAGCTATCTCCCGTGAGTTACGAACACAGGTATAGCCACGGTTCACCCTAAATGCCAGACGCGTCCTTGTCCCCCGAATGAGGATAACCCACCAGATAGCAGGACATGTGATCCCAAGCTCTTGGGTGCAAAGTGCAGGATGACTCCAAAGTTCTCCAACGAGGATACCCGTTTAATATAAGAACAGAGCTCCCAAAGCATACGCCAATGGTAACCCCGCATCCCCAATAAGGACACTCGTTGAATATGGGAGGATGCCTTCAATCATCAGACATACCGCTGGAGACCTTCACGCTTTTCCCGGACACCCCCCTCCTTGACCAACTCAATAAGGGAATTCTTTAAAGAGTACCTACATCAAATATGTTAGTGAAAATAATCCTCCATTGCTCCTTCCATGTTTTTCTTGTCCTAAACTTGTCTTTATTTTCCTTGTCCTAGGTGAGGACAAGCCCAACTATCCAAATGAATCCAAAAGTATGCAGCTCCCTAGGCTAGGACACATCCTCACCCTGTGTAATGCAGACATTCTCCCTTGTATTATAATCCAAACATATAGATAATTCATATCCTGCATTTCATCTAATGAGAGCGTGTCCAACCCCGGGGCACGTCCTCACTCTGCGGGGTGCACCCATTGCATCTTACTTTCAAATGACTCATATTACTCACTTCACCCAATATTGGGCGCGTCCTACCCCTAGGGCGCATCCTCCCCTCGTGCGTTGCAGCCTAAAATCTAATTATTCATCCTTTTGTCCCAATTCAATTCCAATTGATCCGTATTTGACCTGAGATGATCCAATACCAAATTTTGGCTATAACATATGGCACAAAAAAAATATATGTTGTTGGAGTACACAATGACTTAAATATCTATGACATTATGATATATTTTATTATATATTTAAAACAATTATCAGGATATTGTTGGACTTGGAGCAAGTCCAAAAGTGTTGTCCTAAACTAAATTTTGAGACACATTTAACAAAAAAAGTGCTCCAACAATATTATAGTAGTGCCTTTGAAACACTATAACATGTGATATGCCTTACATGCCCAAAGACATTACTATAACATTATTGAAGCACTTTTTTATTATAAAATACCTCAAATTTTAATTTAAGACAATATTTTTGGACAACCTTAGAACAAGACCAACAACTCTCTAAATGATATCTTAACTTCTAAGGAATTTGTCACAAAGTGATGCTTTAAAAGCGAATGAGTGTAATTTCTTAAACTACTAAGACATGCTTCTCATGCCTTATTAATAAAGAACTATAGTCATCTTTTATTTCATTTCTATCAATAAAATATTATTTCTATCTCTTTATTTGACTTCTTTTTTCTCTTTTTTTCACTTTTTATTTATCTCTTCCCAAATTTATTGTTGTAATAATAATGAATGAATGAATATAGGAATTATTGTTAAAGTTAAAATATAAAATGATATCCTAAATTATTAAAATTTATTATTTTATATTATTTATAAAGAGCCAATTGATATAGATAGAAAATACATCATAAAGACACATTAAATGTCACATTAATTACACTTGGGCTTCTTGTCTAAAGTCTTATACAGACCTGTCTGGTCCAAGCTCGTAGCAGACTTAAGAAAACCCATATAGACAACGCCTACCAGTAGAGGTCGTCAAGGTCCGCGAACACAAGCTGATCACGGACTAGGCCCAATACAGCTGGAAGAGCAGAGACATGTATCCTAAACAGACTCAAAGTCCTACATGGAAGGTTCTAGAGTTCCTTCTCTTAAAGGACTCCTACTCGCCATCTAACTTGGAGACTTGTCCACCAAATCTCCCAACACAAGTCTAACCCTAGACTCACCTATATATAAAGGTCTCTACCCCTCAATCTAGAACTACATTTTTGGCTTGATTCTCTACCACACAGGGATACGTAAGCATCTTGTACGGACCGATAGTCTCGAATGCGAGAGCAGCCATTAAAGCTTGAAACTCACAAACTCTAGCATTATTTACTAACACACTCTAGTTTTCTTTCCACAACACTTGGCGTCTTTTGTGGGAAGACTACAACAACCATGGTGAACACGGAGCATAAACAATAGTAGAATAGACACTTATGTCTCGTCGCGAACAGTTGCTTAGGGGAAACCGAGGCTCATCCACAAGGGATGAATCCCCCAGCTCCTTAAGGGACGAATCCCCAATTTCAGCAGCTACATTCACCTGTGAACCATCAACCCATTGGGTATAAGTACTCAACGATCGTGACCACTAACGCCTCTTACGGGATGCCTCTATACCCCGAGGCTGGAGGAAGTGGGCACTCTAATTGGAGTGAAGCACAAGGGAGGATGTAACAATAAATAAGTGGCTTGACTTTTATTCTAGAGGATAAAAAATTCTCTGAACCCTATTCTGATAGGGAATCTGAGTCACCGGATGACGAGGTCGCATTAAGGAGGTGGCGTGCTAGTAAAGAGCCAATGTCTAGTACCAACCAGCGGCCCAGGAGCACTCAAGGGACGAATCCCCAAGATGTCCGGGAAATGATCAGGGCTCATGAAGCTGAGGTCCAAAGGTTAAAGTGTGACCTGGAGGCGCACTTGCTGCGAAGCAAAGAGATCTTCCTCCAATTATAGACCTGGATGGTCCAATACCAAGAAGGGATGTTTCCCCAAAGGCTGATCCAAGTGATCTTATGCCCCTAGGAGATCCTGATGATCCAAACCCACCATTCACTGACGAGATAATGAACTCCCACATCTCAAGGAAGTTCAAGATGCCCACCATCAAAGCATATGATGGTACTGGCGACCCTGCTAATCATGTAAGGATGTTCTCTAACGCCCTGTTGTTACAGCCCATGAACGACGTTGTTAAGTGTCGGACCTTTCCTCAAACCCTATCGGGTATGGCTCAAAGGTGGTACGGTCGTCTGCCCCCAAACTCTATTGGATCTTTTAAGGACTTGAGCCAAGCTTTTATCAAGCAATTTATTTGTGGAAGAGCACATGAGAAGAGTTTGGCTTCTCTCATGGGCATAGTCCAAGGAGAAAAGGAGTCCTTGAGAGACTACCTAAACTGATTCACGAAGGAGGCTTTGAAGGTCCCTGACCTTGATGATAAAGTAGTTATGATAGCCCTATAGCTAGGGACTAAAGATGAGTTCTTTAAGATGTCACTGGCCAAACGCCCTTCTGAAAGCATGTTGCAGCTCTAAAATAGGGTCGGAAAGTATATCAAGGTGGAGGAAAGTATGCAGAAGAAAGTTGTGAGTAATGAACCTGCTGAAAATAAGAAGCGGAAGACAAATCAGAAGTATGATGCCAAGGACAAGTATTCTCAAATTAGAAAAAGCTCTAACTCCTCCTCTTCTAAGAAGAATCAACAACCAAGGTTCAGTGAATATGTGAGTTTGGTTCAGTGAATATGTGAGGTTGAACGCTCCAAGGAGCTAAATCCTTATGGAAATCGAGAAGGACAAAGAGTTTAAATGACCGAAGCCACTAGAAGGAGACCCCGAGAAAAGATATAAGAGTTGATACTACAGGTTCCATAAAGATGTTGGTCATGATACTGACGATTATAGGCAACTTAAGGATGAGATTAAGTATTTGATCCGAAGGGGAAAATTCGGACATTTCACCAAGGGTGAAAAGGATGGAGGCCAAAAAAGAGACAATGACCGAAGAGATGACGATCAAAGGGGTAATGACAAAGATCGCAACCCACAACCCCAAAGGCTAGTAATTAATATGATGGCAGGAGGTCCTACAACAGCTAGTAGTAAAATAAAATCTCGAAAAGCTTATGCGAGAGAGGTGATGAGCATAGTTGGAGAACCATCTAAGCATTCTAAGTCAGAGATGGCGCTTGAATTCGGTGACCCAGACCTTGAAGGTTTGAAATTTCCTCAGGAAGATCCTCTGGTTATCACTCCAGTAATTGGAAATTATCCTATTATGAGGGTCCCAGTGGATAATGGAGCTTCTGTGAATATTTTTTTCCATGACACATTCATAAGGATGGGCTACAATGATTCTCAACTGACTGCATATGACGCACCCATTTACGGGTTTAACCATATAGAATGCAAAGTCGAAGGAGCAATACAACTTCCCGTGACTATCGGGGAAGAGCCCAGTGAGGCCACATAGATGTTAAACTTTCAGGTTGTTAAGGAAGCCTCTATTTACAATACCATCATGGGTAGAACAGAGATCCAGACGTTTAAAGCTGTGCCCTCAACCTACCATATGGTACTGAAGTTCCCAACTAGGAACGGTGTTGGAGAGGCGAAAGGAGATCAGAAAATGGCCTGCAGTTGCTGTATTGCAGCATTTAGGCCTGATGGAATTGGGGGGCAGGTCCTCCCCATAGAAGACATGGATGTCCTTGAGAATGACGAACTTCGAGGAAAGCCAGCAAAGGACTTGGTCCCAATTCCCCTAGACTTATTAGACCCGGAGAAGGTCACGTATATTGGAGCAGCTCTGGACAAGCCCTTGAAGGGTTAATTGACAACTTTCTTATAAAAGAACAGTGATGTGTTTGCTTGGACAGCATCTGATATGCCTGGGATTGAACCGAACCTTATAACTCATAGGTTGAACGTCGATCCGACTCGGAAGGCTGTAAAGCAAAAGAAGAGAACTTATGCTCCTGATAGGCTGGAGGCCATTAAAGAGGAGGTCGAAAAGCTCCTAGAAGCTGGATTCATTGAGGAAGTTCAATTCCCTGAATGGTTGGCCAACCTCGTAATGGTTAAGAAGGCCAATAGGAAGTAGATGATGTGCATTGACTTCACTGACTTGAATGATGTTTGTCCTAAGGACTGCTACCCCTATCAAGGATTGATACCCTGATCGACGCCACTGCTGGATACGAGATGCTAAGTTTTATGGATGGCTTCAGTGGTTACAACCAGATTAAAATGCATAAGGATGACACCCCAAGGTATCTTTCATAATTGACTTTGGAGTATTTTGTTATCTTGTTATGGCTTTTGGACTTAAGAATGCAGGAGCTACTTACCAAAGATTGGTAAATAAGATATTTGCCCATCTAATTGGGAAGACCATGGAGGTCTATGTTGATGACATGTTAGTCAAAATCCTAAGCAAGGCCGATCATATTAGCCACCTCAGAGAGGCATTTTAAGTGTTGAAGCACCATAAGATGATGTTAAACCACACCAAGTGTGCTTTTGGTGTTGGGTATGGAAAAATTTTGGGTCACATGGTCTCTAAAGGGGGAATAGAGGCCAAACCCAACAAGATCAAATCCATCCTGGACATGGAGCCACCATGCTCTATCAAAGACATTCAGAAGCTAACAGGAAGAATCGTAGGCAGCTCTAGGGAGGTTCATCTCCAAGTCTGGAGACAAATTAAGAAGGTGAAGAATTTTGAATGGACAGCTGGGAGCCAAGAGGCCTTTGACCAGCTAAAGAAGTACATGGATGAGGCCTCATTGCTGGCCAAACCAAGTCTGGAGGACACAACCTCTTGGCTCACAGCCTCAGGGAAGTTGAGACCATACTTCCAGGCTCACAAGATCGAATTCCTGATGGACCAACCTTTGAGGAATATTCTTCATAGCCCGAAGGCCAACAGAAGGCTCATTGAGTGGGAAATTGAGTTAGGAGAATTTAACATCAAGTACAAGCCTCGAACAGCCATCAGGGCTCAAGCCTGGCTCAAGCCTTAGTAGACTTCGCGGTCGAATGCACCATTGACGACCAAGAAGTTGGGGGGCAAGAGATAGTAACCCGAGAAGGAGGAGAGAAAGAAAAGGATAAGGAAATGACTCTGAAAGAGTATTGGGTTCTCCATTTTGACGGAGCGTCCAAAATAAAATCTATTGGTGCAGGCTTAATCTTGCAAAGCCTCGATGGGTTTATGATTGAGTATGCTTTGAAGTTGGACTTCTAAAATACGAACAATGAAGCAGAATAAGAAGCATTGATAGCGGGCTTAGGCTTGGCTAGAGCCGTGAGGGCCAAAAACCTGAAGGTCTGTGAAGAGTCAAGACTTGTAGTTTCTCAAGTTAATGGAGAGTTTGAGGCCAAAGATTATACTATAGCCAAATACCTGAGAGTCGTAAAGAAAATTCTAACTCAATTTGATGAATGGTACGTAGAACATGTTCCGAGAGAGGAGAACACTACTGTGGATGTCGTGTCCCAGTTAACCTCATCTGAAATCGAGAACTATCCGAGAAGTATCTACTTCTAGGTGCTGAAGACCCCTACTATTCATGTCATAAATCTGATGGCATAAGTTTTTGTGACAAGCTGTTGGATAGACCCGATCAAGACCCACTTAGAGACTGGGTGGCTCCCCGATGATGCCCAGGAGGCACGCAAGCTGTCGATTAGAGAATTGAGATATTCATTGATTGAAGGCCTTCTCCACAAAAGGTCCTTTGTTATTCCATACCTGAAGTTCTTGAGACCTCTTGAAGCAGAGTAGGCACTTAAAGAAGCCCATAAAGGGATTTATGGACAACACTTGAGGGGCAGGACCCTCGCTCACAAGATAACTCGATTGGGATTCTACTGGCTAACTATCTTAGCCGATGCAAAGGCTTATGTCAAGAAATGTGACAGGTGCTAGAGGCATGCTCCAATAGTACGATAGCTCCAAGAGAGGCTTATATCTGTCAGCATACCCTTCCCTTTTGCAATGTGAGGAATGGATATACTTATACCATTTCCTGTAGCATCGGGACAAAGGACGTTCATTGTGATATCCATAGACTACTTCACAAAGTGGGTGAGGCTAAGGCACTAGCCAAGATAACCACCACGAAAATTGCCTACTTTATCTAGGAGAATGTGATATGCCGATTTGGGATCCCATGCATCCTTGTCATGGATAATGGGCGATAATTTGATAATGCAGAATTCAGAGAGTACTGTGATGATAACATCATAGAGCCTTGCTTCACCTCGGTTGCTCACCCACAAGTAAATGGGCAGGAAGAAGTTTCTAACAGAATCATCCTTGATGGACTTACGAAAAAGTTTGAACTCTCAAAAAACACTTGGGAATATGAGTTGCTTCCTATACTGTGGGCACATCGTACCACCTGCAAAGTGACTACTAAAGCTACCCCGTTTATGCTGGCTTACAGAGACGAGGCCGTGGTGCCCCTCGAGATCACTCATGGATCCCCTAGGATCGAGGTTTATGAGCCAGAAACCAATGAAGAAGGCATGAGGCTCGCTCTCGATCTCATTGATGAGGTCATAGATGAGGCCAACGCCCACATTGCAGAGCATCAACGAAGAGCCTCCCTCTATTACAATAGAAGGGTTAAAGAAAGGTTCTTTCAGCAAGGAAATTTGGTTCTAAGGAAGATTGAGGCATCTGGAGTCGGGGAGAGAGGAAAGCTAGCCCCTAACTGGGAAGGATCTTGTAAGGTTAGAAAGACATTAGGATGAGGATCCTACAAGTTGGAGGCCCTGAATGGTGATGAAGTGCCCCGCACTTGGCACGCTTCAAACCTGAAGGTTTATTATGTTTATGAAATTTGTGACGTGTTCCTAGTACCTAGTATTAAGTTTATATATAAGGTCGATGAAACCATCTTATGTA
This sequence comes from Apium graveolens, assembly GCF_009905375.1. Lineage (NCBI taxonomy): Eukaryota > Viridiplantae > Streptophyta > Magnoliopsida > Apiales > Apiaceae > Apium > Apium graveolens. The sequence continues at coordinate 91,837,770 of NC_133650.1, read as the reverse complement.
AGGGTTGAACACGTTTCTCAGAGATATTCTCTATTTATGCAAGTTTACTTCTATCATCTTGTCTACCAATTTATTTAAGTACGAGCATCTAAAGAATGCAAGTCCTGAAGGACCAAATGCCGAAAATAAAATATAAGTATGAAATGAAATCAAACGAAGTGCATAAATAAAGATCTCGAAGGATCACAAGTTAAGTCCCGAAGGATCAATAGGTTACAAACTAATATAGTTGAATAAACAAGTTCTAAAAACAAGGCCACCTGTGACAATTAAAGCCATTCAAGGCCATATTAGTCACTTGTCAGAAGAGCCCTTCTCTTCCTCACCATTCCCCGCTCCTTGGCCATCTTTCTCCTCCTGCTCCTCTTCCTCGTCCAAACTAGCCTCGGAGGAGGAGTTGCTGCTCCTTGCAATCGGCTTCCTAATCTTCCCATAAAGGGATGCTGGGGACTTACCCTTAGAACCGAAACCCCCACGACTGGAACTAGACTGAGACCGCATATAGGGGGTCTCAGGCATGGATCCGGAGACTGTTAGTCCCTAAACACGCGCTAATATGACACACAAGTATACACGTTTGCAAGTAGTATAAGATATAAATCAGATTCAATCCCACAAAGACTGTATTGGTTAACTAATCAACTCATGCACTTAAGCAACAATGTATGGTTATTACTCAATGCTAAGATGATAACAAAGCGAGGTTGTTTATAACTAATAATTAAACTAATTATTAAAAATACTAGAATAAGATAGACTAAGTTAATATATATGACAAACATGGGATTCTACCTTCATTAAGTACTTCATTCAATAGCCTTATTATTCTTAACCTTAGCATGCAATGGTGATGACACTAATCACACAACACGAAACTGATAAAGGCCAACTTCCATTGCATGAGTACCATTGTACTATACATCCACAAAAGAGATAGAAGCTGAATATGCACCAATTATATTGAGACCCTATATGTCTATAGAATTTGACAACATAACTGTTTAAGCATAAGTTATCTATCTTGATTACACAGGGCAAGTAAGATGGTTAAAATTACCTACAAATCATGCATAAAATACATGAACCTATGCTAGCATGGCAAGTTCTAAATCCTTAAATTCACTTTCACTTCATTAAGAATTAACACACTATCTTATAAGTTCGCGACGCTCATAAGACGAATACGCACAACCATAACTAGGATATCATACAATCACCACACACTAAGGCATCGAAATATTTTAACTAAAGAACTCCATAAATAAATCCACTAGAACCCCATGATAATGATTAGCTCATAATCGAACTCATCGCCAATGTAGGTTCCAATGAAAACATGATATAGCAAACGTAGTCTTTATACGAATAAATAAACCAAAGTACAAACAAGAGTAAAGGTTCAGCAAAATAAGAAACAAGCATCCAGATTACAACTCAAAACAAATATTCACAAGAATAAACTAGATCGTCTTCGCCTTTATTAAATTGTTCCCAAAAGGTCTCTTGTCGTCTTCTCCTTGCTTGATGTCTCTGAAAAATGACCTAAGTTATGTTTATATAGCAGTCCATGCATCCCAGGAGTCCAGCAAATCGAATTGTAGTTGAATAAGGATTTTAATATTCCGACCCAACGCGGGTGCGCTAATTTTCTAGTTCTCCCGGTGCGGTCGCACAACATCAGCGCGGGCGCGCCTACCTTATGCCAAAAATTCTTTTTTTCTTCTTCTATATTCCTTGCAACTTCGAGCCAGTCTTTCAGGCTTTTATTCCAGTTTATCCTAAAGACCATATTAGCATCAAAATAATGCTAATTCACTGATTCACGAAGTAAAGCCTGAAATGCAAAACACTTGAAAACACGTTAAAATACAAATAACTTGAGTATAAATACACCAACTCAAAGCTTTTTAGAGCATAAATAAGTGTCATAAATGCCATTGAACACACCCCCAAACTTGAATCGATGCTTGTCCTCAAGCATAAACAGACTCAAAGAACAAGAAATAAAAAGTGCATGAATGCAACTAATATTAATGCATCGATCCCCAAAGAATAAATAAATTAATCAACCAGCAACACCTCAGTAAATGTAATATTCGCATAAAGATCCATCAAATCTCATAAATCAATCTACACACCAGAGACGTGCGTGTGTGCAAATGCTTACAGATATACTATCGCAACTAGACCGACAATCATAACTCACTACTTATCAAAACAATCGCAAGTTTATAAATAGAATAAAAGCTAGACTCAAAATAACTTATAACACTTCAATTCTTATATCGGAGTTAACATGGATTCATGATTTTATTCACAATAACACAACACAAATATGATTATTTGATCGTGCAATGAGTGAGGTCCACAAAAGACTTATACAATAGCACCCATGTAGCGAGCGTTAGGTTAGCGGATCCCAGACTATAAAGACTTTAGGTCATTAGGCACAAGGTCCCCTAAGAACTTAATAACTCGAGTACTAAAGAGCCCACTCGTGATCAATTATACATAATACTTATTTTTTTTTCTTTTTTTTTTCTTTTTTCTTTTCTACTTTTTTTTTCTCTTTTTTTTCAACAATTTCTGAATGAGTGCGTTTCGCTCCATCTCATTCAACCCTAGACTACTCATAAAAATATGAGCCGGCTACTAGCCATTTGACACCTAGTCATACAACTAGCAATGAAATCCAATTTCTCCAATTTTTAAATATCCATGTCTTTATTATTAAGAGCATATCCTAGATTCTAAATATAAACAAGCGATTAAAGATCAAAAATCAAACAAATCATGACTATCATCTAGCACTTTAGAAACCTATAAGACTTAGTGAAATACAAGAGTCTCTAGCATACAAATCAATCCAATAAGACTCAACATCACTAAATACGACATCACTACACTAGCATCAATATCAACAATTAATCGGAAAAATTATCTAAGGGAATCATGATATAATGCAAATACATGAAATTACATGAACAAATTATCATAAAAACTACCAAATTAAAAAAAACTACATGAAAAAATATATGCAACTATATGAAATAAAACTATCATGAACATGTATGCCAACTATATGAGATAAAACTATCATGAACATGTAAACTATATTCCTTCAACTACTACCCCCAAACTTAAAATTTTCACTGTCCTCAGTGAAGGTAATAGTAAGGAATCAGGCATACCTACTCTGAATCAGAATCCTCACCCTCAAAGGGTGGAGTGTCAGGTGTGTCCGGAGGTGGATACATAGAATTCTCACCAAAAACTGCCCACTGAATGTCAACTCCGGTGGTTCTAAATGCAGTCCCAAGTTCCTGGGTGAGATCGCGTGCAAAACGACTATGGATGTCGTGCATCGCATCCATCCTCCTTGCAAGACGCCTATACTGCGTCGAACTCAAACTAGCTCCCATGTCTGCTCCTGCTCCTTCCTGCTGCTGCTACTATGATCCTGACAGTCCAGCCTCCTCTCCATACTGAGCTCTTTAAGCTGCTCTACCGGCATGCTGAGAACCTCCTGATGTAGCTGCTTCCATAGGCACACCACCTGGCAAATGATCATAAGAGTAACCAAGCCCCTTAGGATCGGGCTTCCCTCCATATCACTCAATAGGAGCACCGGGAATCTGAAGCTGCTCATGGGCGGACCAATGAACACCAACTACCACGCATAACTTCGTCACAATGGACACATAAGGAATAGCCCCAGTAGTACCTCCCCTCAAAAACCTCAGGATCCCCTGATATATCACCATCCCCAAATCAATGTAATCACCCTGCAGAATACTCCAAAGCAGACGAGCACGCTCCACCATAATCTCATGCACATGCGAAGATGGCATGATGTTAGCACAAATAAACAAGTTCCAAGCCCGTGCATACCTGTTCATGCATGAAGCAGGGAATGTGGAGTAATCGGTAGTGCCCCTCTTGAACTTCCAATGAGTCTCAGGCACACAGAGAGTAGCAACGATGAGATCCAAATCGAAGTCCTCAGGAGTCTTATCGTTCCAAGTGTCCTGACCCACCTTCCTTGCAGGCTGCTTAATCAATATCCTGATAGCCTCAGCACTGTACTCAAAAGTCCTCCCTCTTACTGCCGTGAAACCATTCTTCTCCACCTTAGCATTGGCGTAAAACTCCCGCATAACACTCATGGGCACAGCAGTGGGAGCCTCACAAAAAGGAACCCAGCCCATCTCCAAAATCATCTCCAACAGCTTACCATCGTTCCCTGATGGCAGAAATCCTCTCTCCTTAGCAATAGGCTTCGAGAGAAGCCTCGTGTACTCCTCCTTAGCCTCAGGAGTAGAGAACCTGGGCCTCACACCACTCATAGTAGAAGAATTGGTGGTGCTGCTTCCAACTTGAGTTCTCTGTCTTTTGGGTGCCATCAGGATTGAAAAAGAAAGAATAAAAGCTTAAGTGTTTAGAGATAATTTGTGTTTGAGAGTTTGTGGATTGGTGGAGAAGATGTATGCAAGTGTATGTATTTATAGGTGGATGGGTGTAAATCTGATAAGGAATAGAAGTGAGAATTGATTATGGGAATCATGGGAATAATGGAATTGATTAGGAGAGGGAATTATGGGATGTGGAAGATTAAAAATTGGGTTAGAATTGATTTTGGAATTAAAATCCCAATTTTCTCTAATAAACTGCTATTTTTATTTTTTACGGAACAGGGACCCAGCGCGGCCGCGCGCTAGGACAGCGCAGACGCATTCTAACTCTAGAGACCGGCGCTGGCCGCATGCTAGGACAGCGCGGGCGCACGCGCGGGCACGCTTGGTTTCTGAAAAAAAGGGACGACCACGTGCTTGGCCAGCGCGGGCGCGCCTAACTTCTGTACTTGGCCCTGAATTTTTTCATTTTTCTGATTTTTTTGTGTTTTTCAATTTTCTACTTGCTTTCTCTACCTACTAATGTACAACACACTTGGGTTGCCTCCCAAGAAGCGCTTCTTTTACGTCGCTAGCTCGACGTAGAATCTCGAGATCAAGTGGACAATAAAATGGCAGTACCCACCTTGCAGTTTGCCGTATCACCATAATAATGCTTTAACCTTTGACCATTTACCTTGAATGCTTGGCACAGATCATTCTCAAAAATTACCACCGCTCCATGTGGAAACATAGTTTTGATTATGAAGGACCATGACCATCTTGACTTCAACTTTCTAGGAAAAATATGGAGATGAGAGTTAAACAAAAGAACTTGTTTGCCCGGCACAAACTTCTTGAGCACTAGGCCCTGATCGTGCAACCTCTTGACTTTCTCCTTATACATCTTGTTGTTCTCATAAGCTTGAAGTCGAAACTCGTCAAGTTCATTCAATTGAAGCATCCTCTTCTTTCCAGCCGCATACAAATCCAGATTTAATTTCTTCAAAGACCAATAAGCTTTATGCTCGAGATCCACAGGCAAATGACACCCCTTACCATAAACCAACTGAAATGGAGACATTCTCAATGAAGTCTTATATGATGTTCTATATGCCCAAACAGCTTCATCAAACTTTAAAGACCAATCCTTCCTTGATGTACATACCACTTTCTCCAAAATGTGCTTGATCTCCCTGTTAGATACGTCAGCTTGACCATTTATCTGAGGATGATAAGCCGTAGCAATGTGATGATTCACATTATACATTTTCATCATGGCAGTGAACTTGCCGTTGCAAAAATATGACCCCTCATCACTGATTATGACTCTTGGAGTCCTAAACCTTGTGAATATCTGCTTGTGAAGAAAATTAAGCATGACTTTCGCATCATTTGTTTGCAACGCCTTAACTTCAACCCATTTCGACACATAATCAACTGCCAACAAGATATACTGATTATTACAAGACGAGACAAATGGCCCCATGAAGTCAATTCCCCAACCATCGAAGACCTCAACCTCGATAAGCACATTAAGAGGCATCTCATCCTTTTTAGACATATTACCCACCCATTGACATCGATCGCATTTCAAAACGAACTGATGAGCATCTTTAAACAATGTTGGCCAAAAGAACCCTGCTTGAAGAACACAAGATACTGCCTTTTCTCCACCATAATGTCCTCCATAAGGCGTTGAGTGGCAATCTCGCAAGATCCCCCCCCCCCCGTTTTGCTGTAAGGAATACATCTCATGATGATTTGGTCAGCTCCCTGGCGAAAAAAAAACGGCTCATCCCACATATACCACTTTACTTCATGAAGAAACTTCCTCCTTTAAGCATAAGATAAGTCGGGAGGCATGATGTTACTCATAAGGTAGTTCACAATGTCTGCAAACCACGGCTCTTCTTCTTGAACTCCTAATAGCTGCTCATCGGGAAAAGACTCATTTATCAAGGTCTTATCCAATGAAGTAGCATTAGAATTCTCTAAACGCGAGAGATGATCAACAACTTGATTTTCAATTCCTTTTTTGTCCTTGATCTCTAGTTCAAATTCTTGCAGTAAAAAAACCCATCAAATCAATCTAGGCTTCGAGTCCTTTTTCGAGATGAGATATTGAATTGCAGCATGATCAGTGAAAACTGTCACCTTAGTCCCAAGTAGATAAGATCGAAATTTTTCAAAACCGTAGACAATAGCCAAAAGTTCTTTCTCCGTAGTAGTATAATTCAGTTTAGCACCGTTGAGTGTCTTACTAGAATAGTAGACCACATGAAATATGTTGTTCTTCCTCTGCCCAAGAACTGCTCCAACTGCATAATCACTTGCATCGCACATCATCTGAAAAGGCTCATTCCAATCAGGTGCGGTTATGACGGGTGCCGTGTTTAAAGTCTTCTTCAATATCTCAAAAGCTGCAAGGCACTCGTCATCAAATTTAAAAGGAACATCTTTCTCTAACAGACTACACAAAGGCTTTGAAATTTTTGATAAGTCCTTGATGAAACGCCTGTAGAAACCCGCATGACCAAGAAAACTATGAATTCCCTTAACAGAAATAGGTAGAGGAAGATTCTCAATGACCCCCACTGTAATAACTCGAATTTTTGAGACCTTGTAAAACATTTAATGAATAGTTCCCTGACGGACGGGGAATTTTTTTTAGCCCACACTATGTAGTGCATGAGAAAATGAGTTTCGGAGTTGATATTATGATTATACGTACCAAATGAGTGTATGTAAACGCTATTAGTTTTCGAAGAAAACAAACTGTGAAAAATGACCATATTTATGAATTATCGAGGATTACGGGAATCACAATATAATTATGAATTTAAAACCCTGCGGATTTATATCCAAGTATGATAATTCAAAACATAAGGAATAAATACAAGAGGAATTACGTCGCGAACCATTTACGAGAAAGTATTACAAAAATATTTAAGCGACCGAGCGAACGCATAAATGATTAAATAAACGTAACGCACTAACTAACCATGGTAGAAAATTAACCATGGTTACTTTATCAAATAGTGAGCTAAGGTGTAGGATGATCAACCAAGGCTATCAAATAGTAAGCTAAAGAGCTAAACAAGTGGCTTAGCTTGTAATCTACCAATGCTAGCTAGATTTGTCTCCAAGATTGGAAACAAAGATCAAATCCTAGGATAGATACTAAGGAATAACAAACAAATAAAAAATATCACAAGCCTCATTTCCAAGAAGCAACCAAGGAAGCATCACCAAAAACTCTATCTTTCTCTCCCAACCATTCCATTCGGCTTTTTCATCTTCAACCAAGAAATCAAAATCAAAACTTCAAGATTTAGCCATGGATAAATACTCCCATTAATTCTCAAGCTTCCTACCAACCAAACTAAGGTAAGATAAATCTTTGAGCTCTTTTTATCAAGGTTTGATGGGTGAAATAAAATCAAGAAAGTTGATAATGAATAGTGTGAATGGTAACTCTTCTTTGGTTTCTTGATTTTAATGGTTGTTTTAGGTTCCAAAAACTATACTAAGCACTCCCAAGACTTCACCATAATCCAGAACATATCTCAATCTCTCAATAAAGGTATAAATCTTTGACCCTACCTTATTTAAGATTTAAGTTCAAGATCCTTTTAGTATATAGTTGTAAACCTAGTTTTGGTGGGAATATTGTTGTAATCTTGATGTTTAGCTAAGTAGATTTAAGGTTGATTTTTGTTGCCTCAAGAATATGATGTTCTTGAGAGGAGTTAGTGTGGTGATGATGATATGTTGATTATTGGTGGTAGTATATAGATTTAAGGCATAAACAAAACTCCGATCGTAACCATAATCTCGTTAAAACGAACAAAACATAACTTTAAGTTTCTGCAGAAAGTCCCGAAGATATAAACTGCAGGTTATTGAAAATTAACCGTTTATTATGATATAAAATGTTATAAGGATCGTTTACGCGCTTGAATCGCTTGATTCCGATTTACAGATCAAAAGTTATGGCCGTTTTACTAAAATATAAAAGATTGACTTAAAAATGTTCATAAATCATGAAATATTTATAGAGAGTAGTATATTGAGTTTACAAACTTCCATAAAAATTTCAAGTAAAAATAATGATTTTTCAATTTTATAAAAATATCGGAGTCGAGACCGCGCGATTAGAAACCGTAGAATCCATAAGCGGAGCTGACGACAAAAATGAAAATGAACTTAAGATACTTTGAAAAAGGAATAAGGACTTAAAGGAATAATAAGGGTAATATAATTGAGAGGGTGCATAATAATTAGCGCATGAGTGCGGGTAGCCGTAAATTAGAACGGGACCTAACGAAACGAATTGTATTTATGATTATAGATTTCCGAGCGGAACCTAGAGCATCCTCCATTTACTGTTGCATTGTGAAAGGATTGTTTTATTATCATTGCTTAAATACCATGCTTTCCATGATACATAGTAATTGAACTTTTCGCATAATATAGCGATGTTGTACGATAAGTAAGTATCGTAGAATTTTTAATTCCGATTTAAGCGTGACGTATAAGTATAAGACCGTGAGTCGGTCGAGATTTTAAGATAAAAACCCGGTGATCATCCCGGTGATATTATAGGACGATTAAAAGTCCATAGTAGTACAGTTTAAAAGGACTCAAACGTCCACTTACAAAATAATGAACACCTCGAACTTTTATTAAAACGATTTCTAAAGATCATATTCCTTCAACTATACTTTATCATTCGAATAATAAATATCTATTTACTATTCATTTATTATGGGAGAAGTATTCTCCAGTGAATATTTATTTCATACTCGATTAAATATTAAAGATTATTAAATTACTTAAACATAAATTAGTTGAGGAATATTATTTCTTAATATTCTTTTAAAAGTATAATTATTCGAGGTTTAATTATTCAACAACTAATATTTAATTATTAAGAATTAGTTATTTAATGGTTTAATTATGATTTAAAAATCATAAAACCTGATTCAAAATACTTTCTGATTTTCGGAAAATCATTTGAATAATTTCAGATCGTCGTAGAATATTATCTTGACTTATTTTAAATATTTGGATTATAGTTTCAAAAGAAACTCCCCCTTATATAACAAATATGCTGACAATGGTCAACTCACATCCCTAGTACTTCCTCCGAAAATTCTCGGAAGTATATATATATACGTACAAATCAAAGTGTACCTATCAACAAGCAATATGCTTGGGGAACAATATAAGTTCCAGATTGATGATGAGATTCTTACAAGGACAAGGAGGGGTAGACTCCAGTACTTCGTGGACTGGGGAGACTATCAATTTACTACCACATGAGAAGGTATCTTATATACCGATGAACATGTGTAGTATGCGTACCTAAGAGGGATGGACGCAAAATCGTGTCTTGAGAGGGATAGACACGAAGTGTGTACCTGAGAGGGACAGACACAGAAAAGGCCCAAATGCGGCCAGGGTGATAACCAATAATAAAAAGGAATCGTCCATCTACATGTAGAAAAGGTTACTATTTCCGTAGTACGACTGATCATCGTATACGGTGGCTCCGATGAATGTCCTATTCTTCCAATTGGAATTGTGATGCAATACCGTAACCCAAGCCTAGGTGTTGGGTTTACTATTAAGGTATTCACAAGATAATAAAATCCACTGAAGAATTGTTTTCATAAGAAGGTGTGTATAACCAAGGAAAACTATTTTTGAATAAAACATAATTATCATATATGATGTTTTACGTGAGTTATCATACAGTCATTTTCATACTATACATTTTTATGTTAGGCATTATAGCTCACACTTGTTTTCTTAAATTGACACAACACAACAGTGAATCAAGATGCCTACCATGAGAATCACAGCGGGGAAACGGGTAGGAAATGGCCAGTTGTTCCATAGGTTGTTTGGTGTTGTACCACAGGTAGTCCGAATAAGCTGGATTGGTTTTCAGTTGTTTTTAGTTCGGCTTATTTATAAGTATGACTTATGTAAGGTAATAAATAAGAAACATATATTTGGCCAACGGACTAGCCTTACTTATAGGTTATTCCCCGTTAAGACTTAATTACTATTGGGTTGTAGTAATTATCACTTTATGGTTGATCTACTCTAGTAATGAATGGTTCATTTCCAAGACAATAACCTGTAAGTGTGTGTGTGTGATAAGTGTGGGGTCTTAAAGTGCGAGTATTTATATATTGTGATGCGAGGTATGTGGTTTATAGTGATTGAGATGGCGTGGCCTCCGAGATCCCTGACCCCGGATTTTGGGGCGCCACAGAAATGGTATCAAAGCCTTAGGTTATCAAATCTTGGAAACGATAGGATATAAAATACGTAGAAATAAGAAAAATAAAATAATCAATTAGAGCTCAAGTCGAGTTCGTCGTCGGGCTACACGGGTAGTCTTGAAAGTTTTACCCTCAAGAGAATTCCGACTCTAAGTTAGTAACACCTTGCCTATTATGTCAGGTACCAGTGGAGCCTATGAGGGAGGTTGACCCTGTTGATGATGATATAGTCCCTGAGTGTGACCCTACTCCCAAGCCAGAGGACCCACCCATTGATGATTCTGACGACGACCCTACTGAGGATGCCCCGGAGGAGGAGACTGAACTTCATGTCCCCATAGCTGATGACGTTGAGATGCCCCAGGGAGATGACTTAGGTTGGAGGGATGTAGAGATGTACCCTCTCCCGACTATTCGCTCTCCTACACCACACCCAAGGATGCAGAGCCCTTTGCCCTATAATAATGATGATGAGGAGGATGAGATGGATGCACAGATCTATGAGGCTTATGACATATCCTCTAGCGACCCAGACTCACCTCTACCACCCTCGGCGACCATGCATGTAGCTGTACATGACTGGATGGTGGCTCAGCTTAACGCTGAGATCACTGCGGCATCTGCCCACATTGTGGAGTTACGCCAGGCACTGACAGCTGACAGAACCATTAGACTAGGATACCCAGGGGACTTCAGAGCTGCTTCCCCAGCCATAGCCCGCAGAGAGGTTGATGGGATCGAGCTCCGTACCCGGGCTCAGATGAGGGTGATGGCGGTTGGAGGATACATCCCGGTAGTTGATGTAGAGCTGATATTGGCAGGAAGATGAGGAGGGTGCGCGACCTCACGCGCACTGACAGTGACTGAGGGACTACTGACTATTTATGGACCTTGAAGAAGGCTAGGTGACTTGTCACCAATTTTGATATGATAGCTAGTAGTAGATAGCGTTCCTAGCCCTTCAGGGTACACGGCTTATGTATTTGCATTTCAGTAGTCAGGACAAGTAATGATGTAGTATAATCAAGCCATGTATGAACTCAGTTAGTTGTTTTGTCCCTAATATATAATTGGGAGACCCTATGATATATATCTAGCAGCTATTAAGAAATTAATTTTCATAATATTGCACTTGATAAAAACATGCTAGATAATAGATGACATGCTTACACATGAATAAATTAATCCAATTGTAAAATAATTGTAACTATATTGATAAATTTTCATTACCAGAACAATACCACCCCGTAGAAGAGGAACCAGTGCACAGCCCGCAGAATCTGTTAACCAACAACGGAATGAACCTGACCCTGTAGTAAATGAAGAAAGTGAAGAGGACCTAGACTATAATGAATATAATGAGGAAGAATATGTAGAAGAAGAGGCTGAGGATACCCATCAGGGAGGGAACCCCATGAATGAGTTTATGGAACTTTTAAGAGCAAATCTGAACCAACAGCCCATTCCACCACAGCTGCATGCTGCCTAACAGACTGCAGCCACTGCCTTTAGGGCGTTCAAATCTCTCAAACCCCCAGAGTTTCTAGGATCTGCCGACCCCGTTGAAGCACGGGCCTGGCTCAAAGAGATAGAAATGTCCTTCGAAATACTAGGTGTGGAAGAACGACACAAGAACATTTCGCTTCTTACATGCTGAAAGGAGAAGCTAATCACTGATGGGAGTTCAAACAAAACCTAGAGACTGGTGATATGATTCCATGGGATAGGTTTACCCGACTGTTCTTAGATAAGTATTTCCCTAGGTTGATGGGAACCCAGATGGAGATTCAGTTTCTGGAGTTGAAATAGGATAGGATGACTGTGGCAGAGTATGAGGCCAAGTTTACTGAGCTATCATGATTTGTGCCTGAGTTTGTGAATACCGAAGAGAAGAAAGCGAGAAGGTTTCAGCTTGGTCTGAAACAGTGGATCCAGAACCGAGTGGCAGTACTAGAGCTGACAGATTATGCCACCTTGGTGCATAAAGCCTCGATTGTTGAAGCTGACAGTGAGCAGAGTGTGAAGGAAAAGGAAAATAAGAAGAGGAAGATAGGAAGCCAAGGCGGAGGAGGAGGAGTAGGAACCGGGAACAGGATCCTTCCGAGCAGGTTCATCAGGGGAGAGGTGTCCCAACCTGCGAGAGGCCCCGGATTCAGAAAGGCCCCAAGTGAGAGTGTTGGCTAGGGTGGCGGACATCTAGGGCAACGTTTCATAGCCAACCCCGTACCCCAATACCGGAGTGTCAAACCTGTAGGAGGAGACACCTTGGAGTGTGCAGCCAGGTGAGAGCCGCTTTGAAATGCTATAAGTGTGGTCAGACCAGAGACTTTGCCAACAACTGCAACCAACCCAGCGTGACATGTTTCCAATGTGGAAAAGTAGGTCACATGAGGAAGGATTTCCCGACATTGAGGCCCCCAGCCTCAGGAATGAGCAGAGCTGCATCCAACCAACCCCCAGCTGCTAGGACCTTCAATATGACCGTTCAGGATGCTGTCCGAAACACTAACGTGATAGCAGGTACCCTTTTGTTAAATTCCGAACATGCAAATGTCCTATTTGATTCAGGACCAACCAAGTCATTTATATCTCAAGATTTTTCTAAAAGGTTAAAACTTAACGCCGTACCCTTACGTGAGGTATTACAAATGGAAATAGCAAACAAAGAAATAATTCCTGTAAATCAAGTACACCCTAAATGCAAGTTGAAATTAGAAGAAAGAGTCTTCGAAGTTAAACTAATCTCATTTGTGTTAGGAGAATTTGATGTAATCTTAGGAATGGATTGGTTGTCCAGTAATGGAGCGCAAATAGATTATGAACGGAAGAGGGTAAAGATAAGAGTGCAAAATGGAAAAGAAGTAGTGTATAGAGGGCAACGATAGACCCATAAATTTCTAACCATGTTACAGGAAAAAAGGTTGTTAAAGAAAGGAAACGAGGCCTATTTATCTTATGTGATGGATACGAAGAAGGAGGTTCCTAACATACAGGACATACCCATAGTAAATGAATTCGAGGATGTATTTCCAGAGAACTTACCAGGGTTGCCACACGACAGAGAAATAGAATTCGCTATAGAATTAGCACCGAGAACGACACCAGTATCCAAGGCCCCTTATAGGCTAGCCCCAGTTGAGATGAAGGAACTAGCTTCTAAACTGCAAGAGTTATTAGATAATGGGATGATAAGACCCATTGTGTCGCCATGGGGAGCGCCAGTACTGTTCGTAAAGAAAAAGGACGGCATTATGAGATTATGCATAGACTATCGAGAATTGAATAAGCTGACTATTAAGAATAGGTACCCTCTCCCTAGGATTGATGACCTATTCGATCAACTCAAGGGAGCTGTATATTTTTCCAAAATAGATTTGAGGAAAGGGTATCACCAGTTAAAAATCAAACCCGAGGATATACGAAGCCTGCTTTTTGCACTAGGTATGGACACTATGAGTTCTTAATTATGTCGTTTGGGCTAACCAGTGCAGCCGCAACCTTTATGGATTTGATGAACAGAGTGTTTAAAAAGTACCTAGATATATGTGTGATAGCTTTTATAGATGATATTCTAATCTACTCAAAGATAGAGCAAGAACATGCAGAACATTTAAAGATAGTCTTAGAAATATTGAAGAATGAGAAATTATATGCCAAGTTCTCAAAATGCGAGTTTTGGTTAAGGGAAGTTCAGTTATTAGGACATGTGGTGAGTATCAAAGGAGTTTTAGTTGACCCCGCCAAGATAGAGACGGTGTCCAACTGGGAAAGACCAACTACCCCAACAGAGGTTAGGAGCTTCGTGGGTTTAGCAGGATATTACCGAAGATTCGTGCAAGACTTTGCTAAGATAGTCGGTCCACTGAATAGACTTACCCGGAAGACAGAAAAGTTTGTATGGACAGAGAAATGTGAGGAAAGCTTTCAGGAACTGAAAAGGAGGATGGTGTCAGCACCAGTGCTCACTCTTCCTGATGGAAAGGGAGAGTTTGTGATATACAGCGACATATCACTTAAAGGATTAGAATGTGTGCTTATGCAGCACGGAAAACTTATAGCGTATGCCTCTCGGAAATTGAAGGAGTATGAGAGCGGATACCCGATGCATGATCTAGAAATAGCAACCATAGTGTTTGCCCTGAAGATTTGGAGACACTACCTATACGGTGAGAAGTGCGAGATTTACACAGACCATAAGAGCCTCAAATATATTTTTACTCAGAAGGAACTGAACATGAGACATAGGAGATGGTTAGAGTTGATTAAGGACTACGACTGTGAAATTTTGTATCATCCGGGTAAAGCCAATGTGGTGGCTGACGCCCTTATTAGGAAGGAAAGACTCAAAATGATAATGACATATGAGGAATTAATTAAAGAATTTGAGAAGATAGAAATTGACATGAGGACGACCGGTAAAGGAACAAAAGGATTATTTGAGATTAAGCTAGTGTCGGAACTGACTTAAAAGATACGAGTATGTCAGGAAAAGAAGATGAGTGAAGAAACAGGAATATTGACCGGTGAGGAAATGAGATGCGAAAAGGACGAGAAAGGGATCATGAGGTATGCGTCCCGAATTTGGATTCCAAATGTGCAAGAGTTAAAGGACGAGCTGCTGCACGAAGGGCACAACACTAGATATTCAATCCACCCAGGAAGTACGAAGATGTACCGTGACCTTAAGGAATATTATTGGTGGCCTAACATGAAAAGAGAAGTAGCAGAGTGGGTCAGCAAGTGCTTGACATTCCAGAGAATGATGGCTGAACATCAGCGACCTAGTGGACTATTACGGCCCCTGGAAATTCCGGAATGGAAATGGGAGCATATAGCCATGGATTTTGTGACATGCCTACCAAGGACAAAGACCAATCACGACGCCATATGGGTTATCATAGATAGATTGACCAAGTCCGCACACTTCCTACCAATCAACGAAAGGTACACCATAGACAAGCTGGTGGATATTTACTTGAAGGAAATTGTAGTGAGACACGGCGTTCCTGTTTCCATAGTGTCAGATCGAGACCCGAGGTTTAATTCCCGATTTTAGAGAAGCTTCCAGGAATGTGTAGGCACCAGACTAAACATGAGAAATGCTTACCACCCCCAGACTGATGGACAGAGTGAAAGGACTATTCAGACCCTAGAAGATATGCTACGAGTGTGTGCCATCAACTTTAAAGGAAATTAGAATGACCACTTACCCCTGATCGAATTTGCTTATAACAATAGCTATCACGCTAGCATAGGAATGCCTCCGTATGAATCTCTTTATGGAAGGAGATGTTGCTCTCCCCTATGTTGGGATGAAGTTGGAGAATACAAGATAATAGGACCAGAGTTAGTCCAACAGACCAGGGAAATGGTGGGACTCATCAGGAAAAGACTGGTAGCAGCTCAGGTTAGACAAAAGAAGTACGGCGACCAGACCGGGAAGGATAGGGAATATGAAGTAGAAGATTCAGTTCTATTGAAGGTATCCCCGTGGAAAGGAGTGATGAGATTTGGGAAGAAAGGGAACCTGAGTCTCAGATTCATAGGACTCTTTGAAATTTTGAGGAGAATAAGACCTCTAGCTTACGAGCTCGCCTTGCCTCCTAATCTGCAACAAGTGCAAAACGTGTTCCATGTGTCCATGTTAAGGAAGTACCATGCAGATGCATGACACGTAATAGAATACCAGCAGGTAGATTTACAACCAGACCTGACCTACATCGAGCAGCCAGTAAGGATAATGGACCAAAAAGAACAAGTGCTGAGGAACAAGACTGTGAAGCTGGTTAGAATCTTGTGGAGGAATCAAAATGTCGAGGAGTCAACTTGGGAACTTAAAGACGCAATGAAGAATAGATATCCCCACTTATATTCTAATTAATTCCGGGACGGAATCCTTGTTAGAGCGGAAGACTGTAATAACTCGAATTTTTGAGACCTTGTAAAACGTTTAATGAATAGTAACCCTGATGGACGGGGAAAACTTTTAGCCCACACTATGTAGTGCATGAGAAAATGAGTTTCGGAGTTGATATTATGATTATACGTACCAAATGAGTGTATGTAAACGCTATTAGTTTTCGAAGAAAACAAACTGTGAAAAATGACCATATTTATGAATTATCGAGGATTACGGGAATCACAATATAATTACGAATTTAAAACCCTACAGATTTATATCCAAGTATGATAATTCAAAACATAAGGAATAAATACAAGAGGAATTACGTCGTGAACCATTTATGAGAAAGTATTACGAAAACATTTAAGCGACCGAGCGAACGCGTAAATGATTAAATAAACGTAACGCACTAACTAACCATGGTAGAAAATTAACCATGATTACTTTATCAAATAGTGAGCTAAGGTGTAGGATGACCAACCAAGGCTATCAAATAGTAAGCTAAAGAGCTAAACAAGTGGCTTAGCTTGTAATCTACCAATGCTAGCTAGATTTGTCTCCAAGATTGGAAACAAAGATCAAATCCTAGGATAGATACTAAGGAATAACAAACAAATAAAAAGATATCACAAGCCTCATTTCCAAGAAGCAACCAAGAAAGCATCACCAAAAACTCTATCTTTCTCTCCCAACCATTCCATTCGGCTTTTTCATCTTCAACCAAGAAATCAAAATCAAAACTTCAAGCTCTAGCCATGGATAAATCCTCCCATTAATTCTCAAGCTTCTCACCAACCAAACTAAGGTAAGATAAATCTTTGAGCTCTTTTTATCAAGGTTTGATGGGTGAAATAAAATCAAGAAAGTTGATAATGAATAGTGTGAATAGTAACTCTTCTTTGGTTTCTTGATTTTAATGGTTGTTTTAGGTTCCAAAACTATACTAATCACTCCCAAGACTTCACCATCATGAAGAAAAAATATTAAGCTCTCAATAAAGATATAAATCTTTGACCCTAACTTATTTAAGATTTAAGTTCAAGATCCTTTTAGTATATAGTTGTAAACCTTGTTTTGGTGGGAGTATTGTTGTAATCTTGATGTTTAGCTAAGTAGATTTAAGGTTGATTGTTGTTACCTCAAGAACATGATGTTCTTGAGAGCAGTTAGTGTGGTGATGATGATATGTTTATTATTGGTGATAGTATAAAGTTTTAAGGCATAAACGAAACTCCGATCGTAACCGTAATCTCGTTAAAACGAACAAAACATAACTTTAAGTTTCTGCAGAAATTCCCGAAGATGTAAACTATAGTTTCATGAAAAATAACCCTCTATTATGATAGACAATGTTATAAGGATTTTTTAGGCACTTGAATTGCTTGATTCCGATTTACAGATCAAAAGTTATGGCCGTTTTACTAAAAGTGATTTACGCGACAAAAACTGCTACGAATTACGAACTTTGAAAATATAAAGGATCGACTTAAGAATGTTCATAAATCATGAAAATTTTACAGAGAGTAGTATATTGAGTTTCCTAACTTCCATAAAAATATAAAGTGAAAGTAATGATTTTTAAATTTTATAAAAATATCGGAGCCGAGACCGCGCGGTTAGAAACTATAGAATCCATAAGCGGAGTCGTCGACGAAAATGAAAATGAACTTAAGATACTTTGAAAAAGGAAGAGACCATGATGTGAATAAGGACTTAAAGGAATAATAAGGGTAATATAAGTTGAGAGGGTGCATAATAATTAGCGCATGAGTGCGGGTAGCCGTAAATTAGAACGGGACCTAACGAAACGAATTGTGTTTATGATTATAGATTTCCGAGCGGAACCTTGAGCATCCTCCACCTCGAGATACCTAGGAAAGTTTACGAACCCAACTCCATTTACTGTTGTGTTGTGAAAGAATTGTTTTATTATCATTGCATAAATACCATTCTTGCCATGATACATAGTAATTGAACTTTTCGTATTATATAGTGATGTTGTATGATAAGTAAGTATCGTAGAATATTTAATTCCGCTTTAAGCGTAACGTATAAGTATAAGACCGTGAGTTGGTCGGAATTTTAAGATAAAAACCCGGTGATCATCCCGGTGATTTTATAGGACGATTAAAAGTCCATAGTAGTATGGTTTAAAAGGACTCAACGTCCACTTATAAAATACTAAACACCTCGAACTTTTATTAAAACGATTTCTAAAGATCATATTCCTTCAACTATACTTTATCATTAGAATAATAAATATCTATTTACTATTCATTTATTATGGGAGAAGTATTCTCCAGTGAATATTTATTTCAGACTCGATTAAATATTAAAGATTATTAACTTACTTAAACATAAATTAGTTGAGAAATATTATTTCAAATATTCTTTTAAAAGTATAATTATTCGAGTTTTAATTATTCAATGATTAATATTTGATTATTAAGCATTAGTTATTTAATGGTTTAATTATGATTTAAAAATCATAGAACCTGATTCAAAATACTTTCTGATTTTCGGAAAATCATTCGAATAATTTCAGATCGTCGGAGAATATTATCTCGACTTATTTTAAATATTTGGATTATAGTTTCAAAAGAAACTCCCCCTTATATAATAAATATGTTGACAAAGGTCAACTCACATCCCTAGTACTTCCTCCGAAAATTCTTGGAAGTACATATATATACGTACAAATCAAAGTGTACCTATCAACAAGCAATATGCTTGGGGAATAATATAAGTTCCAGATTGATGATGAGATTCTTACAAAGACAAGGAGGGGTAAACTCCAGTACTTCATGGATTGGGGAGACTACCAATTTACTACCACATGAGAAGGTATCTTATATACCGATGAACATGTGGAGTATGCGTACCTGAGAGGGATGGATGCAAAACCTTGTCATGAGAGGGATAGACACGAAGTGTGTACCTGAGAGGGATGAACACAGAAAAGGCCCAAATGCGGCCAGGATGATAACCAATAATAAAAGGGAATCGTCCATCTACATATAGAAAATGTTACTATTTCCGTAGTACGATTGATCATCGTATACGGTGGCCTAGGTAAATGTCCTATTCTTCCAATTGGAATCGTGATGCAATACCGTAACCCAAGCCTAGCTGATGGGTTTACTATTAAGGTATTCGTTGGATAATAAAATCCACTAAAGAATTGTTTTCATAAGAAGGTGTATATCACCAAGGAAAACTATTTTCAAATAAAACATAATTATCATATATGATGTTTTACGTGAGTTATCATATAGTCATTTTCATATTGTACATTTTTATGTTGGGCATTATTGCCCACACTTGTTTTCTTAAATTGACACAATACAACTGTGAATCAAGATGCCTACCATGAGAACCACAACCAGGAAACGGGTAAGAAATGGCCAGCTGTTTCGTAGGTTCTTTGGTGTTGTACCACAGGTAGTCCAAATAAGCTGGATTGGATTTCAGTTATTTTTAGTTCGGTTTATTTATAAGTATGACTTATGTAAGGTAATAAATAAGAAACGTATATTTGGCCGACGGACTAGACTTACTTAAAGGGCATTCCCCAGTAAGACTTAATTACTTTTGGGTTAGTAATTATCACTTTGTGGTTGATCTACTCTATTAATGAATGGTTCGTTTCTAAGAAAATAACCTGTATATGTGTGTGTGTGATAAGTGTGGGGTCTTAAAGTGCGAGTATTTATATATTATGATGCGAGGTATGTGGTTTATAGTGATTGAGATGGCGTAGCCTCCGAGATCCCTGACCCCGGATTTTGGGGCGCCACACCCACCTTGGCTTTTTCCACCTCTAGACCTTTATTATAGACCTTGTGCCCGAGAATAATGCCCTGACGCACAATATAATGACATTTCTCCCAATTGAGAACCAGATTGGTCTCGACACACCTCTCGAGAACATGTCCAAGATTTTGCAAGCATTCATCAAAAGAATCGCCAAAGACTGAGAAGTCGTCTATGAACACCTCCACATTCTGACCAATCATGTCAGAATATATGGTCATCATACATCTCTGAAATGTGGCTGATGCACCACACAAACCAAAAGAAACTCGTCTGAAGGTGAAAGTACCAAATGGAAAAGTGAAGGTAGTTTTCTCCTGATCTTCTAGAGCGATACAAATCTGATTATAACCCGAATATCCATCCAGAAGACAGTAATACTCATGACCGGCCAACCTGTCAAGCATCTAATCAATGAAGGGCAATAAAAAATGGTCCTTCCTAGTGGCTTTGTTCAGCTTCCGATAGTCCATGCAGACTCTCCACCACGTAACTATCTGTGTAGGGATAAGCTCATTCTTCTCATTTGCCACCACAGTAATTCCACCTTTCTTTAGTACATATTGAACCGGGCTTACCCATAAACTGTCGGATATAGGATAGATGATCACTGCATCTAGCCACTTCAGAATTTCCTTCTTCACTACTTCCTTCATGATAGGATTAAGTCTTCTTTGCTGCTCGACTGTAGGCTTGCTACCTTCCTCTAGCAGAATTTTATGCATACAGTAAGAAGGGATGATCCCCTTGATATACGCTATAGTCCATCCAATTGCCGATTTGAACTCTCTCAGAATTCTCAAAAGCTTTTCCTCATCGCTACCTGAAAGGTCAGATGTAATAATAACAGGCAGAGTAGATGCATCACCTAAAATAGCATACCTCAAATATTCGGGTAAAGGCTTAAGCTCAAGAGTAGGAGCTTCCTCAATAGAAGGCTTGAGGCGTTTAGGAGCTTTGCTCAATTCTTCCATTCCAAGATATTCAAAAGGCATATCGATCTTTCTCTTCTAGGGAAAAGCATTCAAATATTGTAATTTCTCATCACCTTCGTCATATTCACTGTCTGAATTTTGTAATAAGGCTTTTTCTAAGGCGTCAGACCTTAGCATTTGATCAATTTCTGATGTGACCACCGAATCGACCAACTCGAATTTTAAGCACTCCTTATTATTAGTAGGAAATTTCATATCATTGAACACATTGAATGTTACATCCTGATCCCATACTCACATTGTAAGCTCACCCTTCTGCACATCAATCAAGGTTCGGCCAATTGCCAAGAAAGGCCTTCCCAAGATTATGGGAATCTTCTTATCCTCCTCGAAATCAAGAATTACAAAATCAGCAGGAAAGATGAGTTTATCAATCTTTACCAAGACATCCTCCACAATACCTCGCAGATATGTAATAGAACGGTCGGCCAACTGCAAAGTCATATACGTCGGTTTAGGATCAGGTAGATCCAACTGCTTGAAGATTGACAAAGGCATCAGATGGATGCTAGCTCCCAAGTCACATAAGCATCTGTCAAAAGACACTTTTCCAATAGTACACGGAATAGTAAAGCTTCCTGGATCTTTAAGCTTCAAAGGCAACTTCTGCTGCAGCATAACACTGCATTCCTCTGTGAGAGCGACAGTCTCTAAATTATCTAGCTTCACTTTCTGAGAGAGAATACCTTTCATAAACTTTGCATAACTAGGCATCTGCTCGAGAGCCTCAACAAAAGGTATGTTGATATGAATTTTCTTGAACACATCTAGAAACTTCTCAAACTGCTTTTCCAGCTTTCTCTTCTGTAGCCGCTTAGGAAAAGGTGGTGGATGATATATTTGTTTCTCCCCTGTATTACCCTCAGGCAGAGTGTGCTCAACAGTAGTCTTCCTTGGTTCCACTTCTTTATCCTGCTGCTTTACTTCTTTCTGTTAGGGCGAAAACACGCGCTAATATTCACGCAAGTATACGCGTTCGCAAGTAATATAGAATACTTTCTAGTTCGTTCCCTCAGAGACTCAGACTAAATTATTGTCTAATTAAACTCACTCACCAATGTATGATTACTTCTCAATGTGAAGATAATAACACTTAAAATTGTTGATTAAATATTAACTATAATTAACTACTTAATTAACCACTTAACTAACACTTCAATTTATCAATAATAAAACACTCATGAGATCACAACTTCATTATTACTTCCTTCTATAGCCATTATTATTACCTTTAGCATGTGACAGTGATGATATTAATCGAATAACACGAAACTGATAAAAGCCAACTTTCATTGTACTAATACCATTCTACCAAGCATCCACAATTAAGATAGAAGTCGAATAGTCATCAATTATATTGAGTTCCTATCTGTCTACAGAAATTGACAACACAACGATTTAAGCACAAGTTATTCTTTTTGATTACATAGGGCAAATAAAACTGTTAGAGTTACCCACTAATCATGCACAACGTACATGAACCTATGCTAGCATGACAAGTTCTAAATCTCAAGATCCACTGTCGCTTCACAAGAGATTAACACCCTATCTTATATGTTCGCGACGCACATAAGACGAATACGCACAACCAATACTAGATATCAAGCAATCATCACACACTAAAGTATTAAGAAATTAACTAAAGAATTCCATAATAAATCTGTTGCAACCCCATGATCACGATTATCCCATAATTGAACTTATCGCCATCATGGGTTCATATGAAATCATGATAAACAAACACAAGAAAATAATAACTAAATTAATTATATTAAAACAGAGTACGTCACAAGAGTAAATAAATCAAAGCAAGAAAACTAGCATCCAACGTTACAACGAAACAAGAATCACAAGAAAATATGCTTCCTCTTCGTTGCGGTGTGCTAAATCGGTCTTCTTCCTTATCTCCTTCGCTTCTTGCGTAAAACAAAATCTTCTTCTTTTCCAATTCCCTGTGAAAACGTCTCAAATCTACTTATATAATAGTCCCATAAAACTCAGATTACATAGAAGTTGGAAGCCAAACAGAAGTAGAAGTCTAAAATAATTCAGCAAAATTCCCGACCCTGCGCGGCCGCTCAGCATAGCTGCGCGGGCGCGCAGGCCTCTACTGGAAAAAATCCAAGTTTGCTCCGTTTCTTCGCCGTAATCTGCCCGTTCCTTTCCTCTCGCAATGGTGAACACATGCCAAGGCTTATTCTTGATGATTCCTCCCCCGAAATGCAACTAATACCCTGAAATGCATAAACACTAGAAAAATGCATCAAATACAGAAAATACTTGATTTCAAGACATCAATTTAAGCCATTTTAAGACGTTCTAAGTGGTATAAAATGCCACTTATCACACCCCCAAACTTAAATCGATGCTTTCCCTCAAGCGTCACAGACTCAAAAACAAATAAAAATATGCATGAATGCAATCTATATGAAAATGCAGCGATCCCCCTTACTACAATTAATCAACCAAATTGCCACATCTCAACGAATGCAGTTAGACAACTAAAGATCAATAAACTCATGCAAACGGACATACAGCCAGAAACGTGGTGTGTGCAAATGCTTAACAGATATGCTTCGGAACTAGACCAATTACTATGACTAGACTATCCTCAAGGCAATCCTACGATTATACAAAGAATAAAAAAATTCTAGGCACAAAGTGATATACAACACTACAAGAACTCTGGAGCTTACTACGGAATCGTGCTTTTTATTTACAACTCAAATGCTTATTTGACCGTGCAATGAGTGAGGTCCACAAAAGACTTATACAATGGTATCCATGTAACGAGCGTTAGGTTAGCAGATCCCAGACTCTAAAAGCCTTAGGTCACTAGGCACAAAGTCTCCTATGAACTTAATAACTCGAATACCAAAGAGCCCACTCTTGATCAATTATGCAATATTTTTTTTTTTTTTAACTTCTAAGCAAGTGCGTTTCGCTCCATCTTGCTCAACCCTAGACTACTCGCAACATATGTGAGCCGGCTACTAGCCATTTGACGCCTAGCCACAACTAGCAACAACTTCCATATTTTTTTTTCTCCAAAATTTTTTTCTTTTTCATGCCTTTATCACTAAGAACCTATAATCGAATTCTAAGCATAATAAGTAGATTGACCTTGAAAACAACCAAATCATAATAACAATCTAGCCCTTACGCATTCTCTAAGACTTAGTGGACTTACAATTGTTTCTAGCATGCATATCAACCTACACAACTTAATATCACTTTAATGCTATCACTACACTCGCATCAATATCACAATTCAGTCGATAAATCATTGCAAAAGGGATCATGGTAAATGCATGAGCTACATGACATTCATAAAACAAAAAACTATATGGCATACATTATGCAACTATATGAACTAAACTATCATGAATATGCAACTAAATGACACACACACAATATTCCTTAACTACCACCCCCAAACTAAAAATCTTCACTGTCCTCAGTGAAAGTAGTAGAAAGGAACACAGGGTATACCTACTCGGAGTCATCATCATCATCACCCTCAGTGGGTGGAGTATCAGGCGGCGGGTATGCAGAGTCCTCACCAAAAACTGGCCACTGGATATCAGCTCCAAGGCCTCGAAAAGCAGTCCCTAACGCAAGGGTGAGCTCCTGAGCAAACCTGCTCTGCGTCTCATACATGGCATCCATCCACCGTGAAAGCCTCCTATACTGGGCATCAACCATCCCAGCACCCTCCTGAGCTCTCGAAGAACCAGCCTCATCACGCCCTGGCCTAGCCATAGTAGCACCTCGTGCTGGACGCCCTCCTGGAAGACGATAACCCAGCCCATGCTCCTCAGGCTCACCACCGGTCCACTCCTGCATCCCATTCAGAGTGCCAGAATCAATCGGAGCTGCTGGCAACTGCAACTGCTCATGAGCCGGCCAGTTCACTCCCACTGCTCGGCATAGCTTCATAACCGTAGATGCATAAGGGATGTTCATATGCTTTGCTCCCCTCAAAAACTTCAGAATTCCTTGGTAGATAAACTCACCAAGGTCCACATAGTACTCCTCATTCAGAATTCCCCACAACAGATGTGCTCTCTCAACTGTGACCTTGTGTGCATGCGAAGAAGGCAAAATATTAGCACAAATAAATGCATTCCATGCACGGGCATACCTGTTTATGGCGATCGCCGGAAAGTGACGATACTCATTATTGCCTATACTGCGGGTCCAAACTGTGCCCGGTCGACAGAGAGTCGCACAAATCAAATCCAAGTCAAAATCCTCAGCAGTCTTTTCATTCCAGTTCTCCTCCTCGGGCTTCCTCTCTCGCTGTCCAATCACACGGCGAATCGCCGCAGGATGATAATCAACCGTCAGCCCACGGACCACAGAAAACCCATTCTTTTCAGCCTTCGCGTTCGCGTAGAACTCGCGAACAACGCTCATCGGTACTGCTTCGGGTGACTCACAAAAAGCTATCCACCCCTTCTCTGCAATCATGGGCAACAACTCACCATCCCTCCCCGATGGTAAAAACCCCCTCTCCTTCAGAATCGTCTTACCCAACAGCCTAGTGTACTCCTCCTCCGCGGCTCTGGCAGTTAACCGAGGCCTTGCAGCAGTACCCCTCGATGAATCAGCAGTAGGAACTGTGCTGCTGCTGTCAATAGTGTGTGCTCTCTTGGGTACCATTGATTCGTGAATAAAAGCGTGTAAGAACTGATATTTGATGTTTGTGAGAGGGTTTAAGTGTAGGAAGTTTTGTGGGAGATATGTAGGATATGTGTATGTATATATAGGGTGTGGATTAGATTAGGGTTTGGTAATTAAGGGATAAAATGATGGGGTAGTGGGAACAAATCGTGGGTTTATGGGCTAAAACTGTTTTTGTGTTTGTTTTTTTTTTTTCTGAACTGTAAAAAAAAATTTCTGGTATTCGACCCCTGCGCGGCCGCTCAGCATAGCTGCGCGGGCGCTCAGCTTGCTGCGCGGCCGCTCAGCTTAGCTGCGCGGGCCCGCAGGGGGTCACTGGAATTTTTTTTTTTCAGCCCCTGTTTTCTGATTTTTTTGGTGTTTTTGGATAGGTTATTAACTTCTAAGGGTTCCTGTAACAATAATTCATGGGTTACCTCCCACGCATCGCTTCTTTTTCGTCATTAGCTTGACGTTTCGTACCCTGCTCAAGTAGTCAACAAAATGGCGCTAACCACTTCTCGGTTTGCCATGTCCCCATAGTAGTGCTTCAACCGTTGACCGTTAACCTTGAATGCTTGGTCCGGATCATTCTCAAAAATTTCCACCGCTCCATGTGGAAACACAGTTTTGACAATAAAAGGTCCAGACCACCTTGATTTCAACTTCCCAGGAAAAAGGCGGAGCCGAGAGTTGAATAAGAGAACTTGTTGCCCTGGCACAAATAACTTTGGATGTAGCTTCCTATCGTGCCACCTCTTCACCTTTTCCTTATACATTTTGTTATTTTCGTACGCTTGAAGTCGAAATTCATCCAGTTCATTAAGCTGAAGCATTCTTTTCTTACCAGCTGCATCTAAATCCAGGTTCAACTTCTTCAATTCCCAGTAGGCCTTGTGCTCAAGCTCCGTAGGTAGATGACATCCCTTTCCGTACACCAACTGAAACGGTGACATCCCAAGTGGAGTTTTGTATGCTGTTCTGTAAGCCCAAACAGCTTCATCGAGCTTTAAAGACCAATCCTTCCTTGACGGATAAACAACCTTCTCTAGAATGCGCTTTATCTCTCTGTTAGACACTTCCGCTTGACCATTTGTTTGCGGATGATAGGCAGTAGCTACTCGATGATTCACATTATAACGCTGCATCATAGAAGTGAACTTACGGTTGCAAAAATGCGATCCTTCATCACTTATGATTACCCGAGGTGTTCCAAACCTTGTGAAAATTTACTTATGAAGAAAATTTAGTGCTGCCTTTGCATCATTTGTCGGTAAAGCTTTAACTTCGACCCATTTTGAGACATAATCGACTGCCAGCAAGATGTACTGATTATTGTAAGATGAGATAAAAGGCCCCATGAAATCGATTCCCCATACATCAAAGACCTCGACTTCAAGCATCACATTTAATGGCATTTCATCCTTCCTTGAAAAATTTCCCACTCTTTGGCAACGATCACACCTTAAAACAAACTGATGAGCATCCTTGAACAAAGTAGGCCAGAAAAAACCTGCTTGCAGAATACGAGCTGCCGTCTTCTCATCGCCATAGTGTCCACCATAAACCGTGGAATGGCAGTCTCGTAATATCCCCTCCGTCTCACAGAACGGGATACATCTCCTGATGATCTGGTCAGCTCCCTGTCTAAACAAATATGGTTCATCCCACATATACCACTTCACCTCATGTAGAAACTTCTTCTTTTGAGCGGATGTCAAATTAGGAGGCATTATATTGCTGACGAGATAGTTTACAATATCTGCAAACCATGGTTCTTCCTCCTGAATTGCAAACAACTGCTCATCCGGAAAAGATTCATTGATTAACGTCCTATCTTGTGAAGTAGAATCGGGATTCTCCAACCTAGAGAGATGGTCAGCTACTTGATTCTCAGTACCTTTTCTATCTTTGATCTCTAACTCAAATTCCTGAAGTCAAAGCACCCAGCGAATGAGTCTTGGCTTCGAATCCTTCTTAAAAACCAGATAGCGAATAGCTGCATGATCAGTGAATACTGTTACTTTCGTACCAAGCAGATAAGATCGAAATTTCTCAAAGCCAAAGACTATAGCCAAAAGCTCCTTCTCAGTAGTGGTGTAGTTCAATTGGGCACCATTTAAAGTCTTACTCGCATAGTAGACCACATGGAAGAGATTTTTCTTGCGCTGTCCCAGAACTGCACCTACCGCATAATCACTCACATCACACATCATCTCAAATGGTTCTATCCAATCTGGTGCTGTAATGACTGGTGCCGTGATCAAACTCTCCTTAAGAGTCTCAAATGCTGCCAAACATTCATCATCGAATTTGAACGACACATCTTTCTCAAGCAAATTGCACAACGGCTTAGATATCTTTGAAAAGTCCTTGATGAATCGCCGATAAAAACCCGCATGACCAAGAAAACTACGGATTCCTTTCACAGAATTAGGTGGGGGAAGATTTTCAATGACTCCCACCTTGGCCTTGTCCACCTCCAGACCCTTGCTAGAGACCTTATGCCCAAGGATAATGCCTTCACGCACCATCAAGTGACATTTCTCCCAATTAAGCACCAAATTAGTTTCCACGCATCTTTTGAGTACGGCACGCAGATTATTCAAACATTCATCATATGAGTGTCCAAAGACGGAGAAGTCATCCATGAACACTTCGACGTTATTTCCAATCATGTCAGAGAATATAGCCATCATACATCTCTGAAAGGTAGCCGGTGCGCCACATAACCCAAACGAAACTCTGCGAAAAGTAAACGTGCCAAATGGACAAGTGAAGGTAGTTTTTTCCTGATCCTCTGGTGCAATACAAATCTGATTATACCCGGAATAACCATCCAGAAGACAAAAATACTCATGACCCGCCAATCTGTCAAGCATCTGATCAATAAATGGAAGGGGGAAGTGATCCTTCCTTGTGGCTTTGTTCAATTTTCTATAATCTATGCATACTCTCCATCCTGTAACTGTTCGAGTAGGGATGAGCTCATTCTTTTCATTTGCGACCACAGTGATACCTCCCTTCTTAGGTACACATTGTACGGGGCTCACCCACGAGCTGTCAGAAATAGGATAAATGATGCCTGCATCTAGCCATTTCAGAATTTCTTTCTTCACCACCTCCTTCATGATGGGATTCAGTCTTCGCTGTTGTTCCACAGTTGGCTTACTACCTTCCTCTAGCAGAATTTTATGCATACAATATGAAGGACTTATCCCCTTGATGTCTGCTATGGTCCATCCTATAGCCGATTTGAATTCTCTCAAAATCCTTAAGAGCTTGTCTTCCTCACTACCTGAAAGGTTAGATTAAATAATAACAGGTAACGTAGATGAATCACCTAAAAAAGCATACCTCAAGTGTTCAGGTAATGGCTTGAGCTCCAAGGTAGGTGCTTCCTCTATTGATGGTTTGAGCTTCCCTTCAGCGTTCTTGAGGTCAGAAGTACCAAGAGATTCAAATGGTATGTCCAGCTTCCGCTTCCAGGGAGAAGCATTCAGATATTGTAATTGCTCGTTGCTATCTTCATCATCGCTGTCAAAATCCCCCACTAAGGCCTTTTCCAATGCATCAGACATTAGCATGTGATCGAGTTTCGAAGTAACCGCAGAATCAATCACATCCACTTTTAAGCACTCCTCATCTTCTGTAGGGAATTTCATTGCCTTGAATACGTTGAAGGTCACATCCTGATCTTGGACCCGCATAGTAAGTTCACCTTTTTGCACATCTATCAAGGTACGGCCAGTAGCCAAGAAAGGCCTCCCCAAGATTATGGGAATCTTCTTATCTTCCTCAAAATCCAGAATAACAAAATCTGCAGGAAAGAAGAGCTTATCCACCTTGACGAGCACATCCTCAACTATGCCCCTTGGGTAAGTAATGGAACGGTCAGCCAATTGTAGTGACATGTACGTGGGTTTTGGATCAGGCAGATCCAGTTTTTTAAAGATCGACAATGGCATCAGATTAATGCTTGCTCCTAAATCACAAAGGCACTTGTCAAACGTCAGATTGCCAATTGTGCAAGGAATGGTGAAGCTCCCTGGATCTTTCAATTTTCGTGGTAACTTTTATTGCAGAACAACGCTGCATTCTTCCGTGAGAGCAACGGTTTCAAGGTCATCCAGTTTCACCTTCCTTGAAAGAATGGTCTTCATAAACTTCGTATAACTAGGCATTTGTTCAAGAGCTTCAACGAAAGGTATATTGATGTGAAGTTTCTTGAACACCTCCAGAAACTTCCCGAACTGTCTATCCAGCTTTTGTTGCTGCAATCTCTTAGGAAAAGGTGGTGGAGGATAGAGCTGTTTCTCCCCTGTATTAGCCTCAGGCAGAGTGTGTTCAACAGTAGTCTTCCTTGGTTCCGCCGCTTTCTCCTTTTGCTTAGATTCTTCACCTCTAATTTCAGCTTCTAATTCTTTTGCCTTTTCAGCATCAGCTACTTTTCCAGACCTTAAGGTAATAGCCTTGACTTGCTCTTTAGCTTCCTTCCTGCCTGGTACTTCCGTGTCACTGGGAAGAGTGCCAGGTTGATGATTGAGCACTGCATTGGCTAATTGACCGATTTGATTTTCCAAGGTCTTGATAGAAACCGCCTGACTCTTGCACAACAGCTTAAGTTCCTCAAAATCAGCACTAGTAGGTGCAGCTGCACTTCCTTGTTGAGGATATGATTGCCTTGTAGCGTACTGCTGAGGTTGCTGGAATCCAGGTGGGTTAAACTGTTTACTCACTCCTTGCTGATATGGTGGCTGAATAGCATTCTGATTATTCCCTCAGCTGAAATTTGGATGATTTCTGTTGTTAGGATGATAGGTCGCTGGCACAGGCTGCTGTTGCCGCTGATAATTATTCACATACTGAACAGATTCGTTTACAAGAGAACACTGATCCGTAGCATGAGAACCTGCACAAAGCTCACAAACCATAGCTATTTGATTAAATCCATACGTAGCCAGAGAATCAACCTTCATTGATAGCGCTTGGAGCTGGGCTGCAATAGCGGTGGCTGCATCAACTTCCAGAATACCTGCTACCTTGCCTGACGTCATCCTCTGAGTTGGGTTTTGATGCTCATTTGCAGCCATCGTCTCGATAAGATTATACGCCTCAGTATAGCTTTTAGCCCATAAGGCGCCTCCAGCTGCTGCATCGAGCATGGGCCGAGATTGGGCCCCCAAACCATTATAGAAACCAGTGATCACCATCCAATCCGGCATTCCATGATGTGGACATTTTCTCAACATTTCCTTGTAGCGTTCCCAAGCCTCGCACATAGACTCCGTAGGTTGCTGCGCAAACTGAGTAAGAGCACTCCTCATAGCAGCAGTCTTTGCCATCGGATAAAACTTCACCAGAAACTTTTGTGCAAGATCTTGCCACGTAGTGATGGACCCAGCTGGTTCAGAATGTAACCAATCTTTAGCCTTGTCCCTTAGTGAGAATGGGAAAAGCCTCAACTTGATAGCCTCATCAGTCATGCCATTATACTTAAAAGTGCTGCAGATCTCGACAAATTTCCTTATGTGCATGTTGGGGTCTTCAGTTGCCGCTCCTCCAAAAGAAACAGAATTCTGCACCATCTGAATAGTGCCCGGCTTGATTTCAAAGGTGTTAGCTTGAATAGCCGGATGAAGGATGCTTGACTGAATGTCATCAATTTTAGGCCGAGAAAAATCCATAAGAGCTGGATCAGCTTGAACAATACGATCTCCCATGTTTACTGGTTCTTTCTGCTCAGTTCCTGAATCCGAATCCTCAAAATCTAACTTCTCCGGAATATCAAGAACTTCGTCTGTCTCCTCAGCTGTATCTAAAGTCCTCTTGCGAGCACGAGAACGAGTTTGCATAAACGCTTGCTAAAGTACCTGAAACACAACCGAAAGAAAAAAAAAATAAGTAACTACTACGTCCTAATCACTGAGTCCTAATGACCAATGATGGTAAGTACATAAACTAAACAAATACGCCGAGTCCCCGGCAGCGGCGCCAAAAACTTGTTAGGGTGAAAACACGCGCTAATATTCACGCAAGTATACGCGTTCGCAAGT
The DNA here is from genome assembly GCF_009905375.1 of Apium graveolens. Taxonomy (NCBI): domain Eukaryota; kingdom Viridiplantae; phylum Streptophyta; class Magnoliopsida; order Apiales; family Apiaceae; genus Apium; species Apium graveolens. The sequence goes on along the minus strand of NC_133650.1, from coordinate 91,805,649 downwards.
AATATAGAATACTTTCTAGTTCGTTCCCTCAGAGACTCAGACTAAATTATTGTCTAATTAAACTCACTCACCAATGTATGATTACTTCTCAATGTTAAGATAATAACACTTAAAATTGTTGATTAAATATTAACTATAATTAACTACTTAATTAACCACTTAACTAACACTTCAATTTATCAATAATAAAACACTCATGAGATCACAACTTCATTATTACTTCCTTCTATAGCCATTGTTATTACCTTTAGCATGTGACAGTGATGATATTAATCGAATAACACGAAACTGATAAAAGCCAACTTTCATTGTACTAATACCATTCTACCAAGCATCCACAATTAAGATAGAAGTCGAATAGTCATCAATTATGTTGAGTTCCTATATGTCTACAGAAATTGACAACACAACGATTTAAGCACAAGTTATTCTTTTTGATTACATAGGGCAAATAAAACTGTTAGAGTTACCCACTAATCATGCACAATGTACATGAACCTATGCTAGCATGGCAAGTTCTAAATCTCAAGATCCACTGTCGCTTCACAAGAGATTAACACCCTATCTTATATGTTCGCGACGCACATAAGACGAATACGCACAACCAATACTAGATATCAAGCAATCATCACACACTAAAGTATTAAGCAATTAACTAAAGAATTCCATAATAAATCTGTTGCAACCCCATGATCACGATTAGCCCATAATTGAACTTATCGCCATCATGGGTTCATATGAAATCATGATAAACAAACACAAGAAAATAATAACTAAACTAATTATATTAAAATAGAGTACGTCACAAGAGTAAATAAATCAAAGCAAGAAAACTAGCATCCAACGTTACAATGAAACAAGAATCACAAGAAAATATGCTTCCTCTTCGTTGCGGTGTGCTAAATCGGTCTTCTTCCTTATCTCCTTCGCTTCTTGCGTAAAACACAATCTTCTTCTTTTCCAATTCCCTGTGAAAACGTCTCAAATCTACTTATATAATAGTCCCATAAAACTCAGATTACATAGAAGTTGGAAGCCAAACAGAAGTAGAAGTCTAAAATAATTCAGCAAAATTCCCGACCCTGCGCGGCCACTCAGCATAGCTGCGCGGGCGCGCAGCTTACTGCGCGGGCGCGTAGGTTACTGCGCGGCCGCTCAGCATAGCTGCGCGGGCGCGCAGGCCTCTACTGGAAAAAATCCAAGTTTGCTCCGTTTCTTCGCCGTAATCTGCTCGTTCCTTTCCTCTCGCAATGGTGAACACATGCCAAGGCTTATTCTTGATGATTCCTCCCCCGAAATGCAACTAATACCCTGAAATGCATAAACACTAGAAAAACGCATCAAATACACAAAATACTTGATTTCAATACATCAATTTAAGCCATTTTAAGACGTTCTAAGTGGTATAAAATGCCACTTATCACTTTCTCAGCCCCAGCCTCTTCAGTTAACTCTTGAATTTGTACGGGATTCGCAACCTTCCCAGACCTCAAAGTGATTGCCTTTACGTGCTCCTTAGCTTCCCTCTTTCCTGGCACTTCAGTATCACTAGGAAATGTACCAGGTTGACGATTTAGCAAGGCATTGGCAATTTGCCCAATCTGATTTTCCAAGGTCTTGATAGAAACAGCTTGACTCTTGCATATGAGCTTCAACTCCTCTAATTCAGATTTTTCATTAGCTTGTTGCAGCTGGAGTTATTGTTTTGGTGCATATTGTGGTTGCTGAAAACCAGGGGGTTGTAATGCTTAGCTGGATACTGCTGATAAGGCTATTGAACCGCATTTTGAGCGTTGCTCCAACTGAAATTAGGATGATTGCGGTTGCTAGGATGATAAGTGGCTGGCACAGGTTGTTGTGATCGCTGGAAGTTGCTCACAAACGGAGCTGATTCACTAAAAAATGCGCATTGATCAGTCTCATGGGCTCCAGCACATAGCTCATAAACACTAAAGATTTGATTAACTCCATAATTCTCCAAGTTGTCCACCTTTATCGTCAAAGCCTTAAGTTGGGCAGCGATAGCAGTTGTTGCGTCCAACTCCAGAATTCCTGCTATTTTTCCCTGAGTCAGTCTCTGGGAAGGATTCCGGTACTCATTAGCAGCCATCAGTTTAATTAGTTCATAAGCTTCATCGTAGCTCTTAACCCATAAGGCTCCTCCTGATGCTACATCAAGCATGGTTCTAGAAGTAACACCCAATCCATTGTAGAAAAAGTTGATAATCATCCAATCAGGCATGCCATGGTGTGGGCACTTCCTTAGCATCTCCTTATATCGATCCCAAGCCTCGCACAGAGATTCTCCAGTTTGCTGAGCAAACTGAGTAAGAGCATTCCTGATTGCGGCAGTCTTTGCCATGGGGAAGAATTTAGTGAGAAAATTTTGAGCGAGATCTTCCCAAGTGGTGATAGATCCTGCTGATAGAGAGTGTAACCAGCACTTTGCCTTGTCCCTTAAAAAGAATGGAAAGAGACGTAGCTTGATAGCATCTTCGGTAGGAGAACCCCCAAACTGAACTGAGTTCTGTATCATCTGGATCATGCTTGACTTGATCTCAAAAGTGTTAGCCCTGATGGCTGGTCTAATGATGCTAGACTGAATGTCATTAATCTTAGGCTTAGAATAGTCCATCAAAGCTTTCGGATTTTCCGCTTGATCACCCATAGCTACTATGATTGGCTCTTCAACTTTCTCTTCTTCTTCTACCTACTTTTCTTCCTCAAAAACTTCCCTACGAACTACCACAAGTTCTTCCTCAGCTTTATCCAGTGTTCTCTTACGAGTACGTGAACGTGTATGCATACACCCTCGCTAGATCACCTGAAATATAACAAGGAAACAAGTAAGTAACAATGCCCGAGTCAATGAACTTTAACGACCACTGATGGAAAGCACATAAACTAATAATTAACACTACAGTCCCCGGCAGCGGTGCCAAAAATTTGTTAGTCACTAAACACGCGCTAATATTATCCGCAAGTATACGCGTTCGCAAGTAGTATAAGATATAAATCAGATTTGATCATAGAGACTGTATTGGTTAACTAATCAACTCATGCACTTAAGCAACAATGTATGGTTATTATTCAATGCTAAGACGATAACAAAGTGAGGTTGTTTATAACTAAAAATTAAACTAATTATTATAACTACTAGAATAAGATAGACTGAGTTAATATATATGACAAACATGGGATTCTAACTTCATTAAGTACTTCATTCAATAGCCTTATTATTATTAACCTTAGCATGCAATGGTGATGGCTCTAATCAGACAACACGAAAATGATAAACACCAACTTTCGTTGCACGAGTACCATTCTACCAGACATCCACAAAATAGATAGAAGCTGAATAGGCACTAATTATATTGAGACCCTATATGTCTATAGAATTTGACAACATAACGGTATAAGCACAAGTTATCTATCTTGATTATACAGGGCAAGTAAGATGGTTAAAATTACCTACAAATCATGCATAACAATACATGAACCTATGCTAGCATGGCAAGTTCTAAATCCTTAAATTTACTTTCGCTTCATTAAAAATTAACACACTATCTTATATATTTGCGACGCTCACAAGACGAATACGCACAACCATAAATAGGATATCATACAATCACCACACACTAAGGCATCGAAATAATTTAACTAATGAAATCCATAAATAAATCCGCTAGAACCCCACGATAACGATTAGCTCATAATCGAACTCATGGCCAACGTGGGTTCCAATGAAAATATGATATAGCAAACATAGTCTTTATACGAATAAATAAACTAAAGTACAAACAAGAGTAAAGGTTCTGCAAAACAAAAAACAACCATCCAGATTATAACTCAAAACAAAGATTCACAAGAATAAACTAGATCGTCTTCGCCTTTGTTGAATTGTGCCAAAAAGGTCTCTTGTCGTCTTCTCCTTGCTTGATGTCTCTGAAAAATGACCTAAGTTATGTTTATATAGCATTCCATGCATCCCAGGAGCCCAGTAAATCGAATTGTATTTGAATCAGGATTTTAATATCCAGATCCAGCGCGGGCGCGTGCTTCACCAGCGTGGGCGCGCTGACTTTCTGTTCTCCCGGCGCGGGCGCGCGCAACACTAGCTCGGGTGCGCCTGCCTTTTGCCAAAAAAATATTTTTTTCTTCTTCTTTATTCCTTGCAGCTTCGAGCCAGTCTTTCAAGATTTTATTCCAGCATATCCTAAACACCATATTAGCATCAAAATAATGCTAATTCTCCTGTTTCATGAAGTAAAGCTCGAAATGCAAAAACACTTAAAAACACATTAAAAACAAATAACTTGAGTAAAAATACACCAACTCAAAGCTTATTAGAGCATAAATAAGTGTCATGAATGCCACTTAACAGATACTTGCCCGGAAGGATCCATAACAGGTAGTGACCAAGGGCAAGATAGGAGACTCGGGTCGACGACATCCGGGTACATGCCATAAGCATCATTCACTCCGATATTTCAACATATCGCCAGGTTAACAAGGCATATCTTATCATCATGCTCATCCATCATCTTAGTAAATGATGAGGATCTATGATACGAGTCCACGAGGTCTCTCAATTCCTTCTTCCTTTTCTCTTCCACTTTAGTGCACTTCCTCTCTAAGGATGCAATCTTACCCTCTGTTTCATGAGCTTTGAACTCCCGTTTCTCTGAGGAGATCTTCATTTTGTTCATTGAGGTCTACAGCGCTGCATAGCCGCTCCTCATCTTTATGCTCTGAGTGGAGGACACGACGTAGTAAGCATTAGCCTGCCAAACAGAATATTAAAAGGAGTTATAAAAAGTCCGAATGGCTGAATCCCCAAACACAAGGCCTAGGCCGACCATCATAAAACAAGGCTCTTTTGGCTGACCAAGGCCCCTTGTGATGGTGATTCCAATGAAATTTCTTCAGGTTCTAAAATAAGTCCACTTAAACGAAAAGTTTATGCAAGTTGAAGTGTACTTGATACAAGCCGTGAGCCTCCAGCATCTCGGCCTCAAGAAGTTTCTCTCCAGAAGAGACATAAAGAAGGTTAGGAGGATCGTAACACAGTTCCTCGACCACTCGAGGGCTAGTTCCGGACTATCGAACACTAGGTCATTGTTGGAGATGCCCCAAGAAGGTTCCCAAGGGGTCCTTGCACTACCGTCAAAGTCTTTGGTCCTCTTCTGGCCAGATCCAGTCTCTTCAAAAAAAGTAGGAATCTTAGGGACTCGGTTAACCTGCTTGGCTGCGTCTCGAGCCATCCTTCCCCTAATCACATCGCTCTTGTTGACCTTCGCGTCAAGAGCCTCAGCATCTAAAACAAGATAAAAGAATATATATATAAGAATAAACTTGTACAAAGTTGAAGTAGAATGAAAATAAATACCCTCCATAGAGAGGTTGCTAATGTCAGCCTCGACGAGCTTGGTTTCCGTTACGAACTCCCCATAAGGGGTTCTCCCTTCATCGTCAATAAGGAGGTCGCGACAAGAAGCTCAGCATCAAAAAGGTTAAGGATGTAATGAGAACTGTCAACTGAACTACTGAAATCACGTATGAAATATGCTTCCCAGTCTCCACCCTTCCATTCTAAGACCACAAACTTCTTATTCTATTTCTGGTTTGAGTCATGAAGAGAACTTGTGTTTACTATATGAGGGACATGAGCTCTATTATTGGTAAGACTGCGTAACTGTATGAACAATATACGTGATAACTCAACACGAGAACAACACTAGAACATGAAAGGTTAATAATATTATGACTACACAAGAAATCAGAAGAAATGAAGACAAGGATAATAAAAAGAATCAAAAGATTAGAATAAAGCTTGAAGTCTGTTTACAGGTCACTGAAAGATGCTCATTAATATGTTCATGCCTCAGTGAAGAATAAAGGTTAAAGACTCTCAGGGTTTCAGAAAAAATGAAGATTCAGTGTATAAGTGCTACCGGAAGATTTCAGTGTATTGGAATTGATTGAAGATAGACAATGTATGAAGCATAGGAATATGAAGAACTGAAGATAGGCTATAGACAGAGGTTAAAGAAGACAGATGCAGTCTTGAAGTTATACTCACTAACAGGAGTTCATTTATATGTTCAAGCATCGGTGAAGAACAGTGAATGAAGTATTCAAGATTGTAGTAGCAATGAAGACGTTGTCTAAAGTACCAGAAAGGATTCCAGTAAAAGTACAGTTGTTTATTGACATTCAGTATCTAAAGGGATAAAGTTGTTGCAAGCTTAACAACGTAATCAAGGCTATAATACAAAGACCTGAATCGGAGTTAGTCGTCTGTGAACCAGACCAGTTGTACTAGGCGTCAACAACTTGTGAAAGGAATCTGGGTATAATTTTTAAAAGGATTGTTAAGTCGAGGAATGTGCATGGACTGAATGTTTATATGTTTAAGTACGAGAAGAGGTGCTCAGGGTATACAGCTAAACGACTCGAGGGATTGGCCAAGTTCAAAGTTTAAGTGTTAACTTAAATAAATTTATTTAATGGACTTTAATATAATTTATTTAATAAACTGTTGGGAATATGTTGTGAACTTGATGATTACATTAACAAAACACCTTAGTAGATTTAACTTAGTGAAAAATGTAGCACCCGGCGGATGATCAATTTTAGTCCCGACAAATGATTCAATATAGTCCCGACGGATGAGTAATTGATATCCATCGGGTGAGTAGCTTATGTAACAATAAGTCATATAGCACATTTCTGCAAACATCTTTGTGTAGATTCTGTAGTAGCTTATGAGTCATGTAGACTGCTAGTAGATGTGTAGAATAGGTTGATTAAATGTAAATATAAGATGTCTTGTAATTAAGCACAAATGAAATGAAGTCAAGTGATAAATGGCTACCTGACGGATGATTGACAAAGCTACCCGAAGGATGATCAACAAGACAACCCGACGGATGATCAATTCAAATATCTGTTTATAGTAAAAACATAGTCACATGCGTTGGGTGTTTGCAAAAAGAATGTGGCAGCCTACTTAACAGGAAATGAAGAAGAAAGGAGCATTACCATTTCCATGCAAGTTAAGAAGATTTTCAAAGATGCTGGAAGAGAGTAGTGAAGCAGCATAGAGTTAGACTTGATAGTTTTGTTTTATTTTCTTGTCTTTTTGCTATGTAAACTTGGTGATATATAAACCAAGTATAACTAGTAGAACAAATAACTAAGCAAACACTTTTAGAAGAGAAATAGAAAAGGCTGTAACTTTTAAAAATTTCTTTGTAGTTTGTTTGTTCACTTGTAAAGCAGCTGTGAGACAATTTGTTCTTCACGGAGTTCTTAATTCAACATATAAATATAAATATATATATATATATATCTGGTGGATATTTTCAAATCCACCATAAAGTTTTAAAGACTTGTATTTTTATTACTTTGTGTTTTTGATTTATTTAACTTGTGATTCCGCACCTTGCAAATCAAAACACTTATATATATAGTTTGAGTTAGAACATTTTATTGTTCAAGAAAAAGTTTACTAGAATTACATTCAACCCCCCTTCTGTAATTCTTGCTGCATTGTTAGGGACTAACAATTGGTATCATAGCAAGCTCTTGAAGCACAAAGAGTTTAAAGATCACAACAAACAGCAAGATGAACAAGAAGGATGTTGGAGTCAAGATTCCTCTTCTAGACAAAGATAATAACCATCACTTGAAGGTAAAGATGCATCTTCATTTACTTTCTCAAGATGAGGCCTATGTGGATTACATAGATAGAGGTCCTCATGTACCAATGAGAGCTGCAACTGGAAATGAGCCATCAGTTCCCAAGCCAAGGCATGAATGGTCAGATCCTGATATTGAACAAGTCAGGAAAGACAAGAAGGCCATGACTATTCTATTCAATGGAGTTGATGGTGACATGTTTGATAACATCATTAACTTCAAGACAGCCAAGGAGGTTTGGGATACCATTCAAATAATCTGTGATGGTACTGAACAAGTTAGAGAAAATAAGATGCAGTTACTAATTAATTCAATAATATGAGCATTTCCACTTTGAAGAAGGTGAAACTCTCACTGATATCTTTAGTAGATTTCAAAAGCTACTAAATGCTCTGAAGCTGCATGGAAGAGTCTACCAAACTAAAGATTCTAACCTTAAATTCCTGAGATCTCTTCCAAAAGAATGGAAACCAATGATAGTCTCCTTGAGAAATTTACAAGAATACAAGGAGTTTATATTAGAGAGACTGTATGGAATTCTAAAGACTTATGAGCTTGAAATAGAGCAGGATGAAAGAATGGAGAAAGGGAGGAGGGTCCATTGCACTGGTTGCTGAGTCGGAAAAAGAGAATGAGATGAAGATAGAAGCTGTTGAGTCTACTTCAAAGGTATGTGAAAACAAGGGCAATGGGCTGGTAGCGGAAAATGAAGATTCTTTGAGCCAAGATGATATGGATGACATTGATGAATATCTTGCATTTCTTTCCAGAAGATTTGCCAAGCTCAAGTTCAAGAAGAACTTTGGAGCAGCTAAGCCAAATAGAAACATGGTGGATAAATCAAAATTCAAGTGTTTCAAATGTGGCTTGGCAGGGCACGTTTCCAGTGAGTGTGGAAAGTCAGTTTCCAGCAAGAAGAAGTTTGAGCCTGTGGATTATAAATAGAAGTATTTGGAGTTGCTCAAACAAAAGGAAAGGCCTTTTATTACACAAGAAAATGATTGGGCATCAAATGGTCTAGAAGAGGATGAAGATGTCAGCTATGTCAATCTAGCCCTAATGGCCAAGTCTGATGAAATAGAGACAAGTTCTTCAAGTAATCATGTAATTGAAGGGTTTTTAGCACATAAACGCAGCGAAAACGTAAATTTAATTATAAAAAAAACCGAAACCCTCTGTAGGATCCATGCAAAAAATAATATTTAATTCGTAGTTGAGTGTGTTTACCTTAAGAAGCTTTACGTTAATGGAAAGATGGAGGTCTTTAATAGCAATCCAAGAACGATGAACGGAGATCCTTAGCAGCTGCTCCTCAAGTGTGAAGCACTCCACCGGTATCCACCAAGAAAATGATGTAATGAAGGAGGAGGAGATGGAGAGAATTAGGGTTTTGTAAATCTTTTTGGTTGAGGCAAAAATAGGGTCTATAATAGTATATTTATAGGCAAAATTTTCAGCTGAAAATTTTCCCATAAAATATTATTATTATTAACCCTTTATTATTCTCATTAATAATTAAAACACCTTTTAATTATTAATCCTTTTTCTGAACACTTTAGAAATAATTCTCTCTCTTGATTTAATTTCCAAAAATTAAATTCTTAATTAATAATATTAAGAACCTTTTTTTAATTAATTTATAATCAACTAAATCTCATTTAATCAATTATTAAATTTGCCAATTAATTATTTATTTCATAAATAAATAATTATCAACCATTATTAATTAATTCCTCCACCATTAAATCATTCTCTTTTATGGTGTGACCCTGTAGGTTCAATATTAAGCCGGTAGTAGAAATAAATAATAATAAAACTTTTTTATCATTATTTATATAAATTCTCTAAATCATTAAATATGATTAATTAATTAATCATATTTATTCTACATCGTGAGGGATACTTCTCAGCATATCGCGACTATCCGGATAATACGAATTCACTGCTTAGAATACCAAGAACCTATTCAGTGAGTAGTTCTATTTAATGTAAATTAGAAACTCCTTTCTAATTTCATTCACTCTGGCCAGAGATTGCTGAACTAACATAAGTGGATCAGCATTGAACATTCTCTTCCTTCACTGGAAGGGGTAGATCTTTTATTGATCCTACACTATCTTCGTGTACAAATTCCTATACCCAGTAGAGTCCTTATGATTGGCCCTTGAGACTCAGAACGAAACCAAAGCATAGTTCAGTGTACACAAGATGACTATGATGACCTCAAGTCTAAGGATACTTATACAACTATCACTATGTGAACAACTGCTGACATGTGAGTGAACTCCATCAGTTGTTCAGCTGTGTGAGTCATGTTCAGTGAACTTATTCTATAATAAGCACCTACATACTAGCTATAGTGTCACCACACAAATGTCTATGAGAACAGACATCCTTCATAATGAAGCAAGCATAGTATGTACCGATCTTTGCGGATTATTAATTACCAGTTAGTAATCCTACGACCAGGAACTATTTAAGTTTAGAGTTATCATCTTTTAGGTCTCATTATTATGATCTCATCACAATCCATAAAAAGCTTTACTCTAAACTGTGGTATATCTTATTTAAACATTTAAATAGATAGAGCCCGCCATAAAAACAAAACAAGTCTTTTATTAATATCAATGAAATCAAAACAAATTACATAAAAGTTATTCCTAAATCCTCATACATGATTGAACTTAGGACATATCTCTTTCAATCTCCCACTTGTACTAAAGCCAATCACTCTGGTATCTAATACCCATCTTGTCTTTATGACGATCAAAGTGACTCTGAAAAAGTGGCTTTGTGAGTGGGTCTGCTATATTGTTATGTGTGTCAACTCTCTCGATGTTGACATCTCCTTTATTTTCAACTCAGATTCACCACCAAAAACAAGAAAAATGTCCTGAGTCCTTCGTAATTACTTAAGGATATTTTTCACTGCTTTCCAGTGGTCTTCACATGGATTGGACTGATATCTGCTCGTCACACTAATTGAATAAGCAACATCAGGCCTTGTACACAACATCGCGTATATGATAGATCCTATTACTGAAGCATAAGGAATCTTACTCATACACTCTCTTTCCTCAGGTGTCTTAGGAGACATTTTTTCAGAAAGGGACACTCCATGGCTTATTAGTATGAGACCTCTTTTGGAGTTTTCCATGCTAAACCTTTTAAGCGCTTTCTGGATGTATGTACCCTGGGTAAGACCTATCATTCTTTTAGATCTATCTCTATAGATCTTCATACCGAGAATGTAGGATGCTTCTCCCAAGTCCTTCATGGTGAAGTTCTTTGATAGCCATACTTTGACTAATTGTAGCATCGGTATATCATTTCCTATAAGAAGTATGTCATCCACATACAATACAAGAAATGTTATCGCGCTCCCACTAACCTTCTTGTAGACACATGGTTCATCTATGTTTTTGATAAAACCAAACTCTTTGATTGTCTCATCAAAACGGATGTTCCATCTACGAGAAGCTTGCCTTAAACCATATATGGTTCGCAGCAGCTTACACACTAGGTGTTCATTTCCCTTGGAAAGAAAACCCTCTGGCTGTGTCATATACACTTCCTCCTCAAGTTCCCCATTGAGGAAGGCCTCTTACACGTCCATTTGCCAGATCTCGTAATCGTAGTAAGCAGCAATCGCAAGCAAAATCCGAATTGATTTTAACAGGGCTACAGGCGAAAAAGTTTCATCAAAGTCAATCCCTTGCCTTTGTTTGAATCCTTTTGCCACGAGCCTGGCCTTATAGGTCTCCACCTGGCCATCTTCTCCAATCTTTCTTTTGTATACCCACTTGCACCCAATAGGCTTAACACCTTCAGGTGCCTCAACCAGAGTCCATACTTGGTTGGTATACATAGATTCCATTTCGGATTTCATGGCACTATGCCATTTCTCTGAGTCAACACTACTCATAGCCTCATTATAGGTCACAGGGTCATCATCATCAATGATTGACAACTCATTGTCATTCTCAATGACAAGGCCATAATACCTCTCAGGTTGGCGAGACACTCTCCCTGTCCTACGAATGGGCTGTTCCACAGAAGGTTGTTCAGTCTGAACAGGTGTTTCCACTTGATCCGTAGTAGTTTGTGCTTCTTGAACTTCATCAAGTTCAATTTTGCTCCCACTGTTTCCTTCAAGGATAAACTCCTTTTCCAAGAAGGTCGCATGTCCAGAGACAAACACCCGATGATCGGTGTAAAAGTAATACCCCAAAGTCTCTTTTGGATATCCCACAAAATTACATATTACGGATCGAGATTCCAGCTTATCTGGGTCAACTTTCTTGACATAAGCTGGACATCCCCAAATCTTAACGTGTTTAAGACTCGGTTTCCTTTCTTTCCAAATCTCATATGGTGTTTGAGGAACAGATTTGGAAGGCACCTTATTCTAGTAAATATGCAGAGGTTTCCAATGCATAACCCCATAGGAATACTGGAAGATTTGCATAACTCATCATGGACCGAACCATGTCTAACAAAGTTTGATTTCTCCTTTCAGATACCTCATTTAACTGTGGAGTATATGGAGGAGTCTACTGGGAGACTATACCATTTTCTTTGAGATAATCTAGAAACTCTCCATTCAAGTATTCACCACCTCGATCTGATCGAAGAGTTATAATACTGTGTTTGGTTTATTTTTCCACTTCATGTTTATATTCTTTGAACTTTTCTAAGGCTTCAGACTTTTGTTTCATCAAATACACATATTCGAATCTAGATCTATCATTTATGAAAGTAATGAAGTACGAAAATCCACCCATGGCTTGCGTAGACATTGGTCCACATACATCTGTGTGTACCAATCCTAGCAAATCTGCAGCCTCTCTTCATGTCCACTAAATGGAGATTTGGTCATTTTACCCAATAGACAAGACTCGTATGTAGGATATGATTCAAAATCAAAGGGGTCAAGTAACCCTTCCTTATGCAATGTCCGCAGTCTATTTTCACTAATATGACCTAGCCTACAGTGCCATAAATAGGTCATATTTTCATCATCTCATTTTCTTTTATTAGTTTGTTCAATCTGAAGTAAATCATGCTCTACGTCACATACATACAGACCATTATTTAAAATGCCACGTCCAAAAAAAACATTATTTTTAAGGATAGAACATTCATTATTCTTAATAATAAATGAAAAACCATCAACATCCAACATAGGAATAGAAACAATATTCCTCACAATATAGGGAACATAATAACAATTATTTAAAATAATAGTCTTGCCCGTAGGCATATGTAAACTAAATGATCCTACAGATATGGCCGCAACCCTTGCACCGTTTCCCATACGTAGAATCACCTCATCTTTTTCAAGAGTCCTACTTCCCTTTAGTCCTTCCAAAGAATTGTAAATATGAGAACCACAGGCGGTATCTAATACCCAAGTAAAAATTTGACCTAGTGACATATTAACTTCGATCATGAACATGCCTGAATTAGAAGCGGTAGTCTTACTACCCTTCTTCTTCTTCAATTCTACAAGGTAAACCTTGCAGTTCCTCTTCCAGTGCCCCAACTTGTTACAGTGAAAACAAATAGCTAAATTAGGACCAGTCAACTTGTGAGCATCTAGTATGCTTCGGAGTGATAGTGCAGAAGACATGACGAATATAGTAAATCTGTAAATGATAAACACATAATAACACTTAGCAAATATTCAATTTCATTTCAAAACACTATATGAATCGGGTCTTTATTCATAAGTGTCTGCCACTAGTTCATCTAATTTATTCAACCCCCTAAGTGAAAATTAAGCATTCATAATGCTAGTGGGAATAGGGATCCTACATTCCATCACACAACCTCGGCTGTGGCATGAAACATCATGTGATGTTCAATAGGCAGACAACTCTTGTCAATTACATCTTATGTTATTCCCTAATATAACTTTAGCCTCTTGAATAACTGAGTCACGGCTGTGGCACGATAAACTCAATATTCTAAGTCAAGTCTAACCCAACATTTCGTACAATTGAATCAGTCTCCAACGGCCCACGGCTGTGGCACATACCGACCTTTAGATTCTAATTCAATGTACACATCTCTATATAATAGTGAAGTATTTCTTATTTCGAAATCAAAGCCCTCGGCTGTAGCACGAAACGACAATGATTTAAAAATAAGAACCACTTTCTACCATGTTGGAAGGCTATGACCGACACAAGCCCGTTGTGTCATTGGCCAATTACTACTTGATATTATTTAATTTTATAGAGATTATATTACGTTATAATCATAATCATATTATAAAGAGATTCTTCCTTTTAAATTAAATATTTCAAATCAATAATCGATAATCAGATGATTCTCAGATCGGGTGGAGCATTGTCAAGAGGCGTCACTTAATAACCCTTTCTTACAGATAGAAATCTGTTGTTGAAAGAATCATCCTTTCTCTCAATATTGAAAATTCATATTCAATTACGTGTTTCATAAACACAAGAAGGGTATTCGTTTACCTATGGAGTAGGGTATTCGTTTGCGTAAATCGGACACCAGACCCAGATTTCAGTAAATCTGCAGCAGCCAATTCAGAATCTGTATCTAATATGATTCTCATAATTAGAACAAACATAAATCATGTATATATCAGTATATATACAGATTACATAATCATCTTATGATTATACAACTCACATGAATATCATATATTCAAAACCATACATATATAAGCATATTATATCAACATCAAATCATGGCGAATCACGTACATACTCATATATCGAAAACAGTTAAACATATAAACGAATTAAAAACTTTCCGAAAGTAGCTCTGATGCCATTGAAGGGTTTTTCGCACATAAACGCAGAGAAAACGTAAATTTAATCTTAAAAAAAACCGAAACCCTCCGTAGGATCTATGCGAAAAAATAATATTTAATTCGTAGTTCAGTGTGTTTACCTTAAGAAGCTTTACGTTAATGGAAAGATGGAGGTCTTTAATAGCAGTCCAAGAACGATGAACGGAGATCCTTAGCAGCTGCTCCTCAAGTGTGAAGCACTCCACCGGTATCCACCAAGAAAATGATGTAATGAAGGCAAAGGAGATGGAGAGAATTAGGGTTTTGTAAATCTTTTTGGTTTAGGCAAAAATAGGGTCTATAATAGTATATTTATAGGCAAAATTTTCAGCTGAAAATTTTCCCATAAAATATTATTATTATTATTATTAACCCTTTATTATTCTCATTAATAATTAAAACACCTTTTAATTATTAATCCTTTTTCTAAATACTTTAGAAATAATTCTCTCTCTTGATTTAATTTCTAAAAATTAAATTCTTAATTAATAATATTAAGAACATTTTCTTAATTAATTTATAATCAATTAAATCTCATTTAATCAATTATTAAATTTGCCAATTAATTATTTATTTCATAAATAAATAATTATCAGCCATTATTAATTAATTCCTCCACCATTAAATCATTCTCTTTTATGGTGTGACCCTGTAGGTTCAATATTAAGCTGGTAGTAGAAATAAATAATAATAAAACTATTTTATCAATATTTATATAAATTCTCTAATTCATTAAATATGATTAATTAATTAATCATATTTATTCTACATCGTGAGGGATACTTCTCAGCATATCGCGACTATCCGGATAATACGAATTCACTGCTTAGAATAACAATAACCTACTCAGTGAGTAGTTACCGTATAATCAATTCCTTCTACCCTGCAATCTTGTAATAACCCAAAAATTTTGGACTTTTTGTAACCCTTATGAATAGTGATTTTGCTGATTATGCTGAATAAGAAAAACTTTTCATGCCACACTTTGTAGGGGTTCTTTTATTGATATTCTGAGATCTTATTAGTACTCTATATGGTATATAAGTGTATGTAAAGATCGTCAAAATCCAAATTCGAACACTTTGATTTTTCCCAAAAATCCACCAAATACAGAAAGAATTGAGTATAAGGTAACAGGATAAAAAGGATTTAAATTCAAGGATTATAAGAGAGGATCATAAAAGGAATATAATGTATTGAGAAAGGTTAAGGAAACCCAAGTAATAAGATCCCGGGTATGATCGCTCAAACGATAAACGAGAATGAAAGTTAAGCGAACCGTATAACAGATCAACGGTCATTAGCCAAGTAATTAGGAGCTAATCAAAGAGGTTAGTGGTGATGATGTCACCATACCAACAAGAAGAGGACAAGTGTGGGAAGATGACATAGGAGAATGACATAAGCATGACAAAAAGGAGAAGGTATTGTTGGTTGATTTCAAGCCACACAAATTTTACCATGGTTAAAAGGTAATTAAACAAAACAAAAACAAAACAACCAACAAAACAAATCACGAATCACAAAAACACATTTTGACTTCACCTTTTCAAGAAGAAGCTCTCGGCTTCATCTCCATTTCAAAGAAAGAAAAACTCAAATTCAAGTTCCAAGCTTTGTTAATTAGTGAGGTAATTATCTAAGGTTCCTTGTACATAGATATAGATATCCCATAAGTCTAGGCTTCAAATTCCTTCACAATCTCTTCCTATAATTCATGGAAGAAGAGAGTGAATAGTGTTTTTCAAGAACTTGAAATTTTGATCTTGTGTTTTTGTTTAGATAAAGCTTTAGTAAGGATTTTCCAAGGTTGTTTCAAGCTCATTACTTACTCCTACTCACAAGAAAGGTATAATCTCTTAACCTAACATTATTATTTAATGTTAAGAACTTATTATGAGTAGTATAGTTCATGAGAGGCATGATTATTGAATATTTAGAGATTGGTTGGTTTTGTAATGTTTTTGGAGTTGTAAATCTTGATGATTAGTTAATGAACTTAAGTAAGCTCTTAGTTTATGATTGAGAAGTAGTATAAATTGGAAATATTGAGTTGTTGGGGCTGTTGTAGTAAAGAATGGGTGAGTTTGGTTGTAGTGGTGATTGTGGGTTGAATTGTGAATTGATTGGAATGGTTTAAATTTGGTAATCGCGTAAACATAGCCGTCGTAATGCCCGATTTACTTTAGACTGTTTTTGTTCTTAACATCAGGACCCGAGAACTCACTGTTAGGTTTTGACCATTGCCATGATTAGATAGTTCATGTTACGAGCTTCGTTTTGATATGTGGTTCGCTTGCATCCGATGTACGGTTTAGGAGAAACGACCGTTTTAAGTAACGGCATTTCGCGACCGTTAATTCCAACTTATATGATGTTTATAGGTTACCAGACTCATCCCAGGACTTTTACCACCCCCAGTCGCTCAGGCAAGTTTTATACCCGTTATACTGTTGTTGTGATGTATATATGTATATGCATTATCTTGTGATAGATGCATGATGGTTAATTAGCAAATCTTGTGATATATTGGAGCATGCTAATATGGTTTATATGCATGTCTGTTTCGTAATCTTGATATCTATCTGTTGATTCCAATGCTTATAATAGCATAATACATATGCTAGAGATAAGCAGTAACTACGTATACCCTTAGTATAGCGGACCCAAAGGCGAACATTTTCTAAAACCGGGAGTCGATGTTCCCGGGTATATTATATATATTTATATATATATATATATATAGTTTTCAAAACTATTAATCGAATAAGGTTTATTCGATAACTTTATTTTTATTAATGAATATTACTTTGAATATTCATTCGAGGACTTATGACTCGGTTTATTTTATTTAATGAATATTATCTTGAATATTCATTCGAGGACTTATGACTCTGTTTATTCTATTTAATGAATATTATCTTGAATATTCATTCGAGGACTTATGACTCTATTTATTCTATTTAATGAATATTACTTTGAATATTCATTCAAGAACTTATGACTCCGATTATTTACTAAATAATATTCTTTATTTTATTAAAGAATGATGTTTCGATAATAAAATTTATTTTCGATTATTCAAATAAAGATCGTACTTTCGTATAAGTATATCTTTGGTTATTTATTATTCATTTCAAGTATGAGTTTTAAAACTTCTACTTCAATTATTTTTATAAAGATTATCCTCATGGGAATATTATTTAATTAATAATATTCAGATATTTTCTCATATATCGGGACTGATTTATTTCATTAAATCAGCATTACTCTCAACATTCTTTAAAATGTTTTCGAGTCTTCAAAATAATTTTTAAAGGGTTAGAGCGGATCCCAAAACTCATTTTCAAATTTAAGATCTTCCTTTCGAAGGGGATTTAAATACTCGCTCAAAACCCGAGGGATCTGGCTCTGTGGTGTATTTTATATTCGCAACGAGATTGCTGTTTTGATAAATAAATTGATTACTTACCCAACATTCGGGAATTAAGTCCATCTATTGAGTCAGCATAAGCAACATGGGCTCAGTGGGCGTCCATGAAAGTGTAAGTGGCTCAGTGGGAGTCCATCAAATGCGTAAGTGGCTGAGTGGCAGTCCAGTATAAGGTCTTATTGCGGCCAGGGTGATGACCAATGGGGAATTCGTCCATCTACTAGTAGAAAAGGTTACTTATTGGTATCTTTGCCTGATCAGCAAGATATCGGGTTTATGCCAAGGTTTTCTCCTTTCCAAATTCATTGGATATTGCAACTCTTTTTATAATTTTCATAACAGAGGTTTTCAAGGAGTGTATGAAATGTATATATATATAGGTGTATAAATATATCGGGACTTAATGAAGTATCTCGTAACTTCATTTCTTTCAAATGATATTTCAAAGATTGAATCTATTCAAGTCTTATCTTGTAGTCTCATCAGTGTAATGAACTTTTGAAACTAATTATAACTTGAACGGTGGTAGTTCAAGTAGTATTCGGAAAACATATAAGTATATTGGAGTATCTTGTAACTTCATCTTTTAAACTTATATCTAGTAAATGATTATCTTGTGCATGTCAAAGTTTTTCAGAAAAACGTTGAGACAAGGTTAGATATATGAGATTACCTTACAACGATATTTTTATACAGTTATAAACTGGAACTCTATGTATATTATACATGTCAGAGGATTTCAAAGATTGTGAAAAGTATATATGTATATATATACTGAATATTTTGTGACTTGGTCGCGTTAAGATATCAGCTTGGTTCATTTCTTCTTGACTAAGACTTTCATGAGTACTATGAGAATGCTCATATATTGTAAATTATAATACATATTATTTCGGTGGGCTTGTTGCTCACCCTTGCTTTCTTCTTTCATCACACAACAACAGATAGCAAAGATGAATAGGACCAAGCTCCTAATTCGCAAGCGGTTAGGACACGTTCCATAGTTTTCTGGAGGCGTTGATGCCGCAGTAGCTGAGGTAGGAATTACCAATAGGCTAGGCTTTCAACTTTTGATGCACCAGACTTATGTATCTATATGAATTGTAATAATGGAAAGGAAATGTAAATTTATTCAGAAACCCTTTTGTGGTATAATGACTTATAATTGTGGAATAAAATGACTTGTGTTATTTTTGGTATTCATCTCTGAGACTATAACTTGTGGTGTGTGTGTGTATATTGTGGGGTCACAGTACGCAGTAGTTGGTTGATTATTAATATTAAGTATGGATAAGGGAAATAGAACTCGTGACGACCCGAATCCCCGACCCCGGATTTAGGGGTGTTACAAAAATGATATCAGAGCTAAGCGTTATAAACCTCAGAGATGATGTGGCGTTAAGATAATAATTTCACAAAGATAATGAGAACTCTTGCCAAGTTCATAGTCGGACTATTTAAAATAGCACTGACAGTTAAAACCCTTACGGGAACCCTTACAAAAATTATGATAGTAACATAGTTTGTGATCATATAGGGCAGCGGGGCACCGAACCCTGAGGTTCAGGAGTATCAGCATGAGGATGTTTTATTACATGTTGGAGATCAAATTGTGAATCCGATAGAGTACCCTAACGAGGGACCGGATGAGATTCATATTGGGAATATTGCAGTTGAGGATGTTATCCCAGAAGGGATTGCTGCTGAGGATGATCTCGTGGAGGGTCCTGACGAGAATAAAGAGAGGATCGCTGAGGAATTGATGACCGTAGTCAGGGCGACTACCAGAGCTAGAATGGCCGCGAGGGTGGTACTAGAGGATGAAGAGTTACCTAGGGCATAGAGGATAATGAGGGCAGAAGGAGTGGGGCCTTCCACGACACCAATTATACCAGTATCAGACCCTCTTCCAGAGGTTCCTGTAGACATCCATGAGGTTCCACCAATTCCTGTTCCCTCCCCTGTACAGAGCCCAACACCTACTGAGGAAATGCCACCTTTATCTCCTGCACCATTGTCACCTGATACCGTGCTTGGTTATCCATTTGGATCCCCTGGGTCTGCACCACCTGCACCCCATGGACTGCTAGATGCTACCACTCAGGCTTCTCTTATTGCCGATTATCATATGACTTTGGGTGGCCTGTCTGAGGCCCGTAATGTTAGGGGTGATCTATTGGATCGACTTACTGCACCAAGGATTGAGGGCGGGGTACTTCCGGCAGGATTAGCTTATAGCATGGACAGGATTGAGGCTACCACCCGAATTACAGCTAGAGGCCATCTTGAGGGTCAGGTTGATCCAGCTCTACTTGCGACTATCTTAGACCTCATCACCTCTGTGATAGAGAAGGTTAGGGATGTCGTGCATGCCCGCATTTCTTGATCCATGGTAGTGTGCAGAGCCAGAGCAATCAGACAAGGGTTTCATGTAGCACCACTTTTGGAGGATTAGCCTAAGTAATGAATGGTTAGTTTTAATGACTAGATGATTATCTATGGTAGTACTTTTGGGATAGAAGCGATCAGACCAAATGATGTAATTCTCTTTAATGTGTTTAGTTGTTGTACCCTCGAACAAATGGTTATGTATATATTCGTTAATTTCAGTTCAGATCAGTTTGTTTGTGATAAGTTCATATTGTTAATTGCACTATTAACACTTAAGAGTGTCATGAAGTTTATAGAACTTGAGAATTCATAATTTGCAATAATGTAAGGACTAAACGAGGGAAAGACTTGAACAAAGTAAGTAAGACAAATATCCAGAGATTCTCAAAAATTTTCCCAGCATTATGCCCCCACGAGGAATAAGATTAGGGGCAAACCTTGAATGTGATAATCAGGGAGGTCGCAATTAAGATATAAGGAAACCAGAATATAATGAAGTGGAAAATGAGGATTTTAAATTAAAAGATGACCCCAATTATGGGGAGTAGGAAGAAATATTTAGACTGAGAAAACAGAAGTCGAGCAAGATAGAAAGAACCAGGATGGTACTCCTATTGGGCAATCCATGGACCTGCCTAAAACAAAACTTATATTTTTCTTCCCAAACACCACCCTGAGGAAACAATGCGGTGGGAAATTCTTTCAGGACCTTTAAGCCACTAAGCCCTCAGAGTTCTAAGGAATAAGCTGACCTAGCCGAGGAAAGAGCCTGGCTAAAGGAAATATAGGAATCATTTGAGATTCTTAATGATTGACGAAGCACAAAAAAAAATTGTTTTTGTCACTTACCCCCCAAGAGAGAGGCCACCCGCTGGTGAAAGACCAAGAAAGGCACGGAGCCAGAGGTTAGAATAAACTGATTAAAGTTCAGTTAATTGTTTTCGGGAAAGTAATTCCCAAGGTTATGGAGATAATGTAAGAAGCTTTAGAGCCAGAACAAAGGCGGACGAGTATGATGAATTATGAATCTAAGTTGTAAAAGTTGTCAAGATTCGTTCTGAGGACATAAATCCCAGAACGACATGATGTTTGAAGTCAATGATTAGTGGGTTCATGAAATGATTGTAATAGAAAGGATTATAAAGGCAATATAGTTTGAGGAATGATAATGGAGTTGGGTATGAGGAAACCCTAAAGACTCGTAGAAATAGAATTAGAAAAGTATGTAATCGTCAGGATGAGAGTGATTCACCATGAGTTAAAGCTGATGGATGAAGGCATGAGGGACACATATATTTTATCCCCTTTAAGTTGGGAGGATTCGAGGAAACCTTGAGATAGTTCGAAGAATAAATAATGAGACGCGGATGGACTGAGGAGACAAGAGATT
Source organism: Apium graveolens (assembly GCF_009905375.1). Classification (NCBI taxonomy): domain Eukaryota; kingdom Viridiplantae; phylum Streptophyta; class Magnoliopsida; order Apiales; family Apiaceae; genus Apium; species Apium graveolens. The sequence continues at coordinate 91,783,902 of NC_133650.1, read as the reverse complement.
AAGAAATTAGAAAAAATTGGATGAAGGAAGTGACCTTCAAGAATATGAAGTATAAGACCGGTGGCAGGATACCCAGAAAGGGAGACGCCAGGTATGAAAGATATCCCAACATTGAGATGACTGTTCAGATAAACAACAAAAATAAATGAGGAATTATTAAGAAGAAGTTCACGTTGAACACGACTAATATCTTCCAGAACACCCCTGTTATCATTACCGAATCAGGCAAGAAAAGTGGATAACCGTTATTGTCTTTTGGAGGCCATATGGATTGACCTCATTTTGGATAAGGATACTATTATGAAATTTAGTATAGAATATCGAGGTGGAAAGGATTGAATAAGATACCCTTATCAGGGATATATGACTTGATTTATTCATGGAAGCATGTAAGTACCTTTTTAAAGGTGGAATTAAGGATATAACCTCAATAACTTGAGATGAACCATGGGGGAATGCATAAAGGTTGACATTTCACCCTTAATAGGGACATTATGAGTTTGGGTAATATGAAATGAAGGATTAAGGCAACAACCTTTAAAGATCAGTAGAGAAAATTTTTAGAAGTACATATACAATGGTTCTAGTATTAATAAATGGTATCTTGATATGACCTGAACCTAGGGAGTACCGGATGAAGAATTTAAGGATAACCTTAGAGGTTTTACAAGGAAAAAGGTAATATTCAAAGTTCTCAAGAATAGAAATTTTGATAAAAAAAATATGACATAATTATAATAATGCCAGGTGGGCACGTGTTGAACCATAATAAAGTATAGATCGACCCAATGAAGGTCGAGATTGGTGAAAACGAGAAGGACCCAAGATAAGAGACGTCCTAAGTACGATCGAGAGTCAGCCATAATAATTTTTACATTTAAAGACTAAGGTAGTGACTTATGGAAAAATGGTGATTTTTTTTCACAAGGACTTAAGAAAAGCATTTTCACATAAGCAGTGATTTGAAATGAGGTAGAAAATTAGTGAAGGTGGTTAAAATGACATTGATTGTAAGGAAATATTACTATCAGGAAAGGCCAAAGAGGTGGCCGACACTTTAAGTGTAAGAAGATAATTATCGGCGCTCGTGCCAGAGGAATACAGTGATAATGGTTAAAGCCATGAAAATTGTATTATGGTTTGAAAGATTGACATTCCTTTTGATGATTGTGCGATACTCAACCGTGATAGTAGTTTGGTAAAGATTTAATTTATGTAATCGCCATGAGCGGGCTATCTATCTTACAAGGTCCTATCTAAAGAATAAGCCAGGACCATATTATGAAAGGACTAAATGAACCTTTGAGCTTTATGTCTCCTAATAAAGACATATGATTAAGAATGGTATTAACCTGCTATCGTTGCTTGGATTGAAACTCTTCTGCAATTTTATCTGCTTCATGTGATGAAAGTACGTCAGGATCTGGAGTGTTCTTCATGAATTATGAATGGTGATTATGTTAACTCCTTAGAAGAATTTGATACGACAGGTATGGACTCCTTATGGTTAGCTATTAAGATTCCAAGGAAAACGAATGACGACAGTAGGTCAATGGTGGACCATAGTAATGCAGCAACGATTCTTTGAATAATGAGCCGATTACAACCGTGAGAGTTGTATTGGAATGGATGTTGAGATTGAGTACCACTAATCGGGTCGTAGTGGTGTATAAGTTATTATTGATAGACTAATTAAGTAGATTATCTACGTATTGAATACTTATTCCTTCTTATCAATAGAGAGTCGTATTACTATACGAGGAAGGTTGCAGTGCAAGCATAGGATTCTAGTAACGATGATGTCTAGAATGAGACCCCAGATTCGATTTTCGATGATGAGGGAGTTTCAAAGGTGATTGAGTATAAGCTCGAGGAAGAGCATGGGTCGATAGAATGATGGACGGTATAGCAAAAATATTTAAGCATGTGAAATGCGATGTGATAATACTTGATGTTGATATATATACGTATATATTTTGTTCTCCTATGACAAACCTCTAGAGTTCAGAGGTAGATTCCAAGCCAGATATTTTGTGGCAGTATTTTTACATATGTACAATTCTCTTCAGTTCGTTCTTTTCTCTTCTTTTCATTTCATGTAAGCTGAGAAGAACAACCCTTCCAGAACGGGAGGTATTGCCGAATGACTATCTATCTGTGTGATAGAAGCCTAGTAGGATACCACATGTTGTTTAATTACTTGTCAAGTACTAAAGGCTGGCCACCTTCTGTACTAACTATGCGATATAACAAGTGTTCATGATCATAGTGATCTCTCAATAAATTCTTTTACTTCAATATGAAGGACCAAGCTTTTGAAGATAGAAGCAGCTAGAAGGGAGTAATACCAGTGCGGTGGTATTCCGATTCTAACGCGTTCGTGATACTAAGGTTCACGCGATTATTAAAAGGTTATAGAACGCTAACGAGCAAAAGTGTAATTAGTATAAAATTTGGTACGGAAGATAGTAACGATTACGAACAAGAAAAGAAGGAGCATTGAGAAGCAAAATCTATAGTGCTAGAAGCTATGATGAGAGTCTGTGCAATAGACTTGAAAGAATTTGGAATGATCATTTATGACGAATTGAATTTTCTTACGACAATAGATCGTATGCCAGTATCGAGATGTCGCCTTATGAGATCCTTGAGGGAACACAATGTCGATCTCCCTTATGTAAGGATGATGTTGCAGAGCGCAAGATGCTCGGACTAGCAGTGGTCCAAAGGACCAAGAATATAATAGATCTCATCAGAGGACGGCTGGTAGCAGCCCAAGACAGACAGGAGAAATATGCAGACATAGCCCGAAAGGATAAGGAGTATGAAGTAGGGGACTTAGTACTGCTAAAAGTATCCCCTTGGAAGGGATTAATGAAGTTCGGAAAGAAAGGGAAACTAAGCCCAAGATACATTGGACCTTTTGAGATACTAAGACGGATTGGGAAGTTGGCCTACGAGCTAGCCTTACCCCCGAACCTACAACAAGTTCATAATGTATTCCATGTGTCAATGCTAAGGAAGTATCATCGGGATGCCAGACACATAGTGGAGTACGAGCAGGCGGATATGCAACCAGATCTGACTTACGTGGAGAAACCAGTAAAGATTATGGATAAAAAGGAGCAGGTGCTTCGGAATAAAGTGATCAAGCTAGTCAGAGTGCTAGAGAGCGCAATGCTAGAAGAGTACCCCCAATTGTTTTCTATTCGATTCTGGGACGAAATCCTTTTAAGGAGGGGAGACTGTAATAACCCCAAAATTTTGGACTTTTTGTAACCCTTATGAATAGTAATTTTGCTGATTATGCTGAATAAGAAAACTTTTCATGCCACACTTTGTAGGGGTTCTTTTATTGATATTCTGAGATCTTATTAGTACTCTATATTGTATATAAGTGTATGTAAAGATCGTCAGAATGCAAATTCGAACACTTTGATTTTTCCCGAAAATCTACCAAATACAGAAAGAATTGAGTATAAGGTAACAGGATAAAAAGGATTTAAATTCAAGGATTATAAGAGAGGATCATAAAAGGAATATAATGTATTGAGAAAGGTTAAGGAAACCCAAGTAATAAGATCCCGGGTATGATCCCTCAAACGATAAACGAGAACGAAAGTTAAGCGAACCGTATAACAGATCAGCGGTCATTAGCCAAGTAATTAGGAGGTAATCAAAGAGGTTAGTGGTGATGATGTCACCATACCAACAAGAAGAGGACAAGTGTGGGAAGTTGACATAGGAGAATGACATAAGCATGACAAAAAGGAGAAGGTATTGTTGGTTGATTTCAAGCCACACAAATTTTACCATGGTTAAAAGGTAATTAAGCAAAACAAAAAAACAACTAACAAAACAAATAAGAAATCACAAAAACACATTTTGACTTCACCTTTTCAAGAAGAAGCTCTCGGCTTCATCTCCATTTCAAAGAAAGAAAAACTCAAATTCAAGTTCCAAGCTTTGTTAATTAGTCAGGTAATTATCTGAGGTTCCTTGTACATAGATATAGATATCCTATAAGTCTAAGCTTCAAATTAATTCACAATCTCTTCCTATAATTCATGGAAGAAGAGAGTGAATAGTATTTTTCAAGAACTTGAAATTTTGATCTTGTGTTTTTGTTTAGATAATGCTTTAGTAAGGATTTTCCAAGGTTGTTTCAAGCTCATTACTTACTCCTACTCACAAGAAAGGTATAATCTCTTAACCTAGCATTATTATTGAATGTTAAGAGCTTATAATGAGTAGTATAGTTCATGAGAGGCATGATTATTGAATATTTAGATATTGGTTGGTTTTGTAATGTTTTTGGAGTTGTAAATCTTGATGATTAGTTAATGAACTTAAGTAAGCTCTTAGTTCATGATTGAGAAGTAGTATAAATTGGAAATATTGAGTTGTTGTGGCTGTTGTAGTAAATAATGGGTGAAGTTTGATTGTAGTGGTGATTGTGGGTTGAATTGTGAATTGATTGGAATGGTTTAAATTTGGTAATCGCGTAAACATAGCTGTCGTAATGCCCGATTTACTTTAGACTATTTTTGTTCTTAACATCAGGACCCGAGAACTCACTGTTAGGTTTTGACCATTGCCATGATTAGATAGTTCATGTTACGAGCTTCGTTTTGATATGTGGTTCGCTTGAATCCGATGTACGGTTTAGGAGAAACGACCGTTTTAAGTAACGACGTGTCGCGACCGAACCATTACCCCTCATCTTACTTTGAACCCTTGGTTAAGGCCCTTAAATGACTAATTGAATTATGAAACAATTATGTAAAGTGGATTAGGCAGTTGGTAGGGTACTCGCGAAAGAATCGCCTTAAAACTCTTAATGGTTAAATTATTAAAAATGGTGGAGCCAAGGGTACTCGAGCGACCTAAGTGAATCGTTAAGCGCAAAAGCGAACGTTAGGGTCTAATTGGTTAAAGTATAGATTCTTAAGCGACTTTGGGTTAATTCCAACTTATATGATGTTTATAGGTTACCAGACTCATCCCAGGAATTTTACCACCCCCAGTCGCTCAGGCAAGTTTTCTACCCGTTATACTGTTGTTGTGATGTATATATGTATATGCATTATCTTGTGATAGATGCATGATGGTTAATTAGCAAATCTTGCGATATATTGGAGCATGCTGATTTGGTTTATATGCATGTCTGTTTCGTAATCTTGATATCTATCTGTTGATTCCAATGCTTATAATTGCATAATACCTATGCTAGAGATAAGCAGTAGTTGCGTATACCCTTAGTATAGGGGACCCAAAGGCGAACATTTTCTAAAACCGGGAGTCGATGTTCCCGAGTATATTATATATATTTATATATATATATATAGATATAGTTTTCAAAACTATTAATCGAATAAGGTTTATTCGATAACTTTATTTTTATTAATGAATATTACTTTGAATATTCATTCGAGGACTTATGACTCGGTTTATTTTATTTAATGAATATTATCTTGAATATTCATTCGAGGACTTATGACTCTGGTTATTCTATTTAATGAATATTATCTTGAATATTCATTCGAGGACTTATGACTCAATTTATTCTATTTAATGAATATTACTTTGAATATTTATTCAAGGACTTATGACTCCGATTATTTACTAAATAATATTCTTTATTTTATTAAAGAATGATGTTTCGATAATAAAATTTATTTTCGATTATTCAAATAAAGATCGTACTTTCGTATAAGTATATCTTTGGTTATTTATTATTCATTTCAAGTATGAGTTTTAAAACTTCTACTTCAATTATTTTTATAAAGATTATCCTCATGGGAATATTATTTAATTAATAATATTAAGATATTTTCTCATATATCGGGACTGATTTATTTCATTAAATCAGCATTACTCTCAACATTCTTTAAAATATTTTTGAGTCTTCAATATGATTTTTAAAGGGTAAGAGCGGATCCCAAAACTCATTTTCAAATTTAAGATCTTCCTTTCGAAGGGGATTTAAATACTCGCTCAAAACCCGAGGGATCCGGCTCTGTGGTGTATTTTATATTCGTAACGAGGTTGCTGTTTTGATAAATGAATTGATTACTTACCCAACGTTCGGGAAGTAAGTCCATCTATTCAGTCGGCATAAGCAACATGGGCTCAGTGGGCGTCCATGAAAGTGTAAGTGGCTCAGTGGGAGCCCATCAAATGCGTAAGTGGCTGAGTGGCAGTCCAGCATAAGGTCCTATTGCGGCCAGGGTGATGACCAGTGGGGAATTCGTCCATCTACTAGTAGAAAAGGTTACTTATTGGTATCTTTGCCTGATCAGCAAGATATCAGGTTTATGCCAAGGTTTTCTCCTTTCCAAATTCATTGGATATTGCAACTCTGTTTATAATTTTCATAACAGAGGTTTTCAAGGAGTGTATGAAATGTATATATATATAGGTGTATATATATATCGGGACTTAATGAAGTATCTCGTAACTTCATTTCTTTCAAATGATATTTCAAAGATTGAATCTATTCAAGTCTTATCTTATAGTCTCATCAGTGTGATGAACTTTTGAAACTAATTATAACTTGAATGATGGTAGTTCAAGTAGTATTCGGAAAAGATATAAGTATATTGGAGTATCTTGTAACTTCATCTTTTAAACTTATATCTAGTAAATGATTATCTTGTGCATGTCAAAGATTTTCAGAAAAACGTTGAGACAAGGTTAGATATATGAGATCACCTTACAACGATATTTTTATACAGTTATAAACTGGAACTCTGTGTATATTATACATGTCAGAGGATTTCAAAGATTGTGAAAAGTATATATGTATATATATACTGAATATTTTGCGACTTGGTCGCGTTAAGATATCAGCTTGGTTCATTTCTTCTTGACCAAGACTTTCATGAGTACTATGAGAATGCTCATATATTGTAAATTATAATACATATTATTTCGGTGGGCTTGTTGCTCACCCTTGCTTTCTTCTTTCATCACACAACAACAGATAGCAAAGATGAACAGGACCAAGCTCCCAATTCGCAAGCGGTTAGGAAACGTTCCACAGTTTTCTGGAGGCATTGATGCCGCACTAACTGAGGTAGGAATTACCAATAGGCTAGGCTTTTAACTTTTGATGCACCAGACTTATGTATCTATATGAATTGTAATAATGGAAAGGAAATGTAAATTTATTCAGAAACCCTTTTGTGGTATAATGACTTATAATTATGGAATAAAATGACTTGTGTTATTTTTGGTATTCATCTCTGAGACTATAACTTGTGGTATGTGTGTGTATTGTGGGGTCACAGTACGCAGCAGTTGGTTGACTATTAAGATTAAGTATGGATAAGGGAAATGGAACTCGTGACAACCCGAATCCCCGACCCCGGATTTGGGGGTGTTACAAATGTCACGATTAAATACAAGGCATTGAACTTGTGTCATGCCTATCTTATTTAATCACTTGCTTTCCCATTCACTATGCTTAGTTCTATTTAATGTAAATTAGAAACTCCTTTCTAATTTCATTCAATCTGGCCAGAGATTCCTGAGCTAACATAAGTGGATCAGCATTGAACATTCTCTTCCTTCACTGGAAGGGGTAGATCCTTTATTGATCATACACTATCTTCGTGTACAAATTCCTATACCCAGTAGAGCCCTTATAATTTTCCCTTGAGACTAAGAACGAAACCAAAGCATAGTCCAGTGTACACAAGATGCCTATGATGACCTCAAGTCTAAGGATACTTGTACAACTATCATTATGTGAACAACTGCTGACACGTGAGTGGACTCCATCAGTTGTTCAGCTGTATGAGTCATGCTCAGTGAACTTATTCTATAATAAGCACCTACATACTAGCTATAGTGTCACCACACAAATGTCTATGAGAACAGACATCCTTCATAATAAAGCAAGCATAGTATGTACCGATCTTTGTGGATTATTAATTACCAGTTAGTAATCCTACGACCAGGAACTATTTAAGTTTAGAGTTATCATCTTTTCGGTCTTATTATTATGATCTCATCACAATCCATAAAAAGCTTTACTTTAAACTGTGGTATATCTTATTTAAATATTTAAATAGATAGAGCCCGCAATATAAACAAAACAAGTCTTTTATTAATATCAATGAAATCAAAACAGATTACATAAAAGTTATTCCTAAATCCTCATACATGATTGGACTTAGGACGTATCTCTTTCAGTAATCACCACTAACCTTGCACATTTATCTAAAGCTGAGTGTAATGATGCAATAAATGACATGTCTACAGAATTATATCATTTGCGTGTTACATTTAAGTCCCTCACTAAGGAAAAAGCTAAAATCAAAGAAAACAATTTATTTTTAAGTGAGAGGAATAATGTGCTAGAGTCTCAGTTTATTGAATTTGAAAAATTAATAATAGAATGTAAGATTGCTAAGGATGAATTAACTGAGTCCTTGAAAAAAAGAAGAGATTTTGAAGAAGCAGCTTGAACGAGAACAGGAGGTGATTAAGGCATGGAAATCATCTAGAGATGTTCATGTTCAAATCACCAAAGTTCAAGGTATTGAGTCCTTCTGTGATGCAGCATGGAAAAAGAGTAAAGAGAAGCTGGAATCCAATTTGGTTGAAGGATTGCTAACAAATGTAGACTCGACGGATGATGAGAGTTATCCGTCGGATAATCAAAAAGGTTATCCGTCGAGTGACATAAATCCTCATTCGTCGGCTATGAGCATACCTGTGAGTAATGCCAAACTTGCCAAGTTAAATGAAAAATATGGATCAGTTTCCAAAAACTTTATTTCAGGAGAATCAAGTCAAGTGAAGAAGGAGAAGAAAGTGAATGTTGGTCATCTATCCATCAAGCAATTGAATGACAAATTAGAAAAGATTGAGGTTAAAACAGAAGCTAAAAAGAAAAACAATAGAAATGGGAAAGTAGGAATTAACAAACATAACAACTACACACCTGATAAGTATGCTCCAAGAAAAATCCGTGTTAAGTGTTGTAGTACCAATCATTTGTCTGTTAATTGCAAACTTGCCATGCCTACTCCCATATCTGTACCACCTTCTTTTCCCAACATGAATGTTATGCCTTCTATGCCTATGAATGCTATGTCTGCACAGAATATTAATGCATAATTTTCTAATATGCCATTTGCACCTAATCCTTATTATGCTGCAATTAGTATGCCTCAAATGCCATTTAGTATGCCCTACTGGAATAACATGTTTGCAAATAGCATGCCATTTCCTGTTAATCAAAATGTGCATGATAATTCTGTTTTAATGATTAGTTTCAAAGGTCCAACTCAGATGACTAAGGATGAATCTGATATCCCCAAGTCAAATGAGATAAAACCTAAGAAACAAAAGAAGAAAGCTAACAAAGCAGGACCCAAGGAAACTTGGGTACCAAAATCAACTTGATTTGGTTTTGATGTGTGCAGAGAAATAGAAGGAATATGTGGTACTTGGATAGTGGTTGTTCAAGACACATGACTGGAGATTCTACCCTGCTCACAGAGTTCAAGGAGAGAGCTGGCCCAAGTATTACTTTTGGAGATGACAACAAGGGTTATACTGTGGGATATGGCTTGATTTCTAAAGATAATGTCATCATTTAGAAGGTTGCCCTAGTGGATGGTTTCAAGCATAATTTGCTGAGTATCAGCCAGCTTTGTGACAAGGGCAATTCAGTAACCTTCAATTCAGAAACCTGTGTTGTGACAAACAAAAGGAGCAACAAAGTGGTTCTCACTGAAGTGAGAAAAGGAAATGTGTATCTAGCTGAATTCAACTCATCAAATGCAGAATCTGTGACTTGCCTTCTCAGCAAAGCAAGTCAAGATGTAAGTTGGCTATGGCACAAGAAGCTGTCCCATCTAAACTTAAATACTATGAATGAGCTTGTAAAGAAAGAATTGGTTAGAGGTATTGCTCAAGTGGAGTTTTCTAAGGATGGATTGTGTGATGCTTGTCAGAAATGAAAGCAGATCAAAGCATCATTCATAAAGAAGCTTGATTCAACAATTGAAGAACCTTTGCAATTGCTACACATAGATTTGTTTGGACCAGTCAATATGTTGTCCATCTCAAGGAAAAGATTTTGCCTAGTAATTGTGGATGATTTCTCAAAGTTCTCTTGCACATATTTCCTAAAGTCTAAAGATGAAGCTAGTGAAATCATCATCAATCATATAAGGAAAGTCAACAATCATCCTGATTTTAAAGTAAGAAGAATCAGGAGTGACAATGGAACTGAGTGCAAGAATTCTGTGATGAGATCATTTTGTGAAGAAACTGGGATTATGCATGAATTTTTTGCAGCAAGGACTCTACAACAAAATGGAGTGGTAGAAAGAAAGAACAGATCCCTTATTGAAGCTGCAAGGAAAATGCTTGAAGAATCAAAGTTACCAATATACTTTTGGGCTGAAGCTGTGAACACTGCCTGCTACACTCAAAATATCTCTTTGGTGAATCAAGCATAATGCATGAATCCCTACCAATTGTTCAAGAACAGGAAACCAACTCTAAATTTTCTTCATGTCTTTGGCTGCAAATATTATATCTTGAAGAATCAAACTAATCAACATGGAAAGTTTGATGCTAAAGTAGATGAAGGAATTTTTGTTGGATATGATGTGGGAAAAGAATATAGAGTCTACAATCTAAGAACCAATATTATTGTGGAATCAATACATGCTGTGTTTGATGATAAAAAGATTGAAGGACTGCAAGATGGAGATTTCCATGAGAGCCTCAAATTTGACTATGTGGGGATAGTTAGTGATGATAGTGATGATGAAAGTGATCAAGAAACTACAACTAAGGATAGTGCAAAAAATATACAACTAATGAAGCTAATAACTCAACATCCATCGAGTTACAAAATGCTTCATCCGTCGGGAGACAATCTGCATCATCCATCGGGAGACAATCAGCCTCATCCGTCGGAACTCAAAGTGCTTGATCCGTCGGGTCATTAAGAGAAGCTGAAAGTCAAGGTAGATCACTCACAGAAAGTTCCCCTCTCTCAAATCAAAGACTCACTAACTCATGGGGAGTTTCTCATAATCAAAACTCAGTCACACAACAAGATAACAATGAGGCCTCTTCATGTAGAGCTAATCTACCTCAACAAAGAAAATGGACAAAGGATCGCCCATTTGAGCTCATCATTGGTGATGTATCTTCTAGAGTTCAAAAAAGGAGAGCAACTCAAGAAGAATGTTTATATAGCAGCTTCCTTTCTAAGGAAGAACCAAAGAAGGTAGAAGAAGCTTTGTTGGATCTAGATTGGATTTTAGCTATACAGGAGGAGCTAAACCAATTTGAAAGGAATAAAGTATGGAAGTTGGTACCCAAGCCTAAAGGAAAGAATCCAATAGACACCAAATAGGTATTCAGAAACAAGATGGATGAAAATGGCATAGTAGTCGGGAACAAAGCTAGATTGGTTTCTAAGGGCTATTGTCAACAAGAAGGAATAGATTTTGATGAAACCTTTGCTCCTGTTGCAAGACTTGAAGCCATCAGAATCTTCTTAGCCTATGCATCTCATGCCAATTTCAAGGTCTATCAAATGGATGTCAAGAGTGCTTTTCTAAATGAAGATTTGGAGGAGGATGTTTATGTCAGTCAGCCTCCTGGTTTTGAAGACCCAAATTTCCCAAATTATGTCTACTATCTTTTGAAAGCACTCTATGGACTGAAGCAAGCACCTAGAGCCTGGTATGACACTTTATCAAAGTTCCTTTTGAAAAATCACTTCACAAGAGGTATTGTGGATAAAACTTCATTCTTTAGAAATGTTAATGGCTCTAGGATACTTGTTCAAATCTATATAGATGATATTATATTTGGCTCTACAGATGAAAAACTTTGCAAAAAGTTTGCCAAATTGATGCAAAGTAAGTATGAAATGAGCCTGTTGGGAGAATTAACTTACTTTCTTGGTTTACAAGTTAAGAAAGTTAGTGATGAAATATTCATTAGTCAAACTAAATACATTCATGATCTTTTAAAGAAGTTTGATCTAATGGATTGCACATCTGCAAAAACTCCCATGGCCACTGCAACTAAGCTTGAATTAAACACTACTGAAAAGTCTGTGGATATTTCAAGTTATAGGGGAATGGTTGGTTCACTTCTGTACTTAACAACTAGTAGGCCAGATATAATGTTTGCTACTTGTCTTTGTGCTAGATTTCAGGCTGATCCTAGAGAATCTCATTTAGTAGCTATTAAGAGAATTTTCAGATATCTCAAGGGAACACCAAAACTTTGCATTTGGTACCCTAGAGATTCTGGTTTTGATCTAACTGGTTATTTAGATACAGATTATGTGGGTTGTAAATTAGACAGAAAAAGTACAACAAGAACCTGTCAGTTTCTAGGAAACAAGCTTGTGTCCTGGTTCAGTAAAAAGCAAAATGCAGTTTCTACTTCTACAGATGAAGCTGGATATATTGCTGCTGGTAGTTATTGTGCACAGATTCTACAGAAGAAAAACTAATTGTTGGACTATGGTCTACAAGTGGATAGGATTCCAATTTTTTGTGATAACACAAGTGCAATTGCCATCACTGAAAATCCAGTACAACATTCAAGAACAAAGCACATAGACATCAAGTACCACTTCATAAGGGAACATGTGATAAATGGTACTGTGGAACTACATTTTGTTCCAAGTGAAAAATAGCTTACAGATATATTTACCAAGCCACGGGATGAATCCACCTTTTCAAGGTTGGTAAGTGAGTTAGGTATGCTTAATTATTCATGAATTATTTCAGATATTTTTGCAAGTTGTAATGCAGCCAGAAATTTAATTGATTTTTCAGCCTTGGATGAAATTTTGGCTAAGTCAAAATTTATATCCCGACGGATGATCATTATCCATCGAGTTTGATCATCCGTCGGAATAGAATATCTAAAATTCAATTATTTTTCTGGATTATTTTAATAACCCGACGGATCAAATGTTTTATCCTCATCCGTCGAGTTGTCCAAATCATGGTCGTTAATTCTCTGAACATCATCCATTGAGTTTACTTACAGTTGTAAGTATATTTCTACGGATGGTTGATAGAATTGTGACAGTTTATTTTAATTTAAACGGCTATTTTGGGAAATTTTTATTGGTCACTTTATTTTTCTTTATTACTTTTGTCAGTTTATTTTTGAGAGAGTATAAAAGCAAAATTCATTTTCATTACTTTTCTTTTATCATTCTCAATTCATCTGCTCTAACTTCTTTCTTTCTCAAAAGCAATTACCCTCTCTCTCTGCAATTTTTACTCTCTAACAATGGAACCAGTCGTCAAAATCATGTCTTAAACTGGCTTTATCAATGAGAAGAACAATTTCACAGCTCTAGTGAACAAGGGGATTCAACTATCTGGCGACTACCACAAAATGATGGATTTTGTGCAAGGTTGTAAGCTCAACTATGCCATGCTATAGTCTCCCACTATCTACTGTGAAATTGTGGAGGAAATATGGACGACTGCAGTGTACAACTCAACTGACAAGATCATCACTTTCACTATTAAAGGTAAGGAATTTTGTGTTAATAGTGACATTGTTAAAGCATGCTTTAAGATTCCTGATACTACTGTCACTACTCCACACACAGACACTGATATTATTAACATGTTAAACTCCATGGGTTATGCACTCACCATCTCTAAATTAAATGAAATTAGGAGATTGGGTCTTAGGAAAGAATGGAGTTATCTGTGTGATGTAGTTACTATAGTATTTTCTCGTAAAATTAGCAATTTTGATTCTGTTAATATCTCCATGCTCAACATGCTTTACATGCTTGTAATTGATAAATACTTCAATTTTAGTGATCTAGTCTTGTTTGAGTTGGGGTTTAAGTTAGGGGAGCTCAATAAGAGGGGTAAGAGTGTGTATAATGCTAGATTTTTCATGATGCCAGCTAACTAACTCTCTGAGGACATTGTGATTGAGAACCCAACCAACAAGTTAAATTATACAACATCAAGATTTTCCAATTATACAACCCCACACATGAACTACTAGCTATACTTAAGTTTCATTAACTATAAACAAGATTTCAACATCCACATCACTACAAATCCAATCCAAACTCTAAACACACAAGCATCATGCTTCTCATTTACTATAACCATCAAAACCATCATAATACTCAAAGTAAATTTAGGGTTTGGAGGTGTTATACCTTCCTTGGAGTGATTAGAGTAGCTAGGAAGTCTTAGGGAGCCTCCTACAAGCTTGATCTTTCCAAAGAAATCAAGAACACAAAGTTAGGTTTTGAAGTTTCTAAAAGTCAGATTGAAAGAACTGTCACAACGAGGGTCTTACCATGCTTATTTGGACGAGACTTGTGAACAAGAGTTGTAGGCCATCTCAATACCTTTCCAAGGAGCTATAGAACATACTATTTGAGTGAGTATGGAAGGAGATATGGTAGTTTGAAGTTGCTGCTCTGGTTTTGGCCGAGAGCTTTTGTTCTTGGAAAGCAAAAGTGAACTTCTAATTTGTGTTTTGTGATTTGTTTTCCCTTGGCTTGGTTGCTACCTTTTGTTTGCTAATTAAATTGTTACCATGGTAAAAATTGTGTGGCTCACAATTAACCAACCAATCCTTCCCACTTTGTCATGCTCATGTCATCTGCTTATGTCATCTTGTTACACTTGTCATCCTCTTGTTGGTGTGATGACATCATCGTCCATTAACCTCTTTGATTAACCCCTAATTATTTGGCTAATGTAACACCCCCAAATCCGGGGTCGGGAATCCGGGTTGTCACGAGTTCCATTTCCCTTAATAACACCCAATCTTAATAAACAATCAACTACTCTGTACTGTGACCCCACAATAAACACACACACCACAAGTTATAGTCTCAGAGATGAATATCCAAAAGTAACATGAATCATTTTATTCCAAAATTATATGCCATTACACCTTAAAAGGGTTTCTGAATAGATTTACATTTCTTTGCCATTATTACAATTCATAAATATACATAATCTGGTACATCAAAAGTTGAAAGCCTAGCCTATTGGTAGCTCCTACCTCAGCTACGGCGGCATCAACGCCTATAGGAAACTGCGGAACGTTTCCTATCCGCTCGCGAATCGGGAGCTTGGTCCTGTTCATCTTTTCTATCTGTTGTTGTGTGATGAAAGAAGAAAGCAAGGGTGAGCAGCAAGCCCACCAAAATAATATGTATAATGATTAACAATATATGAGCCTTCTCATAGTACTCATGAAAGTCTTGGTCAAAAGAAATGAACCAAGTTCGATATCTTAATGCGATGAAGTCGCAAAATATTCAGTATATATACATATATACTTTTCAAAATCTTGGAAGTCCTCTTCCATGTATAATATACACAAAGTTCCAGTTTATAACTGTATAAAAAAATATCGTTGCAAGGTGATCTCATATATCTAACCTTGTCTCAACGTTTTTCTAAAAGTCTTTGATATGTATAAGATAATCATTTACTTGACATAAGTTTAAAAGATGAAGTTACAGGATACTCCAATATACTTATATCTTTTCCAAATACTACTTGAACTACCACCGTTCAAGTTATAATTAGTTTCAAAAGTTCATCACGCTGATGAGACTACAAGATAAGACTTGAATAGATTCAATCTTTGAAATATTTTGAAGGAAATGAAGTTATAATATACTTCATTAAGTCCCGATATATATATACACCTATATATATACATACGTTTCCTGAAAACCTCTGTCATGTAAAGTATGAACAGAATTGCAATATCCAATAAATTTGGAAAGGAAAGAATTTTGGCATAAACCTGATATCTTGCTGATCAGGCAAAGATACCAATAAGTAACCTTTTCTACTAGTAGATGGACGAATTCCCCACTGGTCATCACCCTGGTCGCAATAGGACCTTATGCTGGACTGCCACTCAGCCACTTATGCATTTGATGGACTCCCACTGAGCCACTTACACTATCATGGACGCCCACTGAGCCCATGTTGCTTATGCCGACTCGATAGATGGACTTACTTCCCGAACGTTGGGCAAGTAATCAATTCATTTACCAAAATTGCAACCTTGTTGCGAATATAAAATACACCATAGAGCCGAATCCCTCAGGTTTTGAGCGAGTATTTAAATCCCCTTTTTAAAAGGAAGATCTTAAATATAAAAATGAGTTTTGGGATCCGCTCAAACTTTTAAAAATCATTTTGAAGACTCGAAAACACTTTAAAGAGTGTTTGGAGTAATGCTGATTTAATAAGATAAATCAGTCCCAATGTATTTAGAAAATATCTGAATATTATTATTTAAATAATATTCCCATAAAGAATAATCTTTATACAAATAATTGAAGTAGAAGTTGTAAGACTTATACTTGAAATGAGTATTAAATAACCAAAGATATACTTATACGAAGGTACTATCTTTATTTGAATAATCAAAAGTAAGTTTGATTATCGAACATTATTCTTTAATAAAATAAAGAATATTATTAAATAATAAGTGGAGTCATAATACCTCGAATGAATATTATAAATAATATTCATTAAATAAATAAAGGAGTCATACATCCTCAAATGAATATTCAATTAATAATCATTAATAATATAACTGAGTCATAAGCCCTCGAATGAATATTCAAAATAATATTCAATAATAAAATAAAGGAGTCATAAGTCCCCGGATGAATATTCGAAATAATATTCAATAATAAAATAAAGGAGTCATAAGTCCTCGGATGAATATTCGAAATAATATTCAATAATAAAATAAAGTTAAAGTTATCGAATAAACCTTATTCGATTAATAGTTTTGAAAACTATAACCATATATATATAAAAATATATATATATCATACTCGGGAACATCGACTCCCGGTTTAGAAATATGTTCACCTTTTGATCCCCTATACTAAGGGTAAACTCAATACCGCTTATCTCTAGCATAGGTATTATGCAACTGTAAGCATTTTAACCAACAGATATATAATCCAAGAATATGAAACAGGCATGCATATATACCATATCACATGCTACAATATATCACAAGAATTTTCTAATAACAAATATGCATTTATCGCAAGATCATGCATATACACATATACATCACAACAACAGTATAACGGGTAGAAAACTTGCCTGAGCGACTGGGGGTTACAATGGCTCGGGACGAGTCTGGTAACCTATAAACAACAAGTAAGTTGGAATTAAACCAAAGTCACTTGTAAATCTATACATTGACCAACTTAGACTCTAACGCTCACTTTGCGCTTACTGATTCTCTTAAGTCACTCGAGTACCCTCGGCTCCACCATTTTTAATAATTTAACTATTACGAGTTTTAAGGCGATTCCTTCGCGAGTGTCTTACGAACTGCCTAACACACTTAACATAATTGTTTCATACTTCAATTAGTCCTTTAAGGTCTCTAACCTATGTTTCGAAGTAAGGCGAGGAGTAATGATTCGTTCGCAAAACGTCGTTACTTAAAACAGCCGTTTCTCCTAAACCGTACATCGGAATCAAACGAACCACATATCAAAACGAAGCTCGTAACATGAAATATCTAAACATGGCAATGGTCAAAACCTAGCAGGGAGTTCTCGGGTCTTAATGTTATGAACAAAATCAGTCTAAAGTAAATCGGACATTACGACGGCTATGTTTACGCGATTTCCCAATTTTATACCATTCCAATTCAACACCAAACCATCACCAATCAACCCACAATCACAACCCAATCAAAAATCCATCCATACTTTATCATAACCGCCCAAACAACTCAACATTAACAATTTATACTATTCTTTATCATGAATTTAAACTACACTTAAGTTCATTAATCAACAACCAAGATTTACAACTCCAAAAACATCCCAAAACCAACTAATCTCTACATACACAACCATCAAGCCTCACATGAACTATAACACTCATATTATGCTCTTAAAATTCAATAACAAAGCTTGGTTAAGAGATTATACCTTCCTTGAAGCTTTTTAACACAACACAAGAGCTTTGAATGCCTAAAGAACCTTGATCCTTGCTTGTATAACCTTAAACTTTCATAAAAATTCAAGAAAACTAAACTTATTTTTTGAAAGTTACTATTCACCATCTTCTTCCTTGAATTAATGGAAGAGATTTTGAAGGAATTAGAAGCTTAAACTTATAGGACATCCATATCTATGTACAAGGAACCTTAGATAATTACCTTGTGATTTAACAATGCTTGGAACTTGATTTTTGATTTTTCTTCCTTTGAAAAGAAGAAAAAGCCGAGAGCAATTTTGAAGAAATGAAAAATTTTGTGTTTGCTTTGATTTGTTTTGGCTAGCTAGGTTGTTTTGGTTTTGTTTTTGGTTAATTACCATTCAAACCTTGAACTTTGTGTGGTTTACAATCATCCAACAATTCCTTCCCTTTTGTCATGCTTATGTCACCTTGCACATGTCATAATGCTTCCACTTGTCCACACCTTGTGATTTGATGATGTCACAATCCTTGGCTTCTTGTACACGCTTGTCTCTTGGTCACTTATTTGTTTTACGGTTCGCTTATCTTTCATTCTCGTTTATCATTTGAGAGATCATATCCGGGATCTTATTACTTGGGTTCCCTTAACCTTTCTCAATACATTATATTTCTTTTATGATCCTCTCTTATAATCCTTTAATTTAAATCTTTTTTATCCTGTTACCTTATACTGAATTCTTTCCGTATCTAGTGGATTTCCGGGAAAAATCAAAGTGTTCGGAATTGGATTCTGACGATCTTTACATACACTTATATATCATATAGAGTGCCAATAAAATCTAAGAATATCCATAAAAGAACCCCTACATAGTGTGGCATGAAAAGTTTTCTCATTCAGCAAAAATACTAATCATAAGGGTTTCAAAAATTTTCCAAAAATTGGGGTTATTACAGTCTCCCCTCCTTAAAAGGATTCTGTCCCGGAATCAGATAGGAAATGAATAGGGATACTCTCTTAGCATTGCACTTTCTAATTCTTGAGTAAATTTTCCCACATTGTGGTCCTATCACCAAACTCTGCCTAGTTTGATAACCCTTCTCCTAAGCACTTGTTCCTTTTCGATCTATAACCCTTCCTGGTTGCTCCATATAGGTTACGTCGTGTTGCATGTTTATGCGGTCATATGCCCCTATTTATCTGGCATCCGAATTACACTTTCTTAACATTGATACGTGAAACACGTTATGAACTTGCTACAGGTTCGGGGGTAGGGCTAGCTCGTATGCTATCTTCCCAATATGTTTTAGTATATCCAAGGGTCCGACAAATTGTGGACTTAGCTTTCCTTTCTTTCCGAATCTCATCAATCATTTCCAAGGGTTTCCAAGGGGATACCTTTAACAACACAGGTCCCCTACTTCCTATTCTTTGTCCTTTCGTGTCAAATCAACATACTTATCATGTCCATCTTGGGCTACTACCAGCCGTCCTCTGATTAGATCTATCATATCCTTGGTCCTTTGGACCACTGCTGGTCCGAGCATCTTGCGCTCTACAACTTCATCCTAACATAAGGGAGATCGACATTGTCTTCCCTCAAGGATCTCATAAGGCGATATCTCAATACTGACATATGATCTATTATCGTAAGAAAACTCAATCTGTGTTAAGTGATCATTCCAATTTCTTTCAAGTCTATTGCACAGACTCTCATTATAGCTTTTAGCATTAGAGCTTTTGCTTCTCAATACCCGTTCTTTTCCAGTTCGTAATCGCTACTACCTTCCGTTCCTAATATTATATTGGTTATACTTTTGCTCGTTAGCGTTCTATAACCTTTTAATAACCACGCCAACCTTAGTATCACGAATGTGTTTCCATTCCGAATCCTACCACAACTTTATTACTCCTTTTTCAGCTGTTTCTATTTCCCAAAGTTTGATCAATCATATAGAAGTAAAAGAATTCATTGAGAGATCACTATGATCATGACACTTGTTACATTGCATAGTTAGTACAGAAGGTGGCCAGCCTTTAGTACTTGACAAGCAATTAAACAATAGCTGGTATCCTACTCGGCTTCTATCATACAGATAGATAGTCATTCGGCAATACCTCCCCTTCTGGAAGGGTTGTTCTTCTCAGCTTATACAAAATGAAAAGAAGAGAAAAGAACGAATTGAAGAGAATTGTATATATGAAAAAAAATATACTGCCACAAAATATCTGGCTTGGAACCTACCTCTGAATTATAGAGGTTTGTCATAGGAGAACAAATCATATACGTATATATATCAACATCAAGTATTATAGCATCGTATTTCACATGCCTAAATATTTTTGCTATTCCGTCCATCATTCTATGGACCCATGCTCTTCCTCGAGCTTATACACAATCACCTTTGAAAGTCCCTCGATATCGAATATCGAATCTGGGATCTCATTCTAGACATCATCGTTACTAGAATTCTATGCTTGCACCGCAACCTTCCTCATATAGTAATACGACTCTCTTTTGATAAGGAGGAATAAATATTCAATAGGTAAATAATCTACTTAATTAGTCTATTCAATGATAACTTATACATCACCACGACCCGATTAGTGGTACTTAATCTCAACATCCATTCCAATACAACTCTCATGGTTGTAATCGACTCATTACTCACAGAATCATTGCTGCACTACTATGGTCCACCACTGACTTACTGTCGTCATTCATTTTCCATGAAATCTTAATTTCTAACCATACAGAGTCCATACATATCGTATCGAATTCTTATAAGGAGGTAACATGATCACCGTTCATGATTCATGAAGAACACTCCTGAACTTGACGTACATATGACATGAAGCAGATAAAATTACAGAAGAGCTTCAATGAAAGCAATGATAGCAGGTTAATACCATTCTTAATCATATGCCTTCAATAGAAGACTTAACTCAAAGGTTTGTTTTAGTCCTTTTGAAACATGGTCCTGGCTTATTCTCAAGATAGTACCTTCTAAGATAGATAGCCCACTCATAGCGATTACACGAATTAAACCTTTACCAAATGACTATTACGGTTGGGTATTGCACAGTCATCAGAAGGAATGTCAATCTTCTAAACCATAATACAACCTTCACGGCTTTAACCATCATCACTGTATTCTTCTGGCACGAGCGCCTATAATTATCCTCTTACCTTTAAAGTGTCGGCCACCTCTTTGGCCTTTCCTGATAGTAAAATTTCCTTACAGTCAATGTCATTTTAACCACCTCCAAATAAATTTTCTACCTTATTTCAATCACTGCTTATGTGAAGATGTCTTCCTTCAAATCTGATGAGTAAAAAAAATCACCATTTTTCCATAAGTTATTGCCTCAGTCTTTAGAGGTTAATCACTGTCACGACTGACTCCCAATCATACTTAGAACATCTTTAATCTTAGGTCCTAATTTCCCTGAACAATTTCGACCTTTACTGGTTCAATCCATAATTTCTCGTGGTTTAACACGTGCCTCACTTGGCATCAATATAATTACGTCATATTTCCTTTATCAACATTTTTATTCTTGAGAATTTTGAATATTACCTTTCTCCTTGTAAAACCTCTAAGGTTATCCTCGAATCGTTCCTCCTGTATTCCCTAGATACAGGGCATATCAAGATACCATTTATTAATACCAGAATCATTGTCTATATACTTCTGAAAAATTTCTCCACTGATTCTCAAAGGTTGTTATTACCTTAATCCTTTCCAATTCATACTGTCAAACTCATACTATCCCTATTAAGGGTGAAATGCCAACCTTTATGCATTCCCCTAGGATTCATTTTAAGTTACCGATGTTCTATCCTTAATTCCACCTTTAGAAAAAGTACATGCATCCTTCCATGGATAAATCAAGTCATATATCCCTGATGAGGGTGTCTTATTCGATCATTCCTACCTCGATAGTATATGCCTAATTTTACAATAACATCTGTATTCCAAATGAGGTCAATCAATATGGCCTCCAAAAGATAACAACGGTTATCCGCTTGTCTTGCCTAATTTGATAACGATAACAAGGATGTTCTGTAAGATATTGGTCGTGTTCAACGTGAACCTCTTCTTAATAATTCCTTATTTACTTTTGTTGTTTACCTCAACAGTCACCTCAATGTTGGGATATCTTTCATACCTGGCGTCTCCCTTTCTGGGTATCAAGCCACCGGTCTTACACTTCACATTCTTGAAGGTCACTTCCTTCATCCAATTTTCCTAATTTCTTACTTCCTTGTCTCCTCAGTCTATCCGCGTCTCATTATTTATCCTTCGAACTATTTCAAGGTTTCCTCGAATCCTCCCAACTTACAGGGGATAAAATATATGTATCTCTTATTCCTTCAATCATCAACTTTAACTCATGGTGAATCACCCTCATCCTGACGATTACATACTTTTCTATTTCTATTGCTACGAGTCTTTAGGGTTTCCTCATACCCAACTCCCTTATCATTCCTCAAACTCTATTGCCTTTATATTCCTTTCCACTTCAGTTTCTTTTTATTTTTCCTTTCTCTTATCATTATTTCATGAACCCACTAATCATTGACTTCAAGCATCACATCGTTCTGGGATTCTTGTCATCAGAACGAATCTCGACAACTTTTACAACTTAGCTTCATATTTCATCATACTCGTCCGCCTTTGTTCTGACTCTAAAGCTTTTACACTATCTCCATAACCTTGGGAATTACTTTCCCAAAAACAATTGACTGAACTTTAATCAGTTTATTCTAACCTCTGGCTCCGTGCCTTTCTTGGTCTTTCACCAGTGGTGGCCCTTCTCTTAGGAGGGTAAGTGACAAAAATAGTCTTTTGTGATTCGTCCATCATTTAGAATCTCAAATGATTCCTATATTTCCTTTAGCCAGGCTCTTGCCTCGACTGGGTCAACCTGTTCCTTGGAACTCTGAGAACTTAGCGATTTAAACATCACGAAAGAATTTCCTACCGCATTGTTTCCTCAAGGTGGTGGTTGGGGATAATAGTCTAAGTTCTTTTTAGACAGGTCCATGAATTGCCGTATAGGAGTACCGTCTCAGGTCTCCTTTCCTTACTCGACTTTCTGTTTCCTTAGTATGAAATGTTTCATCCTTCTCCCATACTTGGGGTTATCTTATTCGTTAAAATTCTCATTTTCCACTTCATTATGTTATGGGTTCCTTCTATCTTGATGGCGTCCTCCCTGACTATCACATTCAGGGTTTGCCCTAAATCTTATTCCTTGAACTATGACTTTCATCTAAGATCTCATCTTTAAACTCTTGAACATTTGGAACCCAAATTCTATAGGAATACCTCATTATTCCCTTATCATCTTTCTCGGTATTAATCTCATATCTATTTGTTGGCTCTCTGCCTTCATTCATCACTTTTTCTGGCACAATATGTTCTTTTCCAATAATTCGGTCTGTATTGCAATCTCAAACAGCTTTTCGGTACCGGCTCCGGTTACCTTCACTTCTATTTCCATTTTCTCAAAATCTCTTATAAACTCTCCCAAAGACATTATTATCTTGAGTCTCTCCTTTTTACTAAGGGCATCAGCCACCACATTGGCTTTCCCCGAATGATAAAGAATCTCCCAATCATAATTCTTGATTAGCTCTAACCGCCTACTCTGGCGTATGTTGAGCTCTTTCTGCGTGAAAATGCACTAGAGCACTTATGGCTTGTGTAAATCTCGCACTTCTCTCCATACAAGTAGTGCCTCCAATATTTAGGGCAAAACTATTGCCACGAGCCCAAGCTCATGGATGGGGATATCGAATTTTATATTCCCTTAATTGTCTTGACGCGTACGCGATTACCTTGTTGTGTTGTATAAGAAGCACCCTAATTCCTTATATGAAGCGTCACTACAATTCACAAAATCTCTTTTTTCATCTGGCAACGCCAACATAGGGGCCGCCACCAACCTTTGCTTTAGTTGTTAAAAGCTTTTCTCGTATTTCTCTGTCCATTTAAACTTCTCAGTCTTACGAGTAAGCCGCGTTAAAGGGGCTACTATCTTTACAAACTTGAACGAACCTCCGGCAGTGACCGGACAATCCTACCTCTTGTAGTTTCCCTAACCATGGTCATCAATTTCTCAGTGGTCCTTTATTCATTCTTGTCAGGATCCTCCACGGGATCCTCCTCAGCAACAATCCCTTCTAGGACAACATCCTCAACCGCTACATCCTCAATATGAACATCATCCGGTCCTGCGTTAGGACGCTCTATCGGATCCACAATCCGATCTCCAATTAGTAATAAAACATCATCACGCTGTTGTTCCTCAACCTCAGGGTTCGGAATCCCACTACCATATATGATAATGAACTACGCTTCTATCACGATATTTATTAGGGTTCCCATAAGGGTTTTAATTGTCAGTACTACGTTAGGTAGCCCGACTATGAACTTGGCAAGAGTTCTTATTATCTTAGTGAACTTATTATCTTAACGTTACATCATCTCTGAGGTTTATAACGCTTAGCTCTGATACCACTTCTGTAAAACCCCAAAATCCGGGGTCGGGAATCCGGGTTGTCACGAGTTCCATTTCCCTTAATAACACCCAATCTTAATAAACAATCAACTACTCTGTACTGTGACCCCACAATAAACACACACACCACAAGTTATAGTCTCAGAGATGAATATCCAAAAGTAACACGAATCATTTTATTCCAAAATTATATGCCATTACACCTTAAAAGGGTTTCTGAATAGATTTACATTTCTTTGCCATTATTACAATTCATAAATATACATAATCTGGTACATCAAAAGTTGAAAGCCTAGCCTATTGGTAGCTCCTACCTCAGCTACGGCGGCATCAATGCCTATGGGAAACTGCGGAACGTTTCCTATCCGCTCGCGAATCGGGAGCTTGGTCCTGTTCATCTTTTCTATCTGTTGTTGTGTGATGAAAGAAGAAAGCAAGGGTGAGCAGCAAGCCGACCAAAATAATATGTATAATGATTAACAATATATGAGCCTTCTCATAGTACTCATGAAAGTCTTGGTCAAAAGAAATGAACCAAGTTTGATATCTTAATGCGATGAAGTCGCAAAATATTCAGTATATATACATATATACTTTTCAAAATCTTGGAAGTCCTCTTCCATGTATAATATACACAAAGTTCCAGTTTATAAATGTATAAAAAAATATCGTTGCAAGGTGATCTCATATATCTAACCTTGTCTCAATGTTTTTCTGAAAGTCTTTGATATGCATAAGATAATCATTTACTAGATATAAGTTTAAAAGATGAAGTTACAAGATACTCCAATATACTTATATCTTTTCCAAATACTACTTGAACTACCACCGTTCAAGTTATAATTAGTTTCAAAAGTTCATCACACTGATGGGACTACAAGATAAGACTTGAATAGATTCAATCTTTGAAATATTTTGAAGGAAATGAAGTTATGATATACTTCATTAAGTCCCGATATATATATACACCTATATATATACATACGTTTCCTGAAAACCTCTGTCATGTAAAGTATGAACAGAATTGCAATATCCAATAAATTTGGAAAGGAAAGAATTTTGGCATAAACCTAATATCTTGCTGATCAGGCAAAGATACCAATAAATAACCTTTTCTACTAGTAGATGGACGAATTCCCCACTGGTCATCACCCTGGTCGCAATAGGACCTTATGATGGACTGCCACTCAGCCACTTATGCATTTGATGGACTCCCACTGAGCCACTTACACTATCATGGACGCCCACTGAGCCCATGTTGCTTATGCCGATTTGATAGATGGACTTACTTCCCGAACGTTGGGTAAGTAATCAATTCATTTACCAAAACTGCAACCTTGTTGCGAATATAAAATACACCATAGAGCCGGATCCCTCAGGTTTAGAGCGAGTATTTAAATCCCCTTTTTAAAAGGAAGATCTTAAATATAAAAATTAGTTTTGGGATCCGCTCTAACTTTTAAAAATCATTTTGAAGACTCGAAAACACTTTAAAGAGTGTTTGGAGTAATGCTGATTTAATAAGATAAATCAGTCCCAATGTATTTAGAAAATATCTGAATATTATTATTTAAATAATATTCCCATAAAGAATAATCTTTATACAAATAATTGAAGTAGAAGTTGTAAGACTTATACTTGAAATGAGTATTAAATAACCAAAGATA
This sequence comes from Apium graveolens, assembly GCF_009905375.1. Taxonomy (NCBI): domain Eukaryota; kingdom Viridiplantae; phylum Streptophyta; class Magnoliopsida; order Apiales; family Apiaceae; genus Apium; species Apium graveolens. The sequence goes on along the minus strand of NC_133650.1, from coordinate 91,757,719 downwards.
TACTTATACGAAGGTACTATCTTTATTTGAATAATCAAAAGTAAGTTTGATTATCGAACATTATTCTTTAATAAAATAAAGAATATTATTAAATAATAAGCGGAGTCATAATACCTCGAATGAATATTATAAATAACATTCATTAAATAAATAAAGGAGTCATACATCCTCAAACGAATATTCAATTAATAATCATTAATAATATAACTGAGTCATAAGTCCTCGAATGAATATTCGAAATAATATTCAATAATAAAATAAAGGAGTCATAAGTCCTCGGATGAATATTCGAAATAATATTCAATAATAAAATAAAGGAGTCATAAGTCCTCGGATGAATATTCGAAATAATATTCAATAATAAAATAAAGTTAAAGTTATCGAATAAACCTTATTCAATTAATAGTTTTGAAAACTATAACCATATATATATAAAAATATATATATTATACTCGGGAACATCGACTCCCGGTTTAGAAATATGTTCACCTTTTGATCCCCTATACTAAGGGTAAACTCAATACCACTTATCTCTAGCATAGGTATTATGCAACTGTAAGCATTTTAACCAACAGATATATAGTCCAAGAATATGAAACTGGCATGCATATATACCATATCACATGCTACAATATATCGCAAGAATTTTCTAATAACAAATATGCATTTATCGCAAGATCATGCATATACACATATACATCACAACAACAGTATAACGGGTAGAAAACTTGCCTGAGCGACTGGGGGTTACAATGGCTCGGGACGAGTCTGGTAACCTATAAACAACAAGTAAGTTGGAATGAAACCAAAGTCACTTGTAAATCTAAACATTAACCAACTTAGACTCTAACGCTCACTTTGCGCTTACTGATTCTCTTAAGTCACTCGAGTACCCTCGGCTCCACCATTTTTAATAATTTAACCATTACGAGTTTTAAGGCGATTCTTTCGCGAGTGTCTTACCAACTGCCTAACACACTTAACATAATTGTTTCATACTTCAATTAGTCCTTTAAGGTCTCTAACCTATGTTTCGAAGTAAGGTGAGGAGTAATGATTCGTTCGCGAAACGTCGTTACTTAAAATGGTCGTTTCTCCTAAACCGTACATCGGAATCAAACGAACCACATATCAAAACGAAGCTCGTAACATGAACTATCTAAACATGGCAATGGTCAAAACCTAGCAGGGAGTTCTCGGGTCCTAATGTTATGAACAAAATCAGTCTAAAGTAAATCGGACATTACGACGGCTATGTTTACGCGATTTCCCAATTTTATAGCATTCTAATTCAACACCAAACCATCACCAATCAACCCACAATCACAACCCAATCAAAACTCCATCCATACTTTATCATAACCGCCCAAACAGCTCAACATTAACAATTTATACTATTCTTTATCATCAATTTAAACTACACTTAAGTTCATTAATCAACAACCAAGATTTACAACTCCAAAAACATCCCAAAACCAACTAATCTCTACATACACAACCATCAAGCCTCACATGAACTATAACACTCATATTATGCTCTTAACATTCAATAAAAAAGCTTGGTTAAGAGATTATACCTTCCTTGAAGCTTCTTAACACAACACAAGAGCTTTGAATGCCTAAAGAACCTTGATCCTTGCTTGTATAACCTTAAACTTTCATAAAAATTCAAGAAAACTAAAGTTATTTTTTGAAAGTTACTATTCACCATCTTCTTCCTTGAATTAATGGAAGAGATTGTGAAGGAATTAGAAGCTTAAACTTATAGGACATCCATATCTATGTACAAGGAACCTTAGATAATTACCTTGTGATTTAACAATGCTTGGAACTTGATTTTTGATTTTTCTTCCTTTGGAAAGAAGAAAAAGCCGAGAGCAATGTTGAAGAAATGAAAAATTTTGTGTTTGCTTTGATTTGTTTTGGCTAGCTAGGTTGTTTTTGTTTTGTTTTAATTACCTTTCTAACTTTGAACTTTGTGTGGTTTACAATCATCCAACAATTCCTTCCATTTTGTCATGCTTATGTCACCTTGCACATGTCATAATGCTTCCACTTGTCCACACCTTGTGATTTGATGATGTCACAATCCTTGGCTTCTTGTACAAGCTTGTCTCTTGGTCACTTATTTGTTTTACGGTTCGCTTATCTTTCGTTCTCGTTTATCGTTTGAGAGATCATATCTGGGATCTTATTACTTGGGTTCCCTTAACCTTTCTCAATACATTATATTCCTTTTATGATCCTCTCTTATAATCCTTTAATTTAAATCCTTTTTATCCTGTTACCTTATACTCAATTCTTTCCGTATCTAGTGGATTTCCGGGAAAAATCAAAGTGTTCGGAATTGGATTCTGACGATCTTTACATACACTTATATGTCATATAGAGTGCCAATAAAATCTCAGAATATCCATAAAAGAACCCCTACCTAGTGTGGCATGAAAAGTTTTCTCATTCAGCAAAAACAATATTCATAAGGGTTTCAAAAATTTTCCAAAAATTGGGGTTATTACAGCTAATGACCGCTGATATGTTATACGGTTCGCTTAACTTTCGTTCTCGTTTATCATTTGAGGGATCATACCCGGGATCTTATTACTTGGGTTCCCCTAAACCTTTCTCAATATTTTATATTCCTTTTATGATCCTCTCTTATAATCCTTGAATTAAATCCTTTTAATCATGTTACCTTATACTCAATTCTTTCGGTATCTAGTGGATTTTCGGGAAAAATCAAAGTGTTCGAATTTGGATTCTGACGATGTTTACATACACTTACTTACTTTATGGAATACTAATACGATCTTAGAATATCAATAAAAGAACTCCTACATAGTGTGGCATGAAAAGTTTTCTTATTCAGCATAATCAGCAAAATCACTATTCATAAGGGTTACAAAAAGTTCAAATTTTTTTTTGGAGGTTATTACAGTCTCCCCTCCTTAAAAGAGTTCCGTCCCGGAATCAGATAGAAAATGAATAGGGATACTCTCTTAGCATTGCACTTTCTAACTCTCAAGTAAATTTTCCCACATTGTGGTTCTACCATCAAACTCTGTCTAGTTTGATAACACTTCTCCTAAGCACTTGTTCCTTTTCGATCTATAACCCTTCCTGGTTGCTCCATATAGGTTACGTCTGGTTGCATGTCTATTCGCTCATATGCCCCTATATGTCAGGCATCCGGATTACACTTCCTTAACATTGATACGTGGAACACGTTACGAACTTGCTACAGGTTCGGGGGTAGGGCTAGCTCATATGCTAACTTCCCAATATGTCTTAATATATCCAAGGGTCCAACAATTCGTGGGCTTAGCTTTCCTTTCTTTCCGAACCTCATTTATCATTTCCAAGGGAATACCTATAACAACACTAGGTCCCCTACTTCCTATTCTTTGTCCTTTCGTGTCAAATCAACATACTTCTTATGTCCATCTTGGGCTACTACCAGCCGTCCTCTGATTAGATCTATTATATCCTTGGTCCTTTGGACTACGGCGGGTCTGAGCATCTTGCGCTCTACAACTTCATCCTAACATAAGGGAGATCGACATTGTGTTCCCTCAAGGATCTCATAAGGTGACATCTCGATAATGACATATGATCTATTATCATAAGAAAACTCAATCCGCGTTAGTGATCATTCCAAATTCTTTCAAGTCTATTTCACAGACTCTCATCATAGCTTCTAGCATTATAGCTTTTGCTTCTCAATACCCACTTTTTTGCCGTTCATAATCATTACTATCTTCCGTACAGAATACTATTCTAGATATACCTTTACTCGCTAGAGTTTTATAACCTTTTAATAATTGCGTCAACCTTAGTATCACGAATGTGTTTCCATTCCGAATACCACCATACTTGGTACCACTTCATCTCTAGCTGCCTCCATGTTCGAAAGCTTGGTCCTTCGTATAGAAGTAAAGAATTTATTGAGAGATCATTATGATCGTGAACCCTTGTCCTATTGCATAGTTAGTATAGAAGGTGGTCAGCCTTTAGTACTTGACAAGCAATTAAACAACATGTGGTATCCTACTAGGCTTCTATCACACAGATAGATAGTCATTCGACAATACCGCCCCTTCTGGAAGGGTTATTCTTCTCAGCTTACATGAAATGAAAAGGAGAGAAAAGAACGAAATGAAGAGAATTGTATATATATAAAATATACTGCCATAAAATATCTGGCTTGAAATCTACCTCTGAACTATAGAGGTTTGTCATAGGAGAACAAAACATATACGTATATATATCAGCATCAAGTATTATAGCATCGTATTTCACATGCCTAAATATTTTTTTTTCTATTCCATCCATCATTCTATGGACCCATGCTCTTGCTCGAGCTTATAAACAATCACCTTTGAAACTCCCTCGACATCGAAAATCGAATCTGGGATTTCATTCTAGACATCATCGTTACTAGAATTCATTGCTACACCGTAACCTTCCTCTTATAGTAATACGACTCTCTATTGATAAGAAGGAATAAGTATTCAATAGGTAGATAATCTACTTAATTGGTCTATCAATGATGACTTATACACCACCACGACCCGATTAGTGTTACTCAATCTCAACATCCATTCCAATACAACTCTCACGGTTGTAAGTAATCGGCTCATTACTCATAGAATCATTCCAGCATTACTATGGTCCACCGTTGACCTACTATAGTCGTTCGTTTTCCATGAAGTCTTAATAGCTAACCATACGGAGTCTATACCTGCCGTATCGGATTCTTCTGAGGAGATAACATAATTACCATTCATGATTCATGAAGAACACTCTAGATCCTGATGTACATACATGACATGAAGCAGATAAAATTGCAGAAGAGTTTCAATCAAAGCAACGATAGCAGGTTAATACCATTCTTAATCATATGCCTTCGATAGAAGACTTAACTCAAAGGTTCATTTAGTCCTTTTGAAACATGGTCCTGGCTTATCTCAAGATATGACTTTATAAGATAGATAGCCCGCTCACGGCGATTACATAAATTAATCTTTACCAAACTACTATCACGGTTGAGTATCGCACAATCATCAAAAGGAATGTCAATCTTCCATACCATAATACAACCTTCATGGCTTTAACCCTCATTACTGTATTCCTCTGGCACGAGCGCCTATGATTGCTCTCTTACACTTAGAGTGTCGGCCACCTCATTGGCCTTTCCTGATAGTAATAGTTCCTTATAATCAATGTCTTTTGAATGATCTCCAACTAAATTTTCTACCTCATTTCCAATCACTGCTTGTGCGAAAACTCTCTTCCTTACACTTTGGTGAGAAAGAAAAAAAAATATCACCATTTTTCCACAAGTTATTGCCTCGGTCTTTTAGAGGTTAACATTGTCATGATTGACTCTTAATCATACTTAGGACGTCTCTTATTTTGGGTCCTTCTTGATTTCACCAATCTCGACCCTTATTGGGTCAATCTATACTTTCTTATGGTTCAACATGTGCCCACCTGGCATTATTATAATTACGTCACATTTCCTTTATCAAAATTTCTATTCTTGAGAACTTTGAATATTACCTTTTTCCTTGTAAAACCTCTAAGGTTATCCTTGAATCGTTCCTCCTGTATTCCCTAGATACAGGGCATATCAAAATACCATTTACTAATACTAGAACCATTGTCTATTTACTTCTGAAAAATTTATCTACTGATCTTTAAAGGTTGTTGTTACTTTAGTCCTTCATTCCATACTACCCAAACTCATAATGTCCCTATTAAGGGTGAAATGCCAACCTTTATGCATTCCCCTAGGGTTCATCTCAAGTTATCGAAGTTATATCCTTAATTCCACCTTTAAAAAGGTACTTGCATCCTTCCATGGATTAATCAAGTCATATATCCTTGATAGAATATCTTATTCAATCATTCCCACCTTGATAGTCTATACCAATTTCACGATAGCATCCTTATTCAAACTGAGGTCAACCCATATGGCCTTCAAAAGATAACAATTGTTACCCGCTTTTCTTTCCTAATTTGGTAATGACAACATGGATGTTCTGGAAGATATTGGTCGTGTTCAACGTGAACTTCTTCTTAATAATTCCTCATTTACTTTTATTGTTATCTCAACAGTCATCTCAATGTTGGGATATCTTTCATACCTGGCGTCTCCCTTTCTGGGTATCAAGCCACCGGTCTTACACTTCACATTCTTGAAGGTCACTTCCTTCATCCCATATTCCTAAATTCTTGTTATCCTGTCTCCTCAGTCCATCCGTGTTTCCTTATTAATCCATCGATCTATCTCAAAGTTTCATCGAATACTCTCAACTTCAAGGGAATTAACTATAAGTATCGCTTACGCCTTCAAACCTTGAATTTATCTTATGATCAGTTACCATCGCGCTGATGATGACACACTTCTCTATATTTATTGCAAGGGCTTCTTAGGGTTTCCCATACCTAACTCCCTTATCACTTCTCAACTCTATTTCCTTTATATCTCTTTATACTCCTTCCATTTTTAGTTTTTTATTTTCATTTCTATTACAACCATTACATGAACTAACACAACATAAGCATTGATTTCAAACATCCCGTCATTCTGGATTCGTGTCCTCAGAACGAATCTTGACAACTTTTACAACTTAGATTCATAATTCATCATACTCGTCTGCCTTTGTTCTGGCTCTAAAGCTTTTACACTATCTCCATAACCTTGGGAACTACTTTCCTGAAAATAATTGACTGAACTTAAATCAGTTTATTATAATCTCTTGCTCCGTGCCTTCCTTGGCCTTTCACCAGCGGGTGGCCTCTCTCTTAGGAGGGTAAGTGACAAAAACAGTCTTTTGTGATTCGTTAATCATTTAGAATCTCAAATGATTCCTATATTTCCTTTAGCCAGGCTCTTGCCTCGACTGGGTCAGCTTGTTCCTTGGAACTCTGAGAGCTTAGCGACTTAAAGGTCTTGAAAGAATTTCTCACTGCATTATTTCTTCAGGATGGTGGTTGGGGATAATAGTCTAAGTTCTGTCTAGAAAGGTCCATAAATTATCGTATAGGAGTACCGTCTCGGGTCTCCTTTCCTTACTCGACTTCTGTTTCCTTAGTCTGAACATTTCCTCCTCCTCCCCATAATCAGGGTCATCCTACATATTTTAAATCCTCATTTTCCACTTCATTATGTTATGGGTTCCTTCTATCTTGATGGCGACCTCCCTGACTATCACGTTTAGGGTTTGCTCTAAATCTTATTCCTCAAACTAGCTTTCATCTAAGATCTCATCTTTAAGCTCTTGAACATTTGGAACCCAAATTCTGTAGGAATACCTCATTATTCCCTTATCATCTTTCTCGGTATTAATCTCATATCTATTTGTTGGCTCTCTGCCTTCATTCATCACTTTTTCTGGCACAATATGTTCTTTTCCAATAATTCGGGCAGTATTGCAATCTCAAACAGCTTTTCGGTACTGGCTCCGGTTACCTTCACTTCTATTTCCATTTTCTCAAAATCTCTTATAACTCTCCCAAAGACATTATCATCTTGAGTCTCTCCTTTTTACTAAGGGCATCAGCCACCACATTGGCTTTCCCCGAATGATAAAGAATCTCCCAATCATAATTCTTGATTAGCTCTAACCGCCTCCTCTGGCGTATGTTGAGCTCTTTATGCGTGAAAATGTACTAGAGAACTTATGGTTTATGTAAATCTCGCACTTTTCTCCATACAAGTAGTGCCTCCAATCTTTAGGACAAAACTATTGCCACAGGCCCAAGCTCATGGGTGGGGATATCGAATTTTATATTCCCTTAATTGTCTTGACGCGTACACGATTAACTTGCTGTGCTGTATAAGAAGCACCCTAATTCCTTATGCGAAGCGTCACTACACATCACGAAATTTCCTTTTTCCATCCGGCAATGCCAACATAGGGGTCGTCACCAACCTTTTCTTTAGTTCTTAAAAGCTGTTCTCGCATTTCTCTGTCCTTTCGAACTTCTCAGTCTTACGAGTAAGCCGCGTTAAAGATGCTACTATCTTTATAAACTTGAATGAACCTCCGGTAGTGACCGGCCAATCCTACCTCTGGTAGTCGCCCTAACCATGGTCATCAATTCCTCAGTAGTCCTTTATTCATTCTTGTCAGGATCCTCCACGGAATCCTTCTCAGCAATAATCCCTTATAGGACAACATCCTCAACCTATACATCCTCAATATGAACATCAGTTGGTCCTACTTTAGTACGCTCTATCGGATCCACAATCTGATCTCCAATAACTAATAAAACATCATCGCGTTGTTGGTCCTCAACCTCAGGGTTCGGAGACCCGCTACCATATACGATAACGAGCTACGCTTCTATCACGATATTTATAAGGGTTTCCATAAGGGTTTTAACTGTCAGTACTACATTAGGTAGTCCGACCATGAACTTGGCAAGAGTTCTTATTATCTTGGTGAACTTATAATTTTAACGTGACATCATCTCTGAGGTCTATAACGCTTGGCTCTGATACCATTTCTGTAACACCCCCAAATCCGGGGTTGGGGATCCGGGTTGTCACGAGTTCCATTTCCCTTAATAATACCCAATCTTAATAAACAATCAACTACTCCATACTGTGACCCCACAATATACACACACACGCCACAAGTTATAGTCTCAGAGATGAATACCAAAAATAACACAAGTCATTTTATTCCACATTATAAGCCATTACACCTCAAGAGGGTTTCTGAATAAATTTACATTTCTTTGCCATTATTACAATTCATATAGATACATAAGTCCGATACAACAAAAGTTGAAAGCCTAGCCTACTGGTAGTTCCTACCTCAGCTACAATGGCATCAACGCCTACATGAAACTGCGGAACGTTTCCTAACCGCTCACGAATTGTTGCTCACCCTTGCGAATTGGAAGCTTGGTCCTGTTCATCTTTTCTATCTGTTGTTGTGTGATGAAAGAAGAAAGCAAGGGTGAGCAACAAGCCCACCGAAATAATATGTATAATGAATAACAATATATGAGCATTCTCATAGCACTCATGAAAGTCTTGGTCAAGAAGAATTGAACCAAGTTGATATCTTAACACGACCAAGTCGCAAAATATTCAGTATATATATACATATATAATTTTCACAATCTTTGAAATCCTCTGACATGTATAATATACACAGAGTTCCAGTTTATAACTGTATAAAAATATCGTTGCAAGGTGATCTCATATATCTAACCTTGTCTCAACATTTTTCTGAAAACCTTTGTCATTCATAAGATAATCATTAACCAGATATAAGTTGAAAAGATGAAGTTACAAGATACTCCAATATACTTATATCTTTTCCGGATACTACTTGAACTACCACCGTTCAAGGTATCATCAGTTTCAAAAGTTCATCACATAGATGAGACTACAAGAAAAGACTTGAATAGATTCAATCTTTGAAATATCATTATAAATAATGAAGTTACGAGATACTTCATTAAGTCCCGATATATATACACCTATATATATATCTCATACTATCCTTGGAAACCTCTGTTATGAAAAATATAAACAGAGTTATAATATCCAATGAATTTGGAAAGAAGAAAACCTTGGCATAAACCTGATATCTTGCTGATCAGGAAAAGATACCAATAAGTAACCTTTTCTACTAGTAGATGGACGATTCCCCACTGGTCATCACCCTTGTCGCATTAGGACCTATGCTGGACTGCCCCTCAGCCACTTACGCATTGATGGACTCCCACTGAGCCACTTACACTTTCATGGATGCCCACTGAGCCCATGTTGCTTATGTCGACTCAAATAGATGGACTTACTTCCCGAACGTTGGGCAAGTAATCAAAATGTTTTCTCAAAATAGCAACCTTGTTGCGAATATAAAATACACCACAGAGCCGGATCCCTCGGGTTTTGAGCTAGTATTTAAATCCCCTTTGAAAGGAAGATCTTAAATATAAAAATGAGTTTTGGGATCCGCTCTAACTTTCAAAATCATTTTGAAGACTCGAAAATATTTTTAAGAATGTTTGGAGTAATGCTGATTTAATAAAATAAATCAGTCCCAGTATGTTGGAGAATATCTGAATAAAGATATACTTATACGAAATTAAGATCTTTATTTGAGTAATCGAAAATAAGTTTGATTATCGAAACACTATTCTTTAATAAAATAAAGAATATTATTAATAAAATAAGCGAAGTCATAAGTCCTCGAATGAATATTCAAAAATAATATTCATTAAATAAAGTAAGCGGAGTCATAAGTCCTCGAATGAATATTCAAAATAATATTCATTAAATAAAGTAAGCGGAGTCATAAGTCCTCGAATGAATATTCAAAATAATATTCATTAAATAAAGTAAGCAGAGTCATAAGTTCTCGAATGAATATTCAAAATAATATTCATTAAATAAAATAAAGTTATCGAATAAATCTTATTCGATTAATAGTTTTGAAAATTATATCAATATATATATATATATATATATTATACTCGGGAACATCGACTCCCGGTTTAGAAAAATGTTCACCTTTGGGTCCCCTATACTAAGGGTATACGCAACTACTGCTTATCTGTTGCATATGTATTATGAAATTTATAAGCATTTGAATCAACAATTAGATATCAAGATTACGAAACAGACATGCATATATACCATATCAGCATGCTCCAATATATCGCAAGATTTGCTAATAACAATCATGCACTTATCACAAGATAATGCATATACATATATTTACATCAGAACAACAGTATAATGGGTAGAAAACTTGCCTGAGTGTTCCCGGAATAGACTTAAGCTTAGACTGGGTCCGGTAACCTATGAACAATAACATAATCTGGAATTAGACCATGGTCGCTTAAGAAACTAGTTTTTTTAACCACTTAGACCCTAACGTTCGCTTTTGCGCTTAGCGATTTACATAAGTCGCTCGAGTACCCTCGGCTGCACCATTTTTAATAAATTAACTGTTAGGAATTTTAAGGCGATTCTTTCGCGAGTACTCTACCAACTGCCTAATCCACTTTACATAATTGTTTCATACTCCAATTAGTCATTTAAGGGCCTTAACCAAGGTTTCAAAGTAAGGCGAGGGGTAATGGTTCGTTCGCGAAATGCTGTTACTTAAAACGATCGTTTCTCCTAAACCGTACATCGGATTCAAGCGAACCACATATCAAAATGAAGCTTACGACATAATCTAACTAAACATGAAAAAATCACAGATTCAATAGTTAGCTCTCTGTCCCGAACATGAAGATCAAGCAGTTGTATGAAATTGGGCATTACGACGGCTACGTTTACGCGATTACCAAGTTTTAAACCACTCCAAACAACCACCATTCAACTCACAACCAACAATACAACCAACCCTCATCCAAACCTTACTACATCAGTCCCCAAACCTCAAGATTTTCCAATTTATACAACCCCACACATGAACTACTAGCTATACTTAAGTTTCATTAACTATAAACAAGATTTCAACATCCAAATCACTACAAATCCAATCCAAACTCTAAACACACAAACATCATGCTTCTCATTTACTATAACCATCAAAACCATCGTAATACTCAAATTAAATTTAGGTTTTGGAGGTGTTATACCTTCCTTGGAGTGATTAGAGTAGCTAGGAAGTCTTAGGGAGCCTCCTACAAGCTTGATCTTTCCAAAGAAATCAAGAACACAAAGTTAGGTTTTGAAGTTTCTAAAAGTTAGATTGAAAGAACTGTCAAAACGAGGGTCTTAACATGATTATTTGGACGAGACTTGTGAACAAGAGTTGTAGGCCATCTCAATACCTTTCCAAAGAGCTATAGAACATACTATTTGAGTGAGTATTGAAGGAGATATGGTGGTTTGAAGTTGCTACTCTGGTTTTGGCCGAGAGCTTTTGTTCTTGGAAAGCAAAAGTCAACTTCTAATTTGTGTTTTGTGATTTGTTTTGCCTTGGCTTGGTTGCTACCTTTTGTTTTCTAATTAAATTGTTACCATGGTAAAAATTGTGTGGCTCACAATCAACCAACCAATCCTTCCCACTTTGTCATGCTCATGTCATCTGCTTATGTCATCTTGTTACACTTGTCTTCCTCTTGTTGGTGTGATGACATCATCATCCATTAACCTCCTTGATTAACCCCTAATTACTTGGCTAATGACCGCTGATCTGTTATACGGTTCGCTTAACTTTCGTTGTCGTTTATCGTTTGAGGGATCATGCCCGGGATCTTATTACCTGGGTTCCCCTAAACCTTTCTGAATATTTTATATTCCTATTATGATCCTCTCTTATAATCCTTGAATTAAATCCTTTTAATCATGTTACCTTATACTCAATTTTTTCGGTATCTGGTGGATTTTCGGGAAAAATCAAAGTGTTCGAATTTGGATTCTGACAATCTTTACATACACTTATTTACTTTATGGAATACTAATACGATCTTAGAATATCAATAAAAGAAACCCTACATAGTGTGGCATGAAAAGTTTTCTTATTGAGCATAATCAGCAAAATCACTATTCATAAGGGTTACAAAAAGTTCAAATTTTTTTTTTAGGGTTATTACACAATCCTTTCCAAAGATCACATCAAATTCTCCTAATGTGAATGGTATTAGGTCGACCTCAAAGACCTTCCCTTCTAATTTCAGCTTGCACTTAGGGTATACTTGATTTACAGGGATTATTTCTTTGTTTGCTATTTCCACTCGTAATACCTCACGTAAGGGTATGGCATTAAGTTTTAACTTTCTAGCAAAATCTTGAAATATAAAAGACTGGGTTGCTCCAGAATCGAATAGGATATTTGTATGTTCGGAATTTAACAAAAGGGTACTTGCTATCACGTCAGTGTTTCAGACAACATCCTGAACAGTCATGTTGAAGGTCCTAGCGGCTGGAGGTCGGTTGGATGCAGCTTTGCTCATTCCTGAGGCTGGGGGCTTCATCATTGGGCAATCCCTCTTCATGTGTCCTGCTTTTCCACATTAGAAACACGTTACTTTGGGCCGGGTGCAGTTGTTGGTAAGGTGCCCGATTTGGTCACACAGGTAACATCTCAGAGGGGCTCTTGTCTGGGTACACACTCCAAGGTGCCTCTTCTTACAGGTTTGACACTCTGGTATTGGGGCACGTGGTTGGCTATGAAATGTTGCTCTAGATTGTCCGCCGCCCTAGCCAACGCTCTCACTCGGGGCCTTTCTGAATCCGGGGCCTCGTGCAGGTTGGGACACCGCTACCCTGACGAACCTGCTCGGAAGGCTCCTGTTCCCGGTTCCTATTCCTTGACTTCCTATCTTCCTCTTCCTATTTTCCTTTTCTTTCACAATCTGCTCACTGCCAGCTTCAACAATCGAGGCTTTCTGTACTAAGGTGGCATAGTCTGTCAGCTCTAACACTGCTACTCGGTTCTGTATCCATTGTTTCAGGCAAAGCTGAAACCTTCGCGCTTTCTTTTCTTTGGTATTCACAAACTCAGGCACAAATCTAGACAACTCAGTAAATTTGGCTTCATATTCTGCCAGAGTCATCTTATCCTGTTTCAACTACAGAAACCTAATCTCCATCTGGGTTTCCATGAACCTAGGGAAGTACTTGTCTAAGAACAGTCGGGTAAATCTATCCCATGGGATCATGTTAGGTCCCAATGTGTTTGTAGAAGGGGGGTTGAATACAAACAGTACCGAATAATCGAATTAAATGCGGAATAAAAATGTGAAACAAAATTCAAGTTAAATAAGAATATTATTAAACTTGAAAGGTGTTACAACAACTGTATCGATTACAAGAAATTAATCTCAAATTAATTATCACAAATCTAGAATAAATTCGACATGAACTTTTTCTATTTTTGCAATAAAAAGATTCAAATGCTAAACGCAATTTGAGATTAAGTTCTAGGGATTTTGATCCGCTAGATAGTTACACAAGAACAAGAGAATGATTTCTAGTTGATTGGATTTAACTTTAATAACTAGAAATTGTGATATTGAAATATGCAGATGGAAGATAAAATATTTCTTCTGCGGCTGCTTTTTCTTTTTGTTCTTGATTTATTTTCAGATGATGAAGAATGAATTCTGCTTCTGTTGTTTTATATTAAAACAACCCACTTGATTTTAATTGGCAAGACAATCTGTTGAGCTCAGCAAGACTTTCGGTATGACAATCAAATGAACTGGCATGACTTTCGGTATGACAATCAAATGAACTGGCATGACTTTCGGTGAGACAATTGAATGAACTAGCAAGACTATCCTCCTCCCAGTGTAACTTTCGGTATGACAATTGAAATGACTTGGCATGACAATCGGTATGACAATCCAGATTGTCATGCCAGTTCAATTTCAATTGTCTTGCTGAATTAAACTGATTTAAATTCAATTTAAATTCTGAAAATTCTTAATATTAATTCTGAATTAATTAATCAATTAATTCAATTAATAAATAAATTAATCTTTGCAGATATAATTTATTTTCTTAATTAAATTATATGACTTAATTAATTAATAGAGAATTAATACTAATCCTGAACAGCAACCATTCTTCTGAAAATCTTCTGAAAATCACTGAAAATTATGAATTAATTCCACCACTTCAATGTTGACACTCGATGTACTGTCTGGTTCATGAGTGACTAACTTACGTGACGTTTCCTCATGTCTTGACTTTGATACTTGATTTTTTTCAGATTAAATCCTTGTAATTCTTTGATACCCTGACGAGATCTCTGTCACTTGATTAAATCCACAATCTTGATTTGTATCACTGAGGCTTGATCAATTTCTTGAGCTTCTTCCAGTTTAGTAATTCCTCAAGTCTGTAGATGAACATTGTTTCTAAATCCTTTGATAGATGTTACTTTGTGAGATCTCTCTGACGGTAGATCCACTATTTACTTATTACATTCTTATTTGAGTTGAGTTAAATCCTCGAATATACAAATAGGCTATGACATATGACTTACAGATCACTATTAATATGTTTGTACCTAGTGATAAGAGAGTTATTAATATGATGACTCTACTAGTTCATATTAAACTGTAACTTCAGTTAGAGTGTCATACCATGTTCTTGACGATTGCTTGAGTAGTACACTAGTTCATACCAACCTGAAGTGAGATTGTGAAGAAGAGATTGCATAGTCCAATAGATCTGCAGCTGCAAAGTCCATGAAATGTGGTGCACTGACTTCCTCTTTTGACTCACCAACCAGGAGTACACTTGTACACATCTTACTAGAGTCCAATTCCAAGTGTAATGTGCATCAGGTGCCTGATATGTCGTAATATTCTCAAGTCTCGTCACTGGTGCTATATGTTAGATACTGCTTCCTGATAATAACCTAGCACAATAAACATATTTTCAATGATAACATTCCCAGCTTGCAAACAGCCATATCCCTCAGATAAACCTTTGCTGTTATCTCCAAAGGTAACCAGTGGGCCAGCTTTCTCAACCACATTTGATAGCAGGGCTCTATCTCCGGTCATATGTCTTGATGATCCACTGTCAAGAATCCACACTACCGGTTCCACCTGTTTAATGCCCTGTACTACAAATGGATTAGACCTTCTTCGGAACCCAAACTTGGTTGGGCCCGACATACTTGTAGAATTGTCCTTTGTCAGGCAAAACAATATTTTTAATTTTTATGGTCTCAACTTTCTCCATGACTGAACATTTGACCTTGTAAACAGCCTTAACAAATTTCTATTTAGGCTTAGGCACAAATGTCTCCTTTCTAGCCTTAGAAGGACTAGCATTCTTAGACCTATCATGCTTCTTATTATTCACATGCTGACAAGGAGTAGCCTTATCACTAGAAACATGCTTACCATTAAAATAAGCATATATCAACTTAAAAGCACAAGACATACAATTAGCAACACCACATGCTTTATGAGAGTGATTAACAACAGGCAATTTATGCATGGTAGACATGGCATTTTTGTCATCCAACTCATGTGTGTCTGAGTTAGTCTCAGTTGCTTTCACAACTTTGACTGGAACTTTCGACACACTTGTCTTGGAAACAACCTTCTCATTAACATGATCTTCAGCACGTATTTCTTCTTGAATAACAGAAGAGGTCGCATCAAATGGTTCAGCAATTGATGCTTTATAGAGGGGTTCATCAACACCCTTAAGCACATGTGGTACTTCCCTATCTTTAGCACAGACATGAGGAGGGGAGTTTATGCCTAATTCTCCAATAGCAGCATTGTAATCATAACCTATTCCAGATTTTTGATTAACAGCTTGCTTACTGTAGAACTCTTTAGCCTTCGAACAAGAATTGAAGTAGGCTCTAACCTTAGTCTCAAGACCGGTGATCTTGTCTTTGAGAATAGTTTCGAGTTGTCTATAACAGTTAACTCTATTCTCTAGAAAAGATACTTGTTCTTTTAATTTGTCTTGATTAATGTGCACAAGAATTAATTCATTGACCTCTTTCTCAAGGTCTTTGATCTGTTGACTTAACAGTTCATTATCATGACGAGCACAATCTAAGTTACCTCTTAGATGATAAACTAATTCAGCATCAGTATATTTTACCTCTTTTCTTGACGATGAAACTTTTCCATCAATAGCCGTAAGAGCAAGATTCCCTTCTTCTTCATCTTCACTATCAGTATCATCCCAGCTTCTTCCCTTTGCCAGATAAGCCCTTTCAGAGCTACTCTTCTGATTGAAATCATAAGAGTTCTTCCTTACTTGCTTTGGCTTCCTACATTTTGTGGCAAAGTGTCCCAACTCATTGCAGTTATAGCATCTAATGGTGCTCCGATCAACCATCCCTGTTTTGTATCCACCACTGTTGGTGTTAGAGGATGAAGATCCACCTTTCTGGAATTTGTTGTAGTTGGACTTGTACTTGAACTTGGGATTTCTCTTGAATCTGACGTTGGAGAATCTCTTGACAATTTAGGCCATGGACTCATCTTCCAATTGCTCCAGCTCTTCCAAGGAATAAAAATCATTACTGGATTGATTTGTAGTTGGAGGATCATATTCTGCTACTAACACATTTTCCTCAGCCTTGGAAAACTGTACCATTCTCTCTAACTGTTGAGATTGTTGTTGTTGTTGGCCTTCAGCTACAAGAGCAGTAGATGTGCTGACCATTCTATCTTTCCCGTAGACTTCCTTTTGCTGAATCTGCTCCAACTCATAGGTTTTTAATACACCATAGAGTCTATCCAAAGAAATCTCACTCAGATCTCTAGCTTCTCTAATGGCAGTGATTCTATGTTCAAGATGAGTTGGCAGTGTTAAAAGGAACTTTTTGTTGATCTCCCTGATTGAATAATATTTTCCCTTTATGTTCAGGTTGTTGATCAACGCATTGTACCTCTCAAACACTTCAATAATTCCTTCTCCTAGATTTGATTTAAAATGTTCATACTCAGAGGTTAGGATCTCCAACTTGTTCTCCCTAACTTCCTCTGTGCCTTCATTAATCACCTCAATAGTTTCCCACATGTGTTTGGAATTTTTACAGTTCATCACATGTCTGTTCATCAAGGGATCAAGGGAATCAATTAATATTAATTGAAGGCTGGCATCCAAGGAGGTTTCTTCTTTTTCAGCAGGAGAAAAATCCTCAGGCTCTTTTGGATAGGTTCTAGCTTTGGTAATCACAACATCATCTATTATCACCTCTGGTTCAATAACCATTGGAGTTGTTGGACCCTTCTTTAACAAGTTCAGATATTTGGGATTTGCAACTTGTAAAAACAAGAGCATCTTCTTCTTCCACATGATATAATTTTCTTTATCAAATAGTGGAATTTTAACGGTTTCAACTTTTTATGAAGTTATTATGAATTTTTGAATAAATAAAAATTCAAGGAGTTGAAAAATCACAAAAGTCTAGGATCTTGATTTGTTCGTTAATCAGAAGGCTCTGATACCAATTGTTAGGTCCCAATGTGTTTGTAGAAGGGGGGGTTGAATACAAACAGTACCGAATAATCGAATTAAATGCGGAATAAAAATGTGAAACAAAATTCAAGTTAAATAAGAATATTATTAAACTTAAAAGGTGTTACAACAACTGTATCGATTACAAGGAATTAATCTCAAATTAATTATCACAAATCTAGAATAAATTCGACATGAACTTTTTCTATTTTTGCAATAAAAAGATTCAAATGCTAAACGCAATTTGAGATTAAGTTCTAGGGATTTTGATCCGCTAGATAGTTACACGAGAACAAGAGAATGATTTCTAGTTGATTATATTTAACTTTAATAACTAGAAATTGTGATCTTGAAATATGCAGATGAAAGATAAAATATTTCTTTTACGGCTGCTTTTTCTTTTTGTTCTTGAGTTATTTTCAGATGATGAAGAATGAATTCTGCTTCTGTTGTTTTATATTAAAAGAACCCACTTGATTTTAATTGGCAAGACAATCTGTTGAGCTCAGCAAGACATTCGGTATGACAATCAAATGAACTGGCATGACTTTCGGTATGACAATCAAATGAACTGGCATGACTTTCGGTGAGACAATTGAATGAACTAGCAAGACTATCCTCCTCCCAGTGTAACTTTCGGTATGACAATTGAAATGACTTGGCATGACAATCGGTATGACAATCCAGATTGTCATGCCAGTTCAATTTCAATTGTCTTGCTGAATTAAACTGATTTAAATTCAATTTAAATTCTGAAAATTCTTAATATTAATTCTGAATTAATTAATCAATTAATTCAATTAATAAATAAATTAATCTTTGCAGATATAATTTATTTTCTTAATTAAATTATATGACTTAATTAATTAATAGAGAATTAATACTAATCCTGAGCAGCAACCATTCTTCTGAAAATCTTCTGAAAATCACTGAAAATTATGAATCAATTCAACCACTTCAATGTTGACACTCGATGTACTATCTGGTTCATGAGTGACTAACTTACGTGACGTTTCTTCATGTCTTGACTTTGATACTTGATTTTCTTCAGATTAAATCCTTATAATTCTTTGATACCCTGACGAGATCTCTGTCACTTGATTAAATCCACAATCTTGATTTGTATCACTGAGGCTTGATCAATTTCTTGAGCTTCTTCCAGTGAAGTAATTCCTCAAGTCTGTAGATGAACATTGTTTCTGAATCCTTTGATAGATGTTACTTTGTGAGATCTCTCTGACGGTAGATCCACTATTTACTTATTACATTCTTAGTTGAGTTGAGTTAAATCCTCGAATATACAAATAGGCTATGACATATGACTTACAGATCACAGCATCAGTTTCTAGGTTTCGTTTGGACTCCCACCAATAGTTAGCTTCTCCTTTCAGCATGTAAGAAGTGAAAATGGTCTTATATCATTCCTCAACACCTAGTATCTCGAAGGATTTTTCTATTTCTTTGATCCAGGCCCGTGCTTCAACGGGGTCAGCAGATCCTAGGAACTCTGGGGGTTTGAGGGATTTGAATGCTCTAAAGGCAGTAGCTGCAGTCTGTTGGGAAGCATGGGGTTGTGGTGTAATAGGCTGTTGGTTCAGAGTTGCTCTTAGCAGTTCCATAAATTCATTCATGGGGTTCCCTCTATGTTGGGTATTCATTATAGTCTAGGTCTTCTTCACTTTCCTCATTTACTATTGGGTTACCTCGTTGTTGGTTAACAGACTCTGCGGGCTGTGCCCTAGTTCCTCTTCTACGGGGTGGCATTGTTCTGATAAAGAAAATTGGTCACATGATTATAACATTTGGGTTATTTTATTCATATGTAAGCATGTCATTCATTATTTAATAGGTTTTATAAAGTGCAGTAATATAGAAATCATTTCTTAAGAATTGCTTAGATATATATTCATAAGATCTCCCATTTATATCTTGGAGATGAAACAACTAGCCGAGTTCATACATGCCTGATTACAATCTATCAGTACTAGTTCTAAATACTGAAATGAAAATACATAAGCCGTGTACCCTGAAAGGCTAGGAACGCTATCTACTACTAGAAATCCTATCAAAATTGGTGACAAGTCACTCAGCCTTCTTCAAGGTCTATTTCTAGTCACTAATCTTTCAGTCACTATCACTGCGAGTGAGGTCACGCACCCTCCTCATCGCTCCTGCAATCATCATCTCTGCATCCACTACCGGGATGTATCCTCCCACTGATGTCATCCTCATCTGAACCCTGGTACGGAGCTCGATCCCATCGATCTCTCTACGGGCTATGGCTGGGGAAGCAGCTCTAAAATCTCCTGGGTATCCTAGTCGGGTGGCTCTCTCAGTTGTCAGTGCCTGGCATAACTCAGCAATGTGAGCAGATGCCGCAGTGATCTCAGCGTTAAGCTGACCCACTATCCAGTCATGTACGGCTACATGCATGGTCGCCGGTGGTGGTAGAGGTGAATTTGGATCGCTAGAGGATATGTCATGGACCTCATGGAACTGTATGGGACATAGGGCTCTGGATCCCTGGGTGTGGTGTAGGAGAGCGAATAGCCTGGTGTGGGTACATCTCTACATCTCTCCATACTACGCCATTAGCTACGGGGACAGGAAGCTCAGTCTCCTCCTCTAGGACATCCTCAGTAGGGTCATCGTCTGAATCATCAATGGGTGGGCTCTCTGGCTTGGGAACGGGGTTACGCTCAGGAATCATGACATCATCAACAGGTTCAACCTCCCTCCTAGGCTCCACTAGTACTTGACACAATAGGCAAGGTATTACTAACTTAGAGTTGGAATTCCCTTGAGGGTAAAACAGTCAAAACTACCCGTGTAGCCTGACGACGAACTCGACTTGAGCTCTAATTGATTGTTTTATTATTCTTAGGTCTACGTATTTTATATCCTATCATTTCCAAGATTTGATAACCTAAGGCTCTGATACCATTTCTGTGGCACCCCAAAACCCGGGGTCAGGAGTCTCGGAAGCCACGCCATCTAAACTCACACAACTCACACTATAATATATAAATACTCATGCTACACGACCCCACACTTATCACACACACACTTACAGGTTATTGTCTTGGAAACGAACCATCATCACTAGAGAAATTTTATTACAACCCAAATATAATTAGTCTTACCGGGGAGTGACCTTTAGGTAAGGTTAGTCCGCTGGCCAAATATACGTTTCTTATTTCTTATCTTACATAAACCATACTTATAAATAAGCCAAACTATAAACAACTGAAAACTAATCCAGCTTATTTCGACTACCTGAGGTACATCACCAAATAATCTACGGAACAGCTGGCCATTTCCTACCCGTTTCTTGGTTGTGGTTCTCATGGCAGGCATCTTGATTCACTATTGTGTTGTGTCAATTTAAGAAAACAAGTGTGAGCTATAATGCTCAGCATAATAATATACAGTATGGAAATGACTGTATGATAGCATCATATATTGTATATATGTTTTATTCGAAAATAGTTTTTCCTTGGTGTCACACACCTTCTTACGAAAACAATTCTTTAAGGGGTTTTTTTATAACATGCGAATACCTTAGTAGTAATCCCAGCACCTAGGCTTGGGTTACGGTATTGCATATCAATTCTAATTGAAAGAGTTTGGACATTCGCTGGAGCCACCACATACAATGATCAGTCGTACTACGGAAGTAACCTTTTTTACTAGTAAAAGGACGAAACCGTCATCTCTCGGGTATCACCCTGGCCGCATTCGGGCTACGTGTCCCATTTTCGGGTATGCACATACTTCACAAGTTCCTTAGTACACTGAGTACCTTCACCTGCGGTACCTTTGGTAGCCCATCTAGCACACAGAGTACCAGAGTCTACCCCTCCATTTTCCTTTAATAGAATTCTATCAATCTCGAGAACTCGAACCACATCGAAGTTCCCCAAGTGTTTTGCTTGTTGATAGAAATAGTTTATCTCTTTAAGATATAAGTGTATATATATGTATATACGTACTTCCGAGAATTTCGGAGGAAGTACTAAGGATGTGAGTTGACCGTTGTCAACAGATAATTAATAAGGGGGAAAAGTTTCTTCTCGAAACTATATTCAATATAATAATAAGTCGGGATAATATTCACCGACGATCTGAAATTATTCGAATAATATTTCTAAATCAGAAAGTATGTTTTATATCAGGATCTATGATCTTTAAATAAATAACAATCCTTTAATAAATAATAGGTAATAAAATAATAGTCTATAATTAATTAAATGATAATTGATATTAATCATACCTCGAATGAGTTTACTCTCTAAAAGATTTATTTAAATAATATTTCTCAACTAATTTGTGTTTACATAATTAATAATCTACAATGATTAATCGGGTTTGAATAAATAAACGTTGAAGTATACTACTCCTATAATGAAGGAATACGTATATAATATTTATTATCCGAATCAATAAAATATAGTTGAGGGAATATGCTCGTTGGGAAATCGTTTTAAAAGTTCGAGGTGTTTTAATGTTTCGTAAATGGACGATGAGTCCCTTTAAAACGTACTATTATGGACTTATACCCGTCCTATAATATCTCCGGAATGATTTCCGGGTTTTATCTTAAATCCCGACCGACTCTCGGTCTTATGTAATACGTCACGCCTTAAATCGAAATAACATTTCACGATATATACTTATCGTACAACATCGTTATATTATGCGAAAATTCAACAACTACGTATCATGGCAAACACGGTATTTAAGCGATGATGGTAAAACAATAATTTCACAACACAACAGTAAAAATGGAGTTGGGTTTGTAAACTTTCCTGGGTATCTCGAGGTGGAGGATGCTCTAGGTTCCGCTCGGAAATCTATAACCATAAACATATTTCATTTCGTTAGGTTCCGTCCTAATTTACGGTAACTCGCACTCATGTGCTACTCATTATACACCCTCTCAACTCATACTACCCTTAACATTTCTTTTAAGTCATAATCACTTTATGGTCACTTCATTTTCCTAAGTATCTTGAGTTCATTCTCATTATCGTTGTCGGCTCCGCTTAAAGATTCTTACGGTTTCTACTCGCGCGGTCTCGGCTCCGACATTTTTATAAAATTGAAAAATCATCATTTTCACTTGAAATTTTTATGACAGTTAGGAAACTCAATATTTTACTCTCTGTAAAAATTTCATGATTTATGAATTCTTTTAAATTTATCCTTTATATTTTCAAAGTTCATAATTCGTAGAAGTTTTTATCGCGTAAATCACTTTTACTAAAAGACCATAACTTTTGATCCGTAAATCGGAATCAAGCGATTCAAGCGCCTAAACGATCCTTATAACATTTTATATCCTAAAAAAGGTTATTATTCAAGAATCTACAGTTTACAGCTTCGGGATTTTCTGCAGAAACTTAAAGTTACGGTTTGTTGGTTTTAACGAAGTTACGTTTACGATCGGGGTTTTGTTTACGCCTTAACTATCAACACAACCACCAACAATCATCATATCATCATCAACACACAAAATCCTGTTAAGAACATCATGTTCTTGAGGCAACAACAACCAACCTTAAATCTACTTAACTTAATCATCAAGATTTCATCAATAACACTTAGTAAGCTAGGTTTACTAACACCTACTAAATGGATCTTAAACATGAACCTTAAACAAAGTTAGGCCAAAGATTTTTTACCTTTCTTGAAAGCTTGAGATGTGTTCTTGAGGATGGTGGAGGCTTGGAAGTGCTTGGTATGATTTTTAGAACCTAAAACCACCATTGAAATCAAGAAACCAAAGAGAGGTTACTATTCACACTATTCACTAGTGAGTTTCTTGAATTTATTCCACCCATCAAACCTTGATAAAAAGAGATGAAAGATTTTTCTTACCTTAGTTTAGTTTCTAGGAGGCTTGGAAATTAATTGGGTGATTTTACAAGAACTAGAGCTTGGAGTTTTGAATTCCAATTCCCTTTTTTTTTTCAAATTGCCGAATGGAAGCTTTGTGAGGGGGGGTATTTATAGCACTTGGTTGCTTCTCTTGGATGGTTGGATGGTTGCTTCTTGGAAGGGGACTTGATATCTTTGCAACTTGATTTTATTCTTCCTAGGATAGCATTTTAGGTTTATTCCTTGTTGTCAAATCCATGGACATATCGTTGTAGCTTGCTAGCTTACAAGCTAATCTACAAGGTTAGCTCCTTAGCACACTATTTGCTAGCTAGCTTGGACATCCTATGGTTAGCTCACTATTTGATGAAGTAACCATGTTTACTTCCTTACCATGGTTTAGTTAGTTTGTTACGTTTAATTAATCGTTTACGCGTTCGCTCGGTTACTTAAACGTTCTCCGTAATACTTACTCGTAAGTGGTTCGCAATGAAATTTCTTTCGTATTTATTCGTTATATTTTTATTTATCCTACTTGAATATAAATCCGTAGGATTTTAGTCTCGTAGTTATATTGTGATTCCCGTAATCCTCGATAAGTCGTCATTACGGTCGTTTTTCAAAGTTCATTTTCTTCGAAAACTAATAGCGTTTACATACACTCATTTAGTACGTATAGTCGTAATATCAATTCTGAAACTCATTTTCTCATGCACTATATAGTGTGGGCTCAAAATTTTTTCCCGTCTGTCAGGGTTACTATTCATTAAACGTTTCACAAGGTCTCAAAATTTGAGTTATTACAAAGCCAAAGAAAATAAAGACCAGAGCAGTCAAGAAAGTGAAGCCCTCAACTCTCAGAGCCAAGTCCCTAACCAAAGCTCAAACCAAGGTCAACAAGGGAGATATCATGTACATCTGTGACATCTAGGAATTCTCTGATCTAAACCTCTATCTAGATGAACTGGAAGAAGTTAGAGGGATTGATGCTTACAGGAAGCTACCTGAAAGGCTAGTATTCAAGTACAAGGCAAGAAAAGAAATGACATGGCCACTTCACGGGATTCTTCAAGAGAGCCAATCTATACTGATAAAAATCTATTCATCTTTCAAGAAGAACTTTGGATTCAATGTGACAGCTAGAACACTAGTTCTAAAGAAGATTGAAGAACTGAGGAGTATTACAGCCAAAGATGCACTCCCGAAGACTTTAACTATTCCTTATACAGGAAGTAGAGTGCATCTAAGACCCTACTTGCTGATGGAATTCTTTGATGATAAGAAAGTTAGAAGATTCTTTAGACTAGAGGACCAGCTGAGCATCTCTAGCAATGAGACTCTACTGGAAATGCAAGAAATGCTAGATTTGTCAGAACCTGATGAACTTAAATTCCACAGACAGCTTCAAAATCATATAGAAGAAAACAACAGGAAGCTTGGAAAGAAATCCTAAACATCAAGAAAATAGATCAATCTGCTCAGGCTAGAGGAGCACCTTGAAAATGACTGTGAGCAAAACTTTGTACACTTTGTCTTGTAAATTCTTCAGCAAATATTGCAGCACTTTTTAGTTTTATCTACTACCTTTTAAATTTATATTTTTAGGGTGTTTTGTTATCATCAAGTTTCTCTTAATTTATGGCTACAATTCTAGTAGACATAAATTGGGGGAGATTGTTCGTAATATGTTGTGAACTTGATGATTACATTAACAAAACCTTAGTAGATTTAACTTAGTGAAAAATGTAGCACCCGACGGATGGTTCAATATAGTCCCGACGGATGACTAATTGATATCCATCGGGTGAGTAGCTTATGTAACAAAAAGTCATGTAGCACATTTCTACAAACATCTTTGTGTAGATTCTGTCGTAGCTTATGAGTCATGTAGACTGCTAGTAGATGTGCAGAATAGGTTGATTAAATGTAAAAATAAGATGTCTTGTAATTCTGCACAAATGAAATGGAGTCAAGTGATAAATGGCTACCTGACGGATGATTGACAAAGCTACCCGACGGATGATCAACAAGACAACCCGACGGATGACAAGCATGTACCCGACGGATGATCAATTAAAATATCTGTTGACAGTGACAAAACAGTCACATGCGTTGGATGTTTGTAAAAAGAATGTGGCAGCCTGTTTAATAGGAAATGAATAATAAAGGAGCATTACCATTTCCATGCAAGTTAAGAAGCTTATTAAAGATGCTGGAATAGAGTAGTAAAGCAGCATAGAGTTAGACTTGATAATTTTGTTTTATTATCTTGTCTTTTTGCTATGTAAATTTGGTGATATATAAACCAAGTGTAGCTAGTAGAATAAATTACTAAGCAAACACTTTTAGAGGAGAAATAGAAAAGGTTGTAACTGTTAAGAATTTCTCTGTAGTTTGTTTGTTCACTTGTAAAGTAGTTGTGAGACAATTTGTTCTTCACAGAGTTCTTAATTCAATATATATATATATATATATATTTGATGGATACTTTTAAATCCACCAGAAAGTTTTAAAGACTTGTATTTTTATTACTATGTGTTTTTGATTTATTTAACTTGTGATTCCACACCTTGCAAATCAAAACACTTATATATATAGTTTGAGTTAGAACATTTTATTGTTCAAGAAAAAGTTTACTAGAATTACATTCAACCCCCTTCTGTAATTCTTGTTGCATTGTTAGGGACTAACATAAACTTACAATGATTTATTTTATTAACTTTAAATAAGTTTATTTTATAAATCTAAATTAGTTTATTTATATAAGTTATATTTAAGTTTATTTTATAAATAAATTTAGTTACAATTTAAAATTAAATAAAAAGAAAAGAAAAGAAAAGAAAAGAAAAGAAAAAGAAAAAGAAAAGAAAAAGGAAAAGAAAGGAAAAAGAAAAACATAAAAGAAAAAGGAAAAACAAAAAACAAAAATAAAAAAAGGAAATCAAATGAAATGGTCGTAGGTTAGCAATAAGCAAAAGAAATTAAAGCAACCTGGTGACATTCATTTTGTTTAAGTACAAGATTTGTATTGGTCGCAGCTTGGAAATAAGTAAAAGAAACCAGGCAAGATGGTCTCAGGTTGCAAAATAAGTAGTCGCAGGTTATACTTCTGAAGTCATGGTCGCTAGTTAGATTTTGGTTAATAATTCTAAGTGCCAAGAATCCCCCTCTGGTCGCAGCTTACTCCTCAGTCAGAAGTTTATTGATTCATTCAATTAATTTGTGTGGTTAATTTTCAGCCACATGTTGCAATTGAATATAAAGTATACACTCAGTAGAAGAAGCATTTGGCAATTGAGATGGAATTGTTCTGTTCATCTTCTCTCCCAAAGAGCTGAAGAACTGAAGTAAAGAGAGACAGAAGAGATATACACACAAGTTTATATCAGTTATTTTTTTCACTGGAGTAACGTTATAATGCCCGATTTAACTCTTGTATATTCATTGGGGGCATTATAAACATTTCCCGGTAATTAAATCCTTAGATAAATGAAATCTCGGTCATTGTATAAGATTTAATTTGTTGATCTTTGTAGAAGCTAGGGACTTTGTTATTCTTAGATTGTAGCCGGTTAATTTATTTACCAGAGTATAGCAACACCCCTCGCGGATTTATATATGAATATATACTTCACCGAATATCTTGTGTTTCTCATTTTATTGTTTCAAACACTATTCACCTCAAGAACACCGAACCACTAACCGAACACTAAATTATATATCCGCAAAAGATTCGAAATTTTTTTTAATTTAGTGAGTATCGTATTAAACCCCCCTTCTACGATACTTCGGGACCTAAAATTGGTATCAGAGCTGACTGATTGATATACAAATCAGGATCCTTAGCCCAGTGCAGCTTGGTATGCGGAAACTGTTTGAATTAACGAGAAATCATGTTAAATAAATTTATTTTATAAATTTGCATCTACCTAAATTTATTTTGTAAATTTGATTTAACAAATTTATTTTTTATATTTAATTTAAATAAGTTTATTGTATGAACTTAATTTAAATAAATTTATTTTATAAATTTAATTAAATTAAATTTTCACTAAAATTTTAGTAAATAATTTTTTTTAATTTAGATTGTTTTAATTTCTTAATTAATTTAGCTACCAATTTTGTTTAGTTGTACTAGTACCTGATTGTAAAGGAATTGAAATTGGCAGCTACTTGGCAGATTCAGTTTGGAAGCCTTGAAAACTTGTACGTACACGTGCATGCAAGTACAGAGAAACAAATCAAACACGGGTTGACAGCATGTAAAGCAAATGCGCAGATAGTTTTTCTTGCTGGTTCACGCACGGAGTTACCGAAGGTCGCAGCTTATAGTCTTAATTTTTTTTATCAAGTAGTAACATGTGACCACATCTCATTGGAGTCGCAGGTTAGAAGGAGGCATATAAGAAATAAACCAAGTGCTGCACTGGAAGCAACATGGTCGCAGGTTAGTAATTCATGGTCGCCAGTTAGGAGTCGCAGGTTAGCACTTGACCAATTCTGTAGCCCCAAATTTTTATTTCTGATTTATTTATTTTTTCATAAAATTTAAAATTCTTAAATTTAAATTTTTCTTAGATAATAATTTACGTTTTATTTAATTTTTAAGAAAATTTGAAATTCTTGAAAATTAGATTTTACGTAAATATTGATTTTTGATTAATTTATTTTTTAAGGAAATTAAAAATTTGAAAATTTAAATTTTTCTTAAATATAAATTTAAGGGTTCTCAAAGTATTGGTAGACTCGAGATTACTCCGGGCTTTTAAAGTTTATTCTAATCTTTCGAAGAAAACGAAGATCATGTGTTATTCAGACGGAAAATTCCCGAACACGGAAATTGAAGATAATGGTTTTCTAATTCCAATGAAGTTAATTTCAAGACCTATAGAAGAAAATTGTGGAACTTCCTTAAGGGCTTACTCTATAGGATGCCACTAGGTTTTCAGATGCAGGAAAATAATGAAATTTCTACGAATATAATATTTCTCGAAGATTTTGAGACAACTCTAATGATTCCAGATTATACAATCACACAGTGGTTTGTACCAATCCTACATTTATCCAGGAATCACAGAGATCAGAAAGGTAGAAATTTTGGAGGTTAGAGAGAATAGTAGGGACATACAAACATCTCAGTTAAATGCAGTATAGTTGGAACCTCAGGACAAAATGTAAGAGTTACTGATAGATGAATCAGAGGAAGCTCAGGTAGAAATACTTGAGGGACTAGACGTCAGGGCAGTATTTCACATATCAGGGAAGTTTAGTCGCATCGGATTCAAATGGAGTACAGAAGCTATATCCAAGGATCAAGCCTATCTATTCTGAAATAGAGACTCTTTAGGATTCAGTTCAAGAGGTGGTTACAAGACTGAGATTGGGACAGAAACAGGATTTGATAGTTACAGTTCTGACAAGATATATGTAACAAGTAACTATCAAGGGTTTTGCTACAAAAAAGACAAGAAGCTTGACAAACAAGGATGAGTAGGGATTCAGTTGAAGAGTTGTGACAAAGGTGGAATGTTTTCATAGGGAAGCAGCCAGTCAAAACTTATAGTGCATCGGGAAAGAGTTAGGATGTATCAGATGTTGAGAAGGAAGATCATGAATATCTTGCTTTCATAGCAATCTCTAAAGATGGTCCAACTCACATATCTCAGGTTCAAATTCTTGAACCACTGCAATATTTTGTTTTCAATATTCAATGCATGTTAAGGTCATAGTGTTTAAATGTTTAACACTCACACAAGCATTATAGCATCACACATAGATAATGCTGAACTACTTCACTAGATTATTTTCTGGTAACTAGGATTGATGTTTAACTTATGTATGTTACTTAATATGATCTTAAATATATGTTTGAATATTTATTGAACATGAGTAATTGCTTTAGTGAGATATATATTTTCCAGCATATGAGACCTTTATTTATACTTACAATCTGTATCCTAATACAATAAGATTTATTCATTTGATCTAAATTGTTCGTTAAGATGTATTAGTTTAAATTTGGATTGAGACAGCTAGATGAGATACTTCAACAGGATTGGACTAGATATAATTAGTGATTTGTTTGTTAATTCTATTTGTTTCATATCATGCATATCTTGCTTAATTCTTATACGTAATATTTCCGAATGAATGCCATGTATTCTTAATTCAATGCTTGCTTATTTCAATACCATAAATAGATTTTTTAGTACTTGCATTAATCTAGAAAAGCATGTTTAGGATTACAATAGGGAAAAGAACGTTAGTCCTCCTTATGCAAGGTTGGAACCATTTTCCCCCTAGCCTAGAGACAAATTTGTCAAGGGTATGAAAATGGAGAAAATGGTCAGTCAAAGATAAGAATTAGCATGATAAGGGTGTAGCTGTTGGTATCTTTATTAATAATAATATTTGTAATCCATTTGGACCCAAAATGATAAGTTGGTTACCAAGAAATGTTAATCCATTTGTGAGTGCAGGACATAACAGGTTAATTGAGTCATATGTATTCTTGCTAATTTATACTCAAGGCATGTGATCAAAGAAAGAGCCTCACAATCAAATGTGATTGACAAAAGCTATTCCGTCAATAATCTTTGAAGATGACAACAAAGGTTTTCATTATGGGACAAAGCTATGAAGAAAAAGAGATGTCATCATGGATTTAACAATTGATATCACTGATAACAACTAATTATTGGAGTCATTGATAACAGTTGAAACATATTTCTTGTTAAAGAATCAAGGCACAAATCCTATTATCAGAAAGTTCTGCATCAAAGGACAAAATGTCAATTCAATGAAGGATTAGTGTCTCATCTGAAGCAAGAAGCTTGAGAAGCTTGCTCTTGTTATAGTAAGAAAAGGAAATGCTCATGGCTAGACTGAAATCTCAGGAAAGGTGAAGTCAATGGTTTCTACCGTAAAGCTTCATCTAACAAAAATTTAGCTATGGCATTAGAAGCTCTCACCCTTGAACATCAACACAAGGAACTCTTTTGTAAAAAGGGGTTCGTGAGAGTACTGCCTCATCTGGAATTCAGAAGGATGAAATATGTGAGGCATGTCAGAAAAGAGAAGTCAAAGACAACATCACATCAAAGTTAAGATATACCTTAGTGATGTTTGATGACTACACTTAACAAAAAGTTGTTGTTCGTACGTTCTCAAGACAAGATATCACATATGGTGATTGATAATATCTGAAGATCAAGCTGGAAGCAACTATAAAAGAAATGATCTTATGGTCAGATAATAGGACTGAATTCAAGAAGCAGTTCTGATTAATATCTGTAACATCAAGAATATTCTGAGACATATTCAGCACTAGGAACTCCATGTCAGAATGGAGTGGTACAAAGAAAGAACCGGAACTTGATTAAAGCTACAAGGGCAATATCTAGATAATCAAGACATTCTAAATACCAAAGGGATGAAGCAGTCAATACAATTTGCCACAAGTAAGATTAGCCCTCGATCAGGATGTTTACATGAAGATCACTAATGAGTTAATGGCCAACGGAAGCAAACACTGGATAACCTGAAAGTGTTTGGAGAGAATATTCTACAAAAGCAAACAATGAAATGTTTTCAGTTGTTTGAAGATCTTAGCATTTACAGCTAAGACTTGTAAGCATATTCTTCATGGCTACTCAGTGGAGTCTACAACCTACAGGGCATTTGTGGTTGATCAATAGAAGATGATTGAAAGTATAAGTGCACAGTTCAACAACTCCATGCTCTAAGCTGTTACATGAGAAATTAATGGTATTGATGATTTATATCCAAGTAGTGGAATGGCAGTGTATAATATAACTTATTATTTCAATGAAGCCAGTCAGCAAGGGAAAGGATTTTCAGGAAATCCCAGTAATAGCTTAGGGGGGCAATAGAAGGATCAACTAGTCAGACACAACACAACATTGAAAATCAGAGGACACTAAAGAACATATCTGCTGAGACAAAGGGTTTGATGTCAATATTATTCCTAGAGTCTAGTTCTTAAGTGATCCAGATGGTGGAGTAATGATTAGCAGGGCTACTAAGTGTGAATGATTATTTCTCTAGTTTTCTATCTAAAGAAGAAACTGAGAAAGTTACAGAAGCTCTAATAGATCTGGATTGATAGGGAGATTACAAAGCAAGATGAACTCAATCAGTCAGCAAGCAGATCGAAGGGAAGCTGGTATCCAAACCAGATGACAATTTTATAATTGGTACAAGGATGACCAGAAGCCAAAACTGAATGGCAATGGCATTGTTACGAGGGATAAGGCCAAACTGGATGTAGGTTATTATCTGGAAGCAGTATCTAACAGAAAGCACCAGTGATGAGACTTGAGGATATTATGACATATTAGGACCTGATGCACATTCAAACTTGGAATTGGACTCTAGTAGATGTGTACAAGTGCACTTCTGGTTGGTGAGTCAAAGGAGCAAGTCAATGCACAACAGTTCATGAACTTCGCAATTGCAGATTTATTGGACTATGCATATCTCTTCTTCACAAGCTCACTTCAGGTTGGTATGAACTAGTATACTACTCAAGAAATCGTCAAGGACATGGTATGGCACTCTAACTGATATTGCAATTAAATATGAACTAGTAGAGTTATCATATTAATAACTCTCTTATCACTAGGCACAAACATAATTTTATATATGTGCATTGATATAATGATAATGTTATATGTTGGTCTACTAACAAAAACTTGTGCAAGATTAAATAGACAGCATGTAACGTTCTCAAGATGCCAAAGTGTAAGGTTCTAAGTGGATCTTAGAGAATCAAATCTTATAGCTATTAACAAGATTATTAGATACCTTAAGGGACTATCAACTATTGGAGTAAAGTACCCTAAAGATATTGTGCTTAACATGTTTGGCTATAAAGATATAGATTACGCAGGTTGTAAGAAAGACAGGAGATGCATCTTTGAAGCTGTCAACTTAAGTGACAGGAGAAACGTCTCGGGATGTTGTAAACTTCATGGAAGAAGATTGATTTCTTGTTATGATAAGAAACAACTTCATATCCAACAACTCTGTGGAACACTCTATGACAAGGCACCTTCACACCATATATCATTTATTTCGAGAGCATGTCTTTTAATCAAAGAGTTACTTTCAAAAACACTTATTTAATCACTTATTAAAGTTAATTTTTCAAGATTAGTTTGTAAGTGTGGGATATCATTTATTGCATATTAGTTGGAAATCCCATCTGTAAGGAATTCTTAATATAATTTCATAATTATTAAATCTTCAATATTTAAAGGACTTGTGAATTTATCAGCAATCCAGTACCTCGTACTTAGTGCTACTATCTTGATTATCATGATTACAATGTCAATAAACATTTGTGCTAATTAACTATTATAGCATTAAGTTTGAATATTATTTTAATTGATTTA
Source organism: Apium graveolens (assembly GCF_009905375.1). Lineage (NCBI taxonomy): Eukaryota > Viridiplantae > Streptophyta > Magnoliopsida > Apiales > Apiaceae > Apium > Apium graveolens. Next base: position 91,724,485 of record NC_133650.1, on the reverse strand, counting down.
AATTAAATATTATAGCATTAAGTTTAAATATCAGTCTCATAATTTAAATTGTATTAAAATAATATGCAACATAGTTATTTGTATCATGTACGAATAATTGTGATACTTTTAGTATTAGTGGTATTATTTAGAATTTTTATTCTAAATAATCAATGATCATTTCTAAAATCACTAATATTGAATGCTGAAGTATTTTTTAAGTTATGTGTATAAAACTCTCAACATTTTATATGCTTAGAAAGTATTTCTAAAATTACTAATCATCGAGAGAGTGATTGCCATGTATATAAGTCATATATCCTATTGGTGATTATTCAACGATAATTATAAATATTTAAGTGCTAGTATCTAACTCATAGATATTCAGTATTTATTTATTTAGTATTTATTTTGGGAAGTTTGGATTATGGAAATTGAAGTAATTCAATGATTTTATTTTGCTCCATAATTCAAACTAACTTAAAATAAATAAGCAGCATGATTTATTATAACTAAATCTGTCAACAATTGATATCTAGTATATTGATTGTAACATATGTGTTATAAGTTAATTATGAGATTTTGGTTTTAGTGAATTTAGCAATGTTCACATCTCAAGAATTCACTGAAATCAGAATCATGATTGTAGCATGATTAGTTGTATGCTAATTTTTGACTTGTATCAGTTAATGATATTTAGATAAAAGTTTAACTATGAACTAATTGTGAAGTATTAGTATTTATGGCATTACTTAGAACTCCTCTAAGTAATCAATACTTATCCTCGGTCACTTATACTAATATAAAAAGTGTAAAAATCTTTCTTAAAGTACAACTATGGTTACAGTGTTTGATGCTTTATTAGAAGTAACCATATGTTATCCACTTAGAATAATTTTTATACTTATTTGCATGTTCCTAAACACTTTCATAATAGTTGCAATACTCAATTGATCAAAGTATATGGAACTTAGAATGTTTTTCTAAGATTGCAAACAAGACAATGTTGGTAAATGTTGCTTTATTTATTGAACCAATATTGTTTGAGATATTACAGTTGTTAGGAGTTAAAAATTGTATAGTTTATGCAATTGAATGCTAATGTCTATTTGATAGATAATTGGTATTTAATTCATTAATATCTTATGTTAATATATTTGAATTATGATCTTAGACGATTCCATGTCAAATCAGTTTCATGATTTAAATTATATTAAAATAAGGTGCAACATAATTATTAGTATCTAAAATACTTGAAAAGTATCAATCAATGATATATTTTTAATATTTTGTTGCAGATAATTGTGAGATTTTAAGTGCTAGTGAATTTATATGAGTTGCTATATCTGACAGATTCACTACAATTTGAAATCAGCAGCATAGTCATTATTATTAAGATTATTTATCAATAAACCATGTTGCTGATAATAATTTTATAAAGATAGATTATGGAGTTTTTGACATAAATGGGAATTGCTTAGACTTTACCCTAAGTGATCAATGCTTTTACAAAAACTCATTCATATGAAAAGACAAAATCTTTTTTTCTCTTCTTAATACTGCTAGGTCATCAGTCTATGTCTTATCAAATCACTTATCTTTTTAGGCATAAAAACAGACTTGTGCACTCGAACAGTTTTAGGAGAAAATCAAACTTTTTTCTACATTGGTGATTTCTTATTTCATTAAAATCTTTTGAAATCACTATTGTACATCATTTCTCTCAAAAGATTAAATGAATAAATTTCATCAATTATAGATCTTAAATGCATTTTATCTCTACATTGCCATATGTTCTGTGATACAGGTTCAGCCTCCAATGGCCTTCTTTCATTTGATAATCATGAGGTTGAAAACCCACAACTTCTATCCCAGACTATAAAGACAAACACAGAAACAGAACCAACCTGAAAGGAATATGTCCTAAGTCCAATCATGTATAAGTATTTAGGAATAACTTTTATGTAATCTGTTTTTGATTTCATTGATATTAATAAAAGACTTGTTTTGTTTTTATTACGGGCTTTATCTATTTAAGTGTTTAAATAAGATATACCATAGTTTAGAGTAAAGCTTTTTATGGATTATGATGAGATCATAATAGTGAGACCTAAAAAGACGATAACTCTAAACTTAAATAGTTCCTGGTCATAGGATTACTAACTGGTAATTAATAATCCGCAAAGATCGGTACATACTATGCTTGCTTCATTATGAAGGATGTCTGTTCTCATAGACATTTGTGTGGTGACACTATAGCTAGAATGTAGGTGCTTATTATAGAATAAGTTCACTGAACATGACTCGCACAGCTGAACAACTGATGGAGTTCACTCACGTGTCAGCAGTTGTTCACATAGTGATAGTTGTACAAGTATCCTTAGACTTGAGGTCATCATAGTCATCTTGTGTACACTGAACTATGCTTTGGTTTAGTTCTTAGTCTCCAGGGACAATTATTAGGGCTCTTCTGGGTATAGGAATTTATACACCAAGATAGTGTATGATCAATAAAGGATCTACCCCTTCCAGTGAAGAAAGCGAATGTTCAAGGCTGATCCACTTATGCTAGTTCAGGAATCTCTGGCCAGAGTGAATGAAATTAGAAAGGAGTTTCTAATTTGCATAGAACTTCGCATAATAAATGGTAAGCAAGTGATTAAATTAGATAGGCTTGACACGAGATCCATGCCTTGTATTTAATCGGGACATTGTAGGGTAGAAGGAGTTTATTGTACGGTAACTATTCACTGAATAGGTTCTTGGTATTCTAAGCAGTAGTTCATATTATCCGGATAGTCGCGATATGCTGAGAAGTATCTCTCACGATGTAGAATAAATGTGATTAATTAATTAATCATATTTAATAAATTAGAGAATTTATATAAATAATGATAAAATAGTTTTATTATTATTTATTTCTACTACCGGCTTAATATTGAACCTACAAGGTCACACCATAAAAAGAGAATGATTTAATGGTGGAGGAATTAATTAATAATAGCTAAATAATTATTTATTTGTGAAATAAATAATTAATTGGCAAATTTAATAATTGATTAAAAGAGATTTAATTGATTATAAATTAATTAAGAAAAGTTCTTAATATTATTAATTAAAGGATTTAATTTTTGGAAATTAAATCAAGAAAGAGAATTATTTCTAAAGTGTTTAGAAAAAGGATTAATGATTAAAAGGTGTTTTAATTATTAATGAGAATAATAAATGGGATAATAATAATAATATTTATGGGAAAATTTCAGCTGAAAATTTTGCCTATAAATACACTATTATAGACCCTAATTTTATTCCCACCCGAAAACCTAAAAAGTTTGGAAAACCCAATTCTCTCCACCTCCTTCCTCCTCCTTAACATCGTTTTCTTGGTGGATACCGGTAGAGTGCTTCACACTTGAGGAGCAACTGCTAAGGATCTCTGATCGTTGTCTCCGAATTATTTTTAAAGGTTAGATTCGATCCCTCGAATTTTTATTCATGATCTGTATGCTTTTATTTGGATTTTGTATGTGTAAAAGTGTTTTGCCATGCCCCCACTGCGTTTAAAATCCAACATTGGTATCAGAGCATAGGTTGTATGCATATAGATCTGTGGTAAAAATTTCAGAATGTGCTTGTATGAATTATTTATGATTTTTACAAGTTATATCATGGATTAATTTTGTCTGATGAGAAATCGTTTCTCAGAATAATTTTGAATGTTGATCTGGGTTCTACAAGTGTTGTAGATCGTCTGGGTATTTTTTTCATAATTTTATGATGTATAAATTTTTAATTATGAATTTTTGAAGTTCTTGTAATTAAATTCGTAATTAAATAATTATATATATAGGGCTGAGTTCTATGGAGTCCACCTTTTTATCGGAGTCCTCGGAGCCCATCTACGTTCTGCACTGATTATATAAAAAAGAAAAAGAAAAAGAAAAAGAAAACAAAAGAAAAAGGAAAAACAAAAATAAAAACAAAAAACGGAAATCAAATGAAATGGTCGCAGGTTAGCAATAAGCAAAAGAAATTAAAGAAACCTAGTGACATTCATTTTGTTTAAGTATAAGACTTGTACTGGTCGCAGGTTAGAAATAAGTAAAAGAAATCAAGAAACCAGGCAAGATGGACGGAGGTTGCAAAATAAGTAGTCGCGGGTTATACTCCCGAAGTCCTGGTCGCCGGTTAGAATATGGTTAATAATTTTAAGTGCCAAGAATCCCCCTCTGGTCGCAGCTTACTCCTCAGCCACAAATTTATTGATTCATTCAATTAATTTGTGTGGTTAATTTTCAGCCACATATTGAAACTGAATATAAAGTCTACCCGGTAATTAAATCCTTAGACAAATAAAAGTTAGATCATTGTATAGGATTTAATTTGTTGATCTTTGTAGAAGCTAGGAACTTTGTTGATCTTAGATTGTAGCCAATTAATTTATTTACCGGAGTGTAGCAATACCCCTCGCGGATTTATATATGAATATATATTTCCCCGGTTATCTTGTGTTTCTCATTTTATTATTCCAAATACTATTCACCTCAAGAACACATAACCACTAACCGAACACTAAATTATATATCCACAAAAGATTCGAAAGAATTTTTCAATTTAGTGAGTATCGTATTCAACCCCCCCCCCACCCCCTCTTCTACGATACTTCGGGACCTAACATCTATGTTGTATCACGACCCAACCAGGTATGTTCAGAGGAGAAGCTTTCATCATAAAGATGCTTTGAAACATCGTTACACTCAAGAGGATACTGAAGTCATTGAACCTTACTATGAAGAGAATTATAAAAGCCCACCCGTTGGGGTAAAGCTGACGCGGATGAATCTTGAGCTCGGCCAGAAGCCTCGGAATGAAGGGATGTAGGGGAAACCTTAGCCCAGACTTCAGAGCTGCCTAGTACACAAATAGTCTCTAGGGGATGAGATTGCAATCCCTTTCACTAGGCTTAGCCTTACGAATCTCCAAACAATTGGGCCAAGAGTAAGTCGACTGAATCTCTTCAACATCCTTTACACGGAGCATACTCCGGTGGTGGAATGCATCAAAATGGACCGTACTTGGGGTACTCATCCGCCCTCTCATCAAGCATGCTCTTCAGACTGTTAGAACAACGGTTAATAATGAAAGAAGAAACGGGAGCTATACCTTGCAGAGAGCGAAGAGTGGCCCTCTTGTGCATAGCTTCCTTCTGGGAGAAAGAGGACTTGCTAGAAACTTGACCTTGAGACATCTTTGAAATGTTTGAGAAAGATTGAGAGCGTGTAAAAAGTTTAAGAATTTGAGAAGTTGAGAAATGAAAGTGTGAATGAAAATGAACACATTTCATCTTCTTTTATAGGAAAAGAGCTACCTTCTACAACAGGTCGTAACTCTGCCTGGTTCGTGCTAGCATGTAACCCTCGAAATAACACCGGAAATGGTGAGGGAAAACGATCAAAAAATAGGAAAAGATGACATGATAAACGAAGAAAGCGATGCAAGACACCGCTTATCCTATCAGTCTATCGAAAATAGCCTGACTGAGACTAAACATAAGTCATTAGTCTTAGTTAAGGGCTAATTACATTAATCACCATGATTAGCAAAACTTCTAAAGCTTAAAACAAGATTATCTTTTCAGCTAAAACAAGTTCTGTGAAGGCCAGAGCACTCACGAATAAGAGAACAAAATGTTCTCCTCTTAGCGGATCAGACTACCCTACAAGAGACTCCCGAGGCCTGCTAAGAGCAGCCCTGGCTGACCAGCCAACAAAAGGAGGCCTTACGATTGACCAGGAGCCTTTGTAGGAGATCCTGGAAGGCCACAAGATCCATTAAGACTGGCCTTAGCCTACCAGCCAAGAAAAGGAGGACTTATGGCCGACTTGGAGCCTCTGTAGGAGAGCCCGGAGGGCCCCAAGATCCATTAAGACTAGCCCTGGCCGATCAGCCAACAGAAGGAGGCCTTATGGCCATCCAGGAGCATTTGTAAGAGAGCCCGGAGGGCCCCAAGATCCATTAAGACTAGCCCTGGCCATCCAGCCAACAAAAGAAGGCCTTATGGCCGACCAGGAGCCTCTGTAGGAGAGCCCGGAGGGCCCCAAGGTCTATTAAAACTAGCCCTGGATGACCAGCCAATAAAAGGAGGCCTAATGTCCGACCAGGTGACTCTGTAGGAGAGCCTTGATGCCTTCCAATGTTATTCTGATGGCTCTCTTGAGAAATTTTATACGAATTCATAAGAAGGGATTCACCTCCATAAGAAACAAGTTTCATGAAGACTAGAACGTCCACGAGAACAAATTCCATAAATATCAAAATGTTGGTGAGAACAAGTTTCGTGAAGACCAGAGGGTTCACGGAAATAAGTTTCGTAAAGTGTAAAGCGTTCACCGTAACAAATTCAGAGAACTTTTCCTCCCGGCCGATCGGACCACCCTAAGAGTGGCCCTAGAGCCTAGTAAGAGTAAACATGGCTGACCAGGCTATAATTGAAGTCTTAAGGACGAACAGAAGCTCCTATAGGAGAGCCCCGAGACCTTCAGAAGTTGTTTCGGAGACTCCTATGAAGTCTCTTGGAAATGATAACTCTCAGCGGAACTAAGTTTCGTAAAGACTAGAACATCTATGAGAATGAGTTCGTTGGGGTACAGATATCCTACTGTTACGTGCTGATTCTCAATGATCAGGAGAAGCTCAGGATCTGGATGTTTTGGATGTAATCAGTATTTGATGTGCCATCGGGATTTGATGCCCATCAGTATCTGCAGAAATATCAGTATTTGAAGATAGTTTGTTGTGATGATTAAGTCTGTTCCTTATTTTGAGGGATGAATATCTGTTCGTTCAAAGTGATAGGACTTTGTATATTCAGTTAGAGATATGTATCATTTTCTGTTAGTAATTGATAATGTATATCCTAGACTGATTTGTAGCAACTGTGTATTATATTAACACAGTTTAGGTCATCACATAGTATGTAACATGTTCACAGGGCATATGACGGACTTCAAAATCCTGACCTTAAATTGCATCTCAAGGCTTCTACCATCTCTGTGAAAGGAATTCTCTCTGAGCTTGCTGCTATGAAGACATCTCACGCTACTTTACAGATCAAGATTGATGTTTTTATGATCAATCCACTTACCTCAGCTGAACTCATAAGTGTAAACACGATTGTTAAAGCTGTGGTTCAATCTCAACAAAGCATGGATCTCGCTTTTCTTCCTTGGAAGATAAAGTGTCTTCAATATCTGATAAACTGGATGCTATGTTTTCTTTTCTTTCAAATCCTTATGCCAAAAAGGGGGAGAAGATAGTTGTCATAAAATGTACACCAGATTCTATTCAGTTAAAAGATAAAGATACTGATGCTGATGGTGATAAGAATCCAGTTGCAAATGTTCAAATTGCTCCTTTTGCTCAACAACCTCAATATTCTAGAAAATCTGGTTCAGGACAAGTTAAGTCTACTGGTGCTCATGAAGTTAAGCACAAGACTAATGTTGATGCTCCTGAAACTAGTGATGTTACAATCTCTAACATAGCAGATGCTAAATGATTATTCTTTCCTTACAGATATAAGGAAACAGGTGAAGAGATTGTTTAGTACTACAAGGATAAGAGGTTTGAGCAAAAGAATGCCATAAATGCTCTTGGGTTGATAACTGAAGAATTTCCTGATCTAACAACTGAAGAAGCAGTTATGCAACCGAAGGAATTAATGGCTCAAATTGAAGCTGAAGCAAATACCTCTAAAAGAAGAGGAAAAAGAGGTGGAAGAACTACAAGAGCCAGAGGAAGAACAGGAAGAGGAAGAAATTCTAATTCAAGTCGAGGTTCTTCAATTATTCTGCAATTCTGAATATTCTATTCAGAGAAGGTTTTGTTCCTGTGTAAGGAAATGATGTAAAACAAGAAGCTGAGGATGCTGAAGAATTAATTGTTCCCGAAAAGAAGAAATCAACCGCTGACATTGCTTAAGTTGATGTAACTAATGCAAATGTGTCTCTTGAAGCAGACACAAATCCTGAGAAAAAGGCAGATCCTAATGCTGTGAATCTGAAAGCTGACTTTGATACTGATGAGAAGGTGATCAAAGTATTAGATGAATCAGTTCTTAATACAACAATTGTTTCTCATAACTCAGAGGCTGATGAATAAGAAAGAACTGACAGAAGGAGAGCTAATCAAGCATGTAGTGACTATGTGCAAAGAATTTTAAATTCAAGGAGAGAGCTATGGCAGAAATCAAAAGGGAAGATTCATGATTTATCTACGGGGTATGCTCCTCTTAGCAAGAAGGATAAAAGATGGAAATATATTTATTCATTCAGTTATCCTAGAGAATTCAAGCATATTGAAATTATGTCAGCAGGACTTAGAGATTCTATTTCAGAACATGAGGATATTGATAAGTCCATCAAGACACCTTCTTGGGTGGAACATAATGAAAAACTAAAGCTTATCAAAACTCGTACTAGATGAGGTATTGTTCATTCTGGAATGGAGACTCTGAGGTATAGTTTACTTGACACAGATACTCTGACTGACAATCTTGGAGAGAGAATTATTCCTTCACATCTTGAGAAAGTTGAAGCTGTGAAGATTGTATATAGAAAGATAAATGATAATGATGTCAGAGAGGAGATTCTGTACTTTTTGAGAGATGGTAAAGTAAAAAGATTTACATTGCAGCAACTCTTGATGAAGAATGTGACAGAATTGAAATATATTCACTATCTTCTTAGAGTTAAGGACAATGTCACCAGAAACTGGTCTTCTATGATACTTGAGAGTATCAGAAGAAGAGTCATAAGCAAAGAAGACAAATACAATGGTGAGTATGTTCCTATTTATAGAACTTACACTGGTCAAGAAATGAAGATGGAAAAGGGAGTTGTAGTTCTAAAAGTTTTTCTCAACAATCCTCAGTTATGTTTCAGTCCTGATCATGAAGACGTCAGCTTAAGCTTTATGTTAATTGGTAATCTTGAAATAACTAAGAGTTCGATTTCTAAATTAAGATCATCCATTTATCAGCTTAGGGAAGATACTGAAGAAAAGAAAGAGTTGAAGAAAAAGCTTGTCAAGGTCCTTCAAGATAAGGTGGAAGAAAGGTTAAACAAATTTCTGGAAACAACTGTCAGTTATCTTAGGATACTGAAGTAAACCTTATTCCTTGTACATTTTGTAAATTGGTTTTGGCATCATTGATAATGGAATTTGTGCTTCATTATATTAAGCATAAATTGGGGGATATTGTTATGTGTTGATTCTCACTGATCAGGAGAAGCTCAGGATCTGGTTGTTTTGGATGTCATCAGGATTTGATGTGCCATCAGGATTTGATGCCCATCAGTATCTGCAGAAATATCAGTATTTGAAGACAGTCTGTTGTGAAGATTAAGTCTATTCCATATTTTGAGGGATGGATATATGTTCGTTCTGAGTGATAGAACTTTCTATATTCAGTTAGAGATATATATCATTTTCTGTTAATAATTGATAATGTATATCCTAAACTGATTTGTAGCAACTGTGTATTATATAAACACAGTTTAGGTCATCATATAGTGATTAACTCGAGCATTGTACGACCTAGCAGCTCTCAAGAACATTAGTATTTTTTGAGAGAGTTTGTAACAGGTTTTCTCAGAAATATAAAGAACTGTTATATTTTTATACTTGTTCGAAATGTTTATACAATTGTATCCAACCCCCTTAAACAATTGTATCTTTATTGGAAAATAATTGGTATCAGAGCTCACTAATAAATTTATAATCAGAAGCGATCTAAACATGTCTCTGAACAAGAATGAAAGTAATAAAGTCCTCATTCTGAAAAAGATTGAATATCCTACATGGAAGGTGAAGATGCTTATTGTAACGCCCTCCAAACCCGGGTCAGAAGTTTGGGGACCACAACACACGCACACCATATATAAACCTGTTTATGAATATAATAATGTATATGAAATGACCCTACTTACCGTAATCCACGGATCGACGCAGTTTAAAGTACGTCCACAAGACAGAATCTTATTTATTATACAAACGTACCAAATACCAGTTTATTTATCCTACAACGAACGTTTAAACTTTATTATAAACTATCAACACAACCAAGCCGAACATCTTCCGCTAGTATATTCCATTTCAACCTGGATACCTAGCGCGCACACTTGTCTGGGATCCTTTCTATCACCAGTTTCCTTTTTCACTGGAAAAAAATATAAACAGATTTGCAAGAGTGAGCTAACTAGCTCAGCAAGTCACAATGACAGTAACTGAGATTAACAATGACCAATTGAAATGATATAAGTAATCAAGTTTACTGATAGACAATGATTAGAATTGGATAATCATTTACATTTTTAAAAAATCAAGGTTAGGCTGCTGATCAGTCACGCACTAACCCCGAGCAAGGCTCCCATCTTTGCTCTATATACTGGATCCAAGGCACACATTGGCCTATTATGACCACGAATCTGGTCCGACCACAAACCTAGTCCATATTTAAAAACAATCCAATTCTAAAATCATAATATGATGAGCAATGTAAATCAATAGTTGAATCATAAACAACATTTATTTTAAAGCATAGGATGATCTGTAATTCCAATAAATAACAAGGAAATCAGAAAGGTTGGGTTTGAGCCAAGGAAAGAATCAGAAAGCAGAAGACCCAAGGGTTTAAGAGTTACAAGAATTGGTCTTCTGTTACGCAGGATATAAGGGTTGGTATGTTAAGCAATCTTGTATCAAGAATAAGTATGTGGTAGATATGTATTTGTGGAGTAGTATCGTATAGGTATGGTTTGTATCTAAGGATTCAAAAATCAACGGTTTATGAAGAATCAGGCTTATGGCTCAAGATCAATAAGAATCAGGGTTTGGGTTAAGTACTTCAACTACTTGTAATATAGAATAAGAACGATTTGCATTAGTTGTAATGTAATGAAAAGAGTTCACAATACTTGTAATATCATCAAGAAGAATCGGAACACTTGCCTTTTCAATCTGCTTTTACTTTCCTAACACTTGTTAGTTGGTTCCCAGTCGTCAATCACTTGCTTTCCCTTTCTACATCTCGCTTCCTCTGTTAAACATCACATGTACTTATCAATACTACTTCTCATCACATTCTATTCGTTACAAGCTTCTAATTACCCTTCGTTTTACCCAAATCCGACGTACGGATTGAAAGTTATGAATAAAACCGTCAAACAATGCACGTACAGTCATATTACACAGCAATTGGATCACTTATAACACGTAGCACGTAAGATATTTAATCCAAATAACTTTTTAAAGAAGATTCGGGGTTAAAATGATTCTCTAGGTATTTAATATGAATTTTTGAACATTTTTCGGAATTTAAACGGGTCTCCGAATCATTTTATAATTAAATAATAGGGTTCGAACACCCGAATCTGACTTAAAAATAATTTTATAATAATTATCGAGCCTTGAAAATAATTTTAAATAATAATTTAAAACTCAAAACTATTTTTCGGAATTTTTAAATCAAAAATAAATAATTAAATCTAATTAAATAATCAATTAAAATTAATTAATAGCCCGCAAGGGTTGGCCCAGTTGGTTAAAAAGAGGAAAACTAACCTCTTGGTCACAGGTTCGAATCCCACGGGAGGAAAATTTATGATTATGCCTCCTGAGCCAGAGCATGTCGCTTAAATGCGGTTTACCTTGGTTCACGTGATTTGCAGGCTATTACGTGAACCCGTAGGGTTTACCCAGTGCGCACCCGAAGGGTAGCGGATGCGGGTTATCTACGATAAAAAAATAAAATAAAATAAAATAAAATTAATTAATAACTAGTTAAATTAATTAATCAATTAATATTTAAATTAATTGACTAATTAAATAATTACTTATCAACTATAATTAATTAATTAATTAAGATTTATTTTAGAATTAAAAAAATCAGAATTAAATAGGAATTTTTAGAAATTAAAATGAATTTTTTTATAAATAAAACAGAATTTTTAAATAATTTTGAAATAAAACAAATTCTGAAACATAATTCAGGTTTTGCAATTGGGTTTTATAGGATTAAAACCGGGTCGAAAGCCGGGTCAGAAACCGACCCAAACGGGTCACCAAGAAACTGAAGAAACCCGTCGGAAAAATTGCAGAATCCGGCGAGGTTCCGTTTCATGGAGAACACAATCGACCCTCAAATCCGCTTAGTTTTTACTAGTTTTCAGTCCCGAAACATTTCATAGCAGCCCAAAAACACAACGGTGACATCAACAATAGCAAACGATCGTCCAAGTGATTTCTCCGGCTAAATCGAACAAAATCCGATCAAAAACCGGCGAAATGCTAACTCGCTCAAATCGACACCAACATCGATGATATACATACGCGAATGAAGCTTAGAAAATAGGCAATCTAACAGTATAATTACAATCATTCCAGAATCACTCAAACTGAAAATCCCAAAATTAATTAAGAACATTCAAAGCTTCAAAACCCTAATTTTTTTTCATTTCAAAAATCAAACAGCCATTTTAACATGTTATTGAACTCTATTTTTGACGTATAATATACCAAATTGACCAGAAAAATATTATCTACATAATGGAATCATCAAATCATATCAACAATATCAAGAACAAATTTTTATAATTTAATCCATAAATAATTCGAAATAAATTAATTAAATAGGAAAAATACCATGATTTCTGCACACAAATAGATGGTTGATTCAGAAAGAGTTTTTCGAGAGCTTCGTTTTGATATGTTGCACGCCCGAATCGGAGTTCGAAAACGCATTCGTTTGTACGATTGATTCTCAAGAACGTATCATTTTTAGGGTTTTTCTCTGGATTTCTTATTTGTTATTGATTGGTTATGATTATTACGAATAAAATGAAACAATAAAAGGGCTATATATATTTAGGGAATATTGGTTCGTGTTGGATCGTTTTGGATCGTTTTGGATCGTTAAATTAGTTAATTAGCCACTAAGTAACTGCAAAAATAATCCGATTTAATACCCGTATTGGATAATTATCCCAATCGGGCCTTTTATAAAACACTTTATACGAAAATAATTTAATATTATCCCGTCTTTGTTGATATATCTAAACAATTATCATATCGAAAATTGTACGCCGGGACGCGTACGGGTCAAACCGTAATCTGGAACAAAAAAGTCAAAACACGGAAAATATCCAGAATTACCGGATTACGTTAGAAAGTAGTTTTCGGAAGAGTTTCGGGTTGCAAAAACTTAAAAATGGTTGACGTTGGACGATTCCCGGCTTTTTAAAATAATTTTGTATTTATTTAGAAAATAATTAATTAATTCGTAAATCAATATAAAATCATATAATACTCCAAAAATTACCAGAAAAATACATTAATTATCTATATTTTATTTTGGACATAATAAAATTAACACACTCACATTTTATCACATATATACATCTAAATATTATTATCAATCAACAGATAATTCACCAAAATTCACATAATAATCACATAATAATCATTTATTGATAAAAATAATTACACGCGATATCCCGGATATTACATCCTTCCCCCCTTAAAAGGATTCTATCCTCAGAATCTTTTAAGTAAACAAGTGAGGGTATCTTTCTCGCATATCACTTTCTAGTTCCCAGGTTGACTCTTCAACCTTTGGGTTTCTCCACAATACTTTTACTAACTTTACAGCTTTATTCCTCAATATCTTTTCTCTCTTCTCTAGAATCTCTATCGGATTCTCTACATATGATAAATCTGCCTGAAGCTTTATCGGCTCATACTCGATTACATGCTTAGAATCTGGATTATACTTCTTAAGCATTGATACGTGAAAAACATTGTGAATGTGCTTCATGTGCGGGGGTAACGCCAATTCGTAAGCTACCTTGTCCACACTTTTCAAAATTTCAAAAGGTCCAACATTTCTAGGACTCAGCTTTTCTTTCTTTCCAAATCTCGACAATCCTTTCCACGGTGACACTTTTAATAACACTAGATCTCCGTCTTCGAATTCCATGTCCTTTCTGGATTGATCTGCATACTTTCTTTGACGATCTTGTGCTACAATTAGCCTTTTCTGGATGACTTCAACAACCTCTTTTGTTTGCTGCACCAATTCAGGTCCAAGTATCTTACGTTCTCCGACTTCATCCCAATATACCGGTGATCGACATTTGTGTCCATATAGAGCTTCATAGGGAGGCATTCCGATACTGGCATGATAATTATTATTGTAAGCAAGTTCCACTAAGGGTAAATGCTAGTCCCAATTTCCTTTGAAGTCAATAGCACAAACACGTAACATATCTTCAATTATTTGGATCGTTCTCTCGCTTTGGTCGTCCATCTGTGGATGATAAGCCGTACTCATATTCAACTTGGTTCCCAAGCATTCTTGAAAACTCCTCCAGAATCTTGAATTGAATCGTGGATCTCGATCAGATACAATAGACACAGGGACTCCGTGATGAACTACTATTTCCTTCAAATACATGTGAACCAACTTATCCAGTGAAAATCTTTCATTGATAGGCAAGAAATGAGCTGATTTGTTTAGTTTGTCCACTATGACCCAAATAGCATTGTGGTTCGCTTTCGTTCTTGGTATCCATAGCAATGTGCTCCCATTTCCACTCTGGAATCTCTAATGATTGTAGTAATCTGCTTGGTCTCTGGTGCTCTTCCTTAACTCTTTGACAAGTATAATATTTGCTGACCCATTCCGCAATTTCCTCTTCATGTCTGGCCACCAATAATTTTCTTTTAAATCTTTGTGCATCTTGGTACTTCCCGGATGAATGGAATACCTTGAGTTGTGAGCTTCATATAGAATTTCATTCTTCAGTTCTGCCATTGGTGGTACCTAAATTCTGGATGAAAATCTAAGAATACCCTGATCGTCCTTCTGAGTACATAATTCTTCACCAACCAAATGATTGATATCCTGATCCATTATTTCGTCTTGGCATTTTCTTATTTTCTCTAGTAATTCTGGCTGAAATGTCATGCTATACATCTTTTTTTCACTAGGCTTGCAAATTCTGACCTCCAATTCCAATTTCTAAAATTACCTGTATAATTCTTCAGGCATCGTCAGCATGTTTAGTCTTTCCTTTCTGCTTAACGCATCTGCCACCACATTCACTTTTCCTGGATGATAGTTAATCGTGCAATCATAATTTTAATCAACTCCAACCATCTCCTTTCTCTCGGGTTGAGCTCCTTTTGCGTGAATATGTACTTCAAACTTTTGTGATCAGTATAGATCTCGCACTTTTCTCCATATAAGTAATGTCTCCAAATCTTCAAGGCGAATACTATTGCCGCTAGTTCCAAATCATGAGTAGGATACTTCTGCTCATGAGGTTTCAGTTGTCTCGACGCATATATAATAACTTTATCTTGCTGCATCAAAACACAACCTAATCCCCTATGAGAAACATCACTATAGATAACAAAATTCCCTTGATCATCTGAAAGTGACAAAACAGGTGTCATGATCAATCTCTTCTTTAATTCTTGAAAACTTTCTTCGCATTTCTCCTTCCATATAAACTTCTCACTTTTCCTGGTAAACTTTGTCAAAGGCGTCGCAATCCTCGAGAAATCTTGAACAAATCATCGATAATATCCCGCTAATCCTAAGAAACTTCTCACTTCCGTTGGTGTTTTAGGCATTCCCAATTTGTAATAGCTTCAATCTTCGCTGGGTCCACTTTGATTCCTTCATAACTCACTACGTGCCCTAAGAATTGAACTTCTTGTAACCAGAATTCACACTTTGGAAACTTGGCATACAACTTCTTCCTTCTCAGAATCTCCAAAGTTGTCCTTAGATGTTCCGCGTGATCTTCCGTTGACTTGGAGTAGATCAAAATATCATCGATAAACACAATTACAAACTTGTCCAAATATTCCTTGAAAATTCTGTTCATCAAGTCCATAAATGTTGTTGGGGCATTGGTCAATCCAAACGACATCATTAAGAATTCATAATGACCGTACCTTGTTCTGAAAGCTGTCTTTGGTATATCTTCAGGTTTGATCTTTAATTGATGATATCTGGATCTCAAATCAATCTTAGAAAAATACTTGGCTCCTTTCATCTGGTCAAACAAATCGTCGATTCGAGGCAATGGATACTTGTTCTTGATCGTAAGCTTATTGAGTTCCCGATAGTCGATGCATAACCTCATGCTTCTATCTTTCTTCTTAACAAATAATACCGGCGCACCCCATGGGGATACACTGGGTCGAATCACTCATTTTTCTAATAGTTCTTGCAATTGCTTTGCCAATTCCTTCATTTCAACAGGCGCCATTATATATGGGGCCTTAGATATTGATTCCGCTCCGAGTGCTAAGTCGATTGCAAACTCAATTTCTCTATCGGGAGGAAGTCCTGGTAGTTCATCCGGAAACACGTATGGGAATTCATTTACCACTGGAATTTCTTCCAGTCTTGTTGGCTCCTGATTTCTATCTATCATATGTGCAATGAAGTGCTTGCATCCATGTTGTAGTAGCTTCATGGATTTAATTATCGTCCAGAAAATCTTTGCTTGCTTTTGGCCTTTAAACGTCACCATTTTCTCGTCTAGCATCTTCAAGATTACCTTCTTGTTACGACATTCTATCTGAGCATCATGCTTAAATAGTCAGTCCATTCCTAGAATAATGTCAAACTCTCCTAACTTAAATGGTATCAAGTCAGCGTCAAACTTATTGCCAGAAATCTCAATCTCACAGTTCTTACACACTTGGTTCACAGATATACGCTCCTGATTTATTAATTCTACCGTCATAATCTCACTTAACAATTCAATTGGGCAATTCAACTTATCAACAAAATCTTTAGAAATAAATGATCGAGTTGCTCCCAAATCTACTAGCAATTTAGCACATAAGGAGTTCACAGTAAGCGTACCTGCCACAACATCAGTATCCATGATAGCATCTTTCATAGACATGTCATAAACTCTAGCTCAGGGGGGTTCATTCACTATTGGAGGGGCTCCCATGATTCACAGTTGACTGGAACTGGTGCCTTGCAATCCCTTGCTATGTGTCCTGGCTTTCCACACTTGAAACAGGTATACCCAATTGCTAAAACTTTGCCTGCATGATTCTTAGTAGGCTGATCCTTGTTGGTTGGCTCTCTGGTTGGTTGATTACGGCATTCCCTTGAATAGTGCCCCCTCTGGTTGCATCTGTAGCAGACCACATTCAATTTGTTGTAAACTCCGCCATGTTTCTTCCCGCAGACTTAACAATCTGGTATAGTTGGCCTTTGCTGGTTTGGCGGGTTCCCAGTGGCTACACGATTACCTTGTCCTCCGTTGCCTGGATTCTTCCTGTTAAAATTTCTTCCAGGCTAGAACTTGCCTATCCTCTGATTGAGACTGTCCTTAACTTCCTTCAAACTTCCTCTTCTTACCTTCCTTCTCTTTCTGGGACATTTCACTTTCCGTCTCTGTAATCATAGCTTTCTGCACAACTCCCGCATACGTGTCCAATTGAAATATGGCCACCTTCCCTCGGATCCATGGCTTGAGTCCTTGCTGAAACCTCTTACCCTTCTTCCTATCAATGTCCACATAAGTTGGCACAAAGCTAGGCAATACCTAAAACTTGCTTTTGTAATCTGTCACTGATATACTTCCCTGCTTTAACTTCAGAAATTTCAATTCCATTTGGTCCTGAATAAATTGAGGAAAATACTTCTCGAGAAACAATTCCTTGAATCTCTCCCACGCAACATCTTTAGTACCTTCCAACACTTTAACAGTTTCCCACCAGTAGGTAGCTTCATTCTTCATATAGTAACTTGCAAATTCAGTCTTTTGCTTCTCTTTCACCTTAACTAAGGCAAATGCCTTCTCAATCTCCATCAACCAGACCCTTGCCTCAATCGGATCTATAGAACCTTTAAATTCTGGTGGGTTCACCGCCTGAAAGGCCTTAAAGGTTACCTGAGGGTTAGTATGCCTCTGCTGTTGCTGGGTCAGGTGGAATGTCTGTTGGGCCAAGATCTGAAAAATCTGGGCTACAGTTGGGTCTATGGAACCTGGATTCACATTCTGGTTATTACTGCATTGGGTATTATTATTTTTGTTGTTGTTGGTTTCTTCATTTTGGTTAGTAGCACCGTTGTTTCTTCTAGGAGGCATTTTCTGTAAAGAATCAAACAACTTATTTAGCCTTTAAATCAAATCCTTTTTTTAAAGATTTTGTAAAATAGAAACATCTCTTTTTGAAAAAACATTTTCAATCATTGAACTAAGTAAATTGCATGCTTCTTTACAGAATGTAAACAGTTAAGGGAAAAAGGGTACATGTTATCACAAGGGTTCATAACTGGTGCAGTAAGATAAAACAGGTAAAGTAAGTATTCACAATGCTGGAGAAAGGAAAGATATTGGTCTATATTAAAGTTTGGTGGTACAAGCACGAAACGTTTTATTGAAGGCAAAGGTACAACAGGCCTATCCATTAGTCAGCAAGTCTTTTTCATTTATATTCCCACCAGAAGTCTGATTTTACATATCCCACATTATTATACACATATCAGCTGTCCCATCATCTCCGTTGTCTAGTTTCAAGTACTCTCCGGGTAACCTAAATCTCATTCCAAAGTTCCTTCACATTTCTGTCGACATTTATAGTCTTGATAATATGTTGAAATCCCTGGATTTGTGCCAACAGGGCTTCTCATTCCAAAAGAATAGCCTCATACTAGAGATTACTAAAGAAAGTCATTATCATGGAATACTAAATGAAATTTCAAAACCAAGGAAATCGAATAAGAAGGAATAGTGAAGAAGATGTTGGTATGACTGAGAGCAACCATACAAGTACATAAGATGGCCAGTCTTAGTACCGTATAGCTCATAACACATAGTTCGGTGGCGTCCCACCAGACCCTTTTGTCACACAGACAAATAGTCAACACATATGCATTGTTTGCCCCAATCGTCCAATAAAATCACCGAGAAAAGAAACAATGTTTACATAGAAAAATTCATAAGTAGGGAAGGAGAGAATCTGATTTATAATGGGATCAACTAAATCTTAGGACACGCCCGCAGCCGAATGTCCAATAGAGTCGGAATCAACAGGTGGAGGTCCTCGAATAGGTAGTCTCACACTTGGAGGTAGAATAGTTCACATGGGTGCATCCGTCACAACAGGTATTATGGCTGACACCGGCGGAAGAGCAGGACATGGATCAGATGACGGTCCTCCGACGAAAGGCTCCGAGTAATCAGATGATATCGAAATAAAGGAATCTGCCATCGCTGCTATCCGAAAATCATGTTATTAAATACGAATTTCGAATCTCGGCACGAATAATACTAAAACCTACTATTTAGTCATATTCAACTTCTTAACGTTCTATTTCTTTATTTCCTAATACTAATCTTAACCCTCTACCCCTTCCCGACAATCTAGGCTTGTGGCAGTGACTTTAAACCATTGCTCTGATTCCAAACTATAACGCCCTCCAAAACCGGGTCAGAAGTTTGGGGACCACAATACACGCACACCATATTTAAACCTATTTATGAATATAATAATGTATTTGAAATGACCCTACTTACCATAATCCACGGATCGACACAGTTTAAAGTATGTCCACAAGCCACAATCTTATTTATCATACAAACGTACCAAATCCCAGTTTATTTATCTTATAACGGAAGTTTAAACTTTATTACAAACTATCACCACAACCAAGCCGAACATCATCCGCTAGTCTATTCCATTTCAACCTGGAAACCTAGTGCGCACACTTGTCTAGGGATCCTTGCTATCACCAGTTTCTTTTTTTACTGGAAAAGAATATAAACAGATTTGCAAGAGTGAGCTAACTAGCTCAGCAAGTCACTATGACAGTAACTGAGATTAACAATGATCAACTGAAATGATATAAGTAATCAAGTTTACTGATAGACAATGATTAGAATTGGATATTCATTTCCATTTTAAAAAATCAAGGTTAGGCTGTTGATCAGTCACGCACTAACCCCGACCAAGGCTCCCAGCTTTGCTCTATAAACTAGATTCAAGGCACGCACTGGCCTATTATGACCACAAATCTGGTCCGACCACGAATATGGTCCATATTTAAAAATAATCCAATTCTAAAATCACAATATGATGAGCAATGTAAATCAATAGTTGAATCATAAATAACATTTATTTTAAAGCATAGGATGATCTGTAATTCCAAGAAATAATAAGTAATTCTGAAAGGTTGGGTTTCAGCCATGGAAAGAATCAGAAAGCAGAAGACCCAAAGGTTCAAGAGTTACAAGAATTGGTCTTCTATTACGCAGGATATATGGGTTGGTATGTTAAGCAATCTCGTATCATGAATCAGTATGTGGTAGATATGTATTTGTGTAGTAGTATCGTATAGGTATGGTTTGTATCTGAGGATTCAACAATCAACGGTTTATGAAGAATCAGGCTTATAGCTCAAGATCAATAAGAATCAGGGTTTGGGTTAAGTACTTCAAGTACTTGCAATATAGAATAAGAACGATTTGGAATAGTTGTAACGTAATGAAGAGAGTTCACAATACTTGTAATATCATCAAGAAGAATAGGAACACTTGCATTTTCAATCCGCTTTTACTTTCCTAACACTTGTCAGTTGGTTCCCACTCATCAATCACTTACTTTCCCTTTCTATGTCTCTCTTCCTCTATTAAACATCATATGTACTTATCAATACTACTTCTCATCACATTCTATTCATTACAAGCTTCTAACTACCCTTCGTTTCACCCAAATCTGACGTACGGATTGAAAATTATGAATAAAACCGTCAAACTATGCACATACAGTCATATTACACAATAATTGGATCACGTATAACACATAGCACGTAAGATATTTAATCCAAATAATTTTTCAAAGAAGATTCGGGGTTAAAATGATTCTCCAAGTATTTAATATGAGTTTTTAAATATTTTTCGGAATTTAAACGGGTCTCTGGATCATTTTATAATTAAATAATTGGGTTCGAACACCTGAATCTGACTTTAAAATAATTTATAATAAATATTGAGCCTTGAAAATAATTTTAAATAATATTTTAAAGTTCGAAAGTATTTTTTGGAATTTTTAAATCAAAAATAAATAATTAAATCTAATTAAATAATCAATTAAAATTAATTAATAACTAATTAAATTAATTAATCAATTAATATTTAAACTAATTGACTAATTAAATAATTAATTATCAACTAAAATTAATTAATTAATTAATTAATTAAGATTTATTTTAGAATTAAAAAAATTCAGAATTAAATAGGAATTTTTAGAAATTAAAATGAATTTTTTATAAATAAAACAGAATTTTTAAATAGTTTTTAAATAAAACAAATTCAGAAACAGAATTGAGGTTTTGCAATTGGGTTTTATAGGATTAAAACCGGGTCGAAACCCAGGTCAAAAACCACCTCAAACGGTTCACCAAAAAAATGAAGAAACCCGCCGGAAAAATTACAGAATCCGCTTAGTTTTTATTAGTTTTCAGTCCTGAAACATTCCATAGCAGCCCAGAAACATAACGGTGACAATAACAATAGCAAACGATCGTCCAAGTGATTTCTCCGGCTAAATCCAACAAAATCGGATCAAAAACCGGCGAAATGCTAACTCGTTCAAATCGATACCAACATCGATGATATACATACACGAATGAAGCTTAGAAAATAGGCAATCTAACAGTATAATCACAATCGTTCCAGAATCACTCAAACTGAAAATCCCAAAATTAATTAAGAACATTCAAAGCTTCAAAACCCTATTTTTTTCAGTTCCAAAATCAAACAGCCATTTCAACATGTTATTGAACTCTATTTTTGACGTATAATATACCAAATTGACCAGAAAAATATTATCTACACAATGGAATCATCAAATCATATCAATAACATCAAGAAATTTTTTTATAATTGAATCCATAAAAATTCGAAATAAATTAATTAAATAGGAAAAATACCGTGATTTCTGCACACAAATAGATGGTTGATTCATAAAGAGTTTTTTGAAAGCTTCGTTTTGATATGTTGCACGCCCATATCAGAGTTCGATAACGCCTTCGTTTGTACGATTGATTCTCAAGAACGTATCGTTTTTAGGGTTTTTCTCTGTATTTCTTATTTGTTACTGATTGGTTATAATTATTACGAATAAAATAAAATAATAAAAGGGCTATATTTATTTATGGAATATTGGTTCGTGTTGGATTTTTTTGGATCGTTAAATTAGTTACTTGGCCACTAAGTAACTGCAAAAATGATCCGATTTAATACCCGTATTGGATAATTATCCCAACCGGGCCTTTTATAAAACACTTTATATGAAAATAATGTAATATTATCCCGTCATTCGAGAATACGTGTTTTGTTGATATATCGAAACAATTATCGTATCGAATATTGTATGCCGGGACGCGTACGGGTCAAACCGTTATCCGTTATCCGGAATTACCATATTAGGTTAGGAAGGAGTTTTCGGAAGAGTTTCGGGTTGCAAAAACGTAAAAACGGTTGAGGTTGGACGATTCCCGTCTTTTTAAAATAATTTTGTATTTATTCAGAAAATAATTAATAAATTCATAAATCAATATAAAATCATATAATACTCCAAAAATTACCAGAAAAATACCTTATTTATATATATTTTATTCTAGACATTATCAAATTAACACACTCAAATTTTATCACATATATACATCTAAATATTATTCTTAATCAACAGATAAATCACTAAAATTCACATAATAATCACATAATAATCATTTATTGATAAAAATAATTACACGCAATATCCCGAATATTACACTTATGCACCTGGAGGCTACAGATCCAGACTATCTCGACGTAATTAATGATGGACTCTACATGCCAACAAAACTGGTGCCTGTAACTCCTATTGTGGCTGAATACTATCAGTTGAAGGAGAAGAGTAAGTGGACACCAGAAGAGAAAGTAGTTATGATGAAAGATGCAAATGTAAGAAACATTTTGCATAACAAACTTGATTCTGTGATGTCAAACAGGGTTATAGCCTACAAGACTTCCAAGGAGATCTGAGATGCTCTTGAAACTCAATGTCAAGGAACCATGGCCATCAAGAAGAACAGAAGGGTTGTTCTGATTCAAGAATATGAACACTTTGAGGATAATCTGATGAAAGTCTCACCGATATCTATGACAAATTTCTCACCCTGCTCAACAATCTGTCTTTGGTGGGAAAGGTGTATGATCGAGAGGATTCAAACACTAAGTTTATGAGAGCCTTGAATGAAGAATGGGAGACTCAGACTTCAATCATATGACATCAATATGATTTGGAAATAATCACTCTGGATGAAGTCTATGGCATGCTGAGAATGCATGACTTGGAAGTCCAGCAAAGGAAGGAGAGGAAAAGCAGCAAAGGAAAATCAGTTGCTTTGAAAGTGAATTCTAAAGCTTCAAAAGAAAGGTTTGTTGAAGTTTCAAGGAAAAAGAACAATCTGCTAGAATCAGATAGTGATGATTCATCATCAAATATTGATGATGATACTGATTCTGAAACTGATGAGAACGTGACAGATTCTGATGTCATGCAAATGGCTGCATTGCTGGTTAAGGGCTTCAAGAGGATGCAATTCAGGAAGTCTCAGAAGAATAGAAGCTTCAGGAAGAAGTTCACAGGAGGGGAAAGGAATTTAACTGGAAGAAGAGATGGAAAGGACTCTAAAGCTGGAAAAGTAGATAGGTCGAAAATCAAGTGCTACAACTATGATGAACCTGGTCACTTTGCTATAGAGTGCAAGAAGACAAAGCATGACAAAGGGAAGAACAAAGCCCCGATTACATCAAGAAAGAATTGGATGGACTCCTCTGATTATGAAAATAAAGATACATGCTATGCACTGATGGCTAGCTTTGATGATCCTACTTCCTCTGAGTCTAAGGTATCAACTCCCTTCTTCTCTTTTGATACTGAAGATATATCTGAACTAAAATTTCTTCTTAAGTCTCTCCATGGAAATTTTAAAAATAAGATTCTAGAGAACAATAGACTGTTAACTGAAAATGAAATGTTAAAGTCTAAGAATGATCAGTTGGAGTCTGACTTAATAAATCAGATTGAAATTTAGAAAGAATATGAGAAAGCTAAACATACAGCAAAGGTACTAGAAGCTAAGTACAGTATGTTAGAAAATGAATTAGAAAATGAGAGGAAAACTCTTAATGCCTGGACTGTTTCAGGATAAAAGGTTCATGAGATGATCACTAAGAACAACTGGAAAGAATGTCTTGGTTATGTAGATGGAATTAAGGATGTTGACACTGAGAATAAGACTACTCTTAAAACTCCTGTTAAGTTTATCTCTTCAGAAGCTGATGAACCCAAATCCATCTATGAAAAGGGTTCAACATCAGCATCTCAAGAAAAATCAGTAAGTCATAAATCTCAAAAAAAGAAAACAAGGAAACCATTAAGACTGTTAATAAAGAAAAGAACTTAGGACTTTTGTCTAAAAGACAATTGAAAAAGAAATTATCTGAGGTTACTGATAAACCTCAAGTAAAAATCCTTATTTTAGGGGTAGATCAGTATTTTATAAACTACAAAATCCTTGTTTTCATTGTGGTAGTAGTTGGCATTCGATTTATACTTGTAGTTCCTATCATAAGCTGTATCACAACTATTATGAACCTTTGCCTAAATTTAATAAAGTTGCTTGTGTGCTCAATTCTTCTAGTTCTACTAAATCTGCTTCTAACAAGACAAATCCTGACAAAGGAAAAACTGTCAGAAGTATTCCTGAATCATAAAAGCTTAAGTTGTCCAAAAAGAGGGCCCAACAAGTGTGGGTCCTTAAAAATACTTCTAATTAATTATTCCTCTGACTGTAGGGTAACAAGAAAAATACTCTTGTCTTGGATAGTGGATGTTCAGGACACGTGACTGGAAATAAATCCATGCTGTCAGAATTTGAGACGAAGGTTGGCCCAGATGTATCTTATGAAGATGGAAATGTAGGACACACTCTGGGATATGACAACTTGATAATTGGAAAGGTAGAAATAGAGAATGTAGCTCTAGTGGAAGGACTGAAGCATAATTTTCTCAGCATCAGTCAAATCACTAACAGAGGTTATCATGTGGTATTCTATTACTCACATTGTGAAATTGTTCATAACAAGTCAAAGAAAATTGTCTTGATAGGATACAGACATGGCAACATATATGAAGCAAGGCTACATGAAAGTCTTGAGACAGAAGCTACTTGCCTTATCTCAAAGGCATCAGTAGATGAGAGCTGGAACTGGCATAAGAATCTCTCACATCTCAATTTTAATTCAATCAATGAACTTGCCAAGAAAGAGCTAGCAATAGGATTACCAAATATGTTATACTCATCTGATGGTCTTTGTGATCCTTGCCAAAATTCCAAACAAAGAAGAGTATCTTTCAAAAGTAAAACAGAATTTTCTATTTCTGAGCCATATCACATGTTACACTTGGATCTCTTTGGACCAGTGAACATAATGTCCATCAACAAGAAAAACACTTGTAATTGTTGATGATTTCACTAGATATACTTGGGTTTATTTTCTACACAGAAAGGATGAAACTCCAGAATTTTTTCTGGATCACATAAGGCAAATTGAAAATGGATCCACCCACAAAGTGAAAATTCTGAGAAGTGATAATGGCACTAAGTTCAAGAACTCAAAAATGGAGGAAGTCTACAAATACAAAGGCATACAACAACAATTCTCAGCTCCTGGTACACCTCAACAAAATGGTGTTATTGACAGGAAGAACAGAACCTTGATTGAAGCTGGTAGGTTTCTGTTGGAAGAAGCAAAAATACCCACGTACTTCTGGGCTGAAGCAATAAATACAGCCTGTTATACTCAGAATATTACACTGATAAACAGATATAGTGTTACTCCTTATCAGATGCTGAAAGAAAAGAAGCCCAGTCTCAAACATCTTCATGTATTTGGATGTAAGTGCTTTGTTTTGAGAACTCATATTGATCAGCTAGGAAAGTTTGAATCAAAAGCTGATGAAGGAATCTTTGTTGGATACTCACCATCAAGAGCATACAGAGTTTTCAATATGAGAACAAATATTGTAGTTATCTCGATAAATGTATCTTTTGATGATAAGAAGATTCCTGGTTTTGAAGAAGACACTCATGAAAGTCTAATCTTTGCAAATGAAAATGCATTATTGGAATCTGGATCAAACTCTAAGGAAATGTCAAATCCTGATACTCCTTCAGGCTCTGAAGATAATCATTGTATTAATGGACCTGCACAGATTCAGGGGGAGCCTCAAATGCATTTGATGAGGCATACAATTCAGGGGGAGCATCTAGCTCTAGAAGGACACTTCCCAGTGCCAGAAAATGGACTAAAGATCATACTCCTGATCTGATAATTGGAAATCCTGATGAAGGTATAAAGACAATGAGTGCAACTCAAAATGAATATTTATATCACAATCTACTTTCAAAAGAAGAGCCAAAGAAAGTAGATGATGCACTCAAGGATGCAAATTGGGTCATGGCTATGGAAGAAGAGTTGAATGAGTTCGAAAAAAATGAAGTGTGCAAGCTGGTGCCTAGACCTAAAAACATGTCAATTATAGGCACAAAGTGGGTCTTCAGAAATAAGACCGATCATGATGGAACAATTATCAGAAATAAGGCAAGATTGGTGGATAAAGGATATTCACAATAGGAAGTGTAATATCCGGGATATATCGTGTAACTATTTTTATCAATAAATAAATATTTTGTGATTATTATATGAATTTTGGTGAATTATCTGTTAAGTGGTATTTGTGTTTGGATGTGTAAATATAATAGAATTTGAGTATTTTAATTTTTATAGGTCCAAAATAAAACATAAATAGTTGTGATATTTTTCTATCAATTTTTATGTTGTTATATGTTTTATAAATTATTTATGGATTTTATAAGTTATTTTTCCGAGTATTTATAAACTATTTTGTACAATCGGGAACCAACCGACTTCAACCGTTTTTATGTTTTTACAACCCGAAACTCTTCCGAAAACTCCTTCCTAGCCTAATTGTAATATTCCGAGCATTTTTCATGTTTTGACTTTTTCGATCCGGCGTACGGTTTTCCCTGTGCGGGTCCCGGCGCAATATTTTCGGTACAAAATTCATTTCGGTAAATCGATAAAACCCGTATTTGGATAATTATCATCTCGTAGTACGTGTAACCAAAGCGCTTAGACCAAGACCACTGTACAAAATGTATAGATTTGGATAATTATCCTAAAACCGGTACCGTTTTGGATCTGTTTTCTCAAATAAACGTACTATTTTATATTTTGTATGATCCAACGGGGTACCAATATTCCGTAAATATAAATAGTCTTTACCGTATTTTATTTTGTACATAAAATCATTTGCAGTCAGTTAAATATATAATTTTCAGAGAAAATACAATATATTCATAGTCTTCTTCATAATCAAAACTAGATTTGAAGGCGTTAGCGATATCCGATTCTGGAGTTCAAGTAACCGAATCGAAGGTCTTGAAGAGTATTTTCAGAATCTGTGATCCATACACCTGCAGAATCAAAGATTATTTTTCTATAATTTTTATTAAATTCGAATTATTTTGATATAAATTATGAATTTTTGTTCAAGAGATTGTTTGTATGATTTGATGATTGCATGTTATAGAGCTTTTCTTCCTGATGATTTTGATATATTATATGACTGATTTGGAGTTCAATAACATGCTCAAATATGTGTTTGATTCTTGGAATTAGAAATTAGGGTTTATAATTAGTTTGAATGTTCTTAATTGAATTTGGGTGTTTCTTTGTTATGGGTTATCTATTGAAATTGATTGTATTGATTAAATAGATCGTTTAACTATGAATCGAATGGTGTAATCAAAATTAACAACCGATTCCTGGAAGGTATTCATTAGAAAATCGAAGCACCGGCGGCGTTCATATTTTTTGACCAAAAATCCGGCCAAATCGTTAGTTGTTTTTAATTCTGTTAAATGAAACGAGTTCCTAGTGAGCTAGACTTCAGTTCTACATGTTTTGATGGAGTTCTTGGCAGGGGTGAGTCGGTCGGGGGTGTCGCCGCCGCCGTCGCCGCCAGTGTCATCGGGGAAGATGACCAAATTACAGTTTGGCCCACATTTTGCAATAAACTTACATTTTAGTCCCTGACATTTTTAGAAGTTATAAAAATTGATTTTTGTTCTATTTATTTTCAAAAATTGTATTTTCTTTTATAATTAATTATAGAAATTCGATTTTAATTATTAAAAATTTGACAAAAATTATTTTTAATTCAAAAATAAAAATAAATCTGAATTAATTAGTTAATTAATTTTATTTAATAATTAATTAGTTAATTGGTCAATTAATTTTAAAATTAATTGATTAATTGATTCAATTAATTATTAATTAATTTTATTTGATTATTTAATTAGGTTTAATTATTTATTTTGATTTAAAAATTCTGAAAAATAGTTTCGAGCTTTAAAATATTATTTTAAATTGTTTTCAAGGCCCGGTAATTATTATAAAATGATTTTAAAGCCAGATTCGAGCAATCGACCTCTGTTTATTGTTTTAAAATGAATCAACAGCCCGTGTTAATTCCGAAAATGTTTAAAAATTCGTGTTAAATATCCGAAAAATCCTTTAACATCAAATCTTCTCTGGAAAAGTATTTTCATCGAATATCTTACATGTTATGTGCTTTATGTGATCTAATTGATGTGGTATATGCATATATGTGTATCGTTTGACTATTTCAATCGTAACTTTCAATCCGTAAATCAGATTTGGGTGAAACGAAGGGTAGATAAAACCTTATGGCATCTATGTGACGTTTAGATAATGTGAGATGAATATTGATAGATACTTATGATGCTTAGCAGAGTAAGCGAGGCATAGAAAGTAGGTGATCAGAAAATGGAATCGATGTGTAGAAAATAAAGCAAGTGATCAGTGAATAGAAGCAAGGCATAGAAAAGTAGCCATGTGATTATTGAATAGAATCATTAGACAAGTACAAGTGAAGTTGGAATCATTTGTGATAAGGAAAGTACTTCTGAACCTTTCTCGAGATATATTGCAAATATTCCTAAACTCTCTCGTGACATATTGTTAGTATTCAAAATAATTCTGCTTTATATTGTAAGTGCTTTGAATCACTCAGACTTGAACCCTGATCACATCACCTGATCTTTGAGCTGTAAGCCTTATTCTTTGTAAACCATCCATTGTTGATTTACCATATACTAAACCACACAAATACAATACTACTCCATAAATACATATCCACCATACACCAAACACTGGAACTAAATTGCTGGAACATACATAAACTTTTATACTCTATCATACCTTGTAACGTCAAAGAACTAAACCTTGTGAAATCATTGTTCATCTAATACCTGATTCTCCTACAGGATGGAAGCCATTCCTCATACATACTTCGATATACCCTTATGGTACTCATAAATTGCATTACGCTTTTATACAAATGTTTTTTCACTGTTGATTATGAACTTGTTTTATTGAATTATATTGTTTTATTATACTGAACTATTTTAGAATTGGATATTTTTCTTTATGTGGACCAGATTCATGGTCAGACCAGATTCATGGTCGAAGTAGGCCAATGTGTGCCTTGGATCCAGTAATTAGAGCAGAGCTGTGTGCCTTGCTCGGGGTTAGTGCATGACTGATCAGCAGCCTAACCTTAGTTTTAAAACTTAAAATGAATATCCAATTATAATGATTATTAAACAAAAAAATTTATTATTCTAAATCATCTCATTTGATCATTGTTAACCTCAGATATTCCTATTATGACTTGCTGAGCTAGTTAGCTCACTCTTGCGAATCTTTTTATGTATTCTACAGTTAAGAAGGATATGGTTGATAGCGAGGTTTCCCAGTCCAGTGTACGAGCTAGGATTCCAGATTGAGTTGGATCGAGCTAGCAGGAGCTTTATATGGTAGTTGAGTTAGCAAGATTGTAAGAATAATTTCATTATCAGTTGTAAGTTAAACTAGTTAGGGTTTGGTACGTTGTAATAAAAGTTAAGGTTGTGGCTTGTTTTCATACTTTAACCTGTTGCGATCCGTGGTTGTGTAAAACAGGGTCATTGCAAATAGAATTTTATATACAGGGTTCATATTATGTGTGTGTTGTGGACCCCAAACTTCTGACCCGGGTTTGGAGAGCGCCACGGGAAGGAATTGACTGTGATGAAATATTTGCTCCTGTTGCTAGGCTGGAAGCTATCAGAATTTTCTTGGCATATGCTGCACACAAGAAATTTAAAGTCTTTCAGATGGATGTCAAGAGTGCATTTCTCAATGGAGAACTTGAAGAGGAAGTCAATGTTGAACAGCCACAAGGTTTTGTGGATCCTAAACATCCTGATTATGTTTATATACTTGACAAAGCACTCTATGGACTAAAGCAAGCACCTAGAGGATGGTATGAGACTCTTGCTCAGTTTTTGCTGGAAAGTGGATTCAAAAGATGTAAAATTGATAAAACTTTATTTTATCTGAATTAAGGTAAAGATCTGCTTTTAGTTCAAATTTATGTGGATGATATCATTTTTGGATCAACTAATCAAAAACTGTGTGATAAATTCTCAAAGTTGATGCAATCAATATATCAAATGAGCATGATGGGAGAGATGTGTTACTTCTTGGGATTGCAAATTAAACAGACTGATAATGGTATCTACATTAATCAGTCAAAGTACATAAAAAATCTGTTAAAAAGGTTTAATATGCAAGATAGTGCAACAACTACTCCAATGGCAACTGCTACAAAGCTTGATCCTCGTGAAGGTACAACAGTTGATGTCTCAAATTACAGAGGTATGATTGGTTCTTTTTTGTACCTAACGGCTAGTAGGCTAGACATTATATTTTCCACCTGTCTGTGTGCAAGATTTAAGGCAAATCCAAGGGAGCCACATCTTATTGCAGTAAAGAGAATTTTCAGATACCTCAAGGGTACTGTATCACTTGGTCTCTGGTATGCAAGTGAAGCTGATTTTGAATTATGTGGTTATTAAGACGCTGACTTTGCTGGCAGCAAAATAGACAGGAAGAGTACATCTGGGTGCTGTCAATTTTTTTGACAGATTAGTCTCATGGTTTAGTAAGAAGCAAAAATCTATTTCTACTTCGACTGCTGAGGCTGAATATATTGCAGCTGGGAGTTGTTGTGCTCAGTTGTTATGGATGAGAAATCAGCTCATGGACTATGGATTATCATTTTTTAAAATTTCTATTTATTGTGATAATCAAAGTGCTATTGCTATGACTGGAAACCCAGTGCAACACTCTCTTACTAAACATATCAGAATTAGATATCATTTTATAAGAGAGCATGTCATGGAAGGAACGATTGAGCTTCATTTTGTTCCTAATGAGCAGCAGCTGGCTGATATCTTCATGAAACCATTACCTGAAGCAACAATTACAAAGCTTATCAATGAACTTGGTCTGGTTAGTTGGGACAGATAAATTCTTTTAAATTTATATTTGATCAAATCCTGATATGTCCTCCATGTTGTTCTAGATATTAAGCTGGAATTTGTGATGTAATCTATTAAATGCATGATAAATTAAATAAATTTATTTGCTAAATGTGCATGTATGAATATATATCATTATCATCATTGTAAATCAGTCTAGGGAGACGCGCCTTAAAAAGACATCTTTTGGTTAAATCATTAAGTTAATTCTACACTTAATAATTAATCAGTCTCCTAGTCCCTTGATATTCCTTTTCTATCTCGGTTATTTAAACTGTCATTCTCATTTAGTCCAATCATCTCTTCCTATACACAATACACTCTCCTCACTTGTATTTCTCATATCTCTCTCTTCTCACATGATGGCGCAATTCAACTAGTTTTACAACTATTTCACTAATATTGTGACTATCTTTCATGATGGAATGCAAACTCCATACCACATCAATTCCATCTCAAATGACATCTGGATTCAACTTCCAGAAGTCATCAAAAATGATCTTCTGGGATTCCAAAAATATTTTTACCTCTACACTCTTCGACAATAAGAGAGAGTCATTCGTCTTGCTGTTCTCTTTGTTGAAAGGAGGAAAAAGCACTGAACATCCTCTGATCGTTTCTCTTCACCATCAGTTTTTCCAGGCTTCTCAGACCAAAGCTGTTGATGTTCTTCTATTTAGAATGGGATTTTCTTGTAATCATCTTTTGTATGTAATCAAAAATTTCATGAAATGTACTTCTTTGATCTTTTAATGAAATTCCTTTTGTTTACAAGATTTAGACTATGTTCTTTAGTTTTGTATGCATGTGAGTGTTTTTATTGTAGCCTGTTAATCTCTACATCACACTATTAA
Organism: Apium graveolens; assembly: GCF_009905375.1. NCBI lineage: Eukaryota > Viridiplantae > Streptophyta > Magnoliopsida > Apiales > Apiaceae > Apium > Apium graveolens. The sequence continues at coordinate 91,692,025 of NC_133650.1, read as the reverse complement.
TATCTATTTCTTTAATGATTCTTGAGATTAAAATTGTGGTTTTCTGATAAGCTTGAGTGTTTTCACAAACACTGATGAATTTGAATCGTCAAATCCTGACAGATAAGAGGTACCAAATACTGATGACAGGTCAGCTTATTTTAATTTAGAATATTATTGACAAATGATTTCTGAATTGTTTAATGCTGAAAAAGTGATTATTTTCTTAATTATTGTTTAAAAGTGGATAAATTGTTGCACAAAGTCACACAGCGATTTACTACAAGATCAGTGCATTCTTTGTTGCTGATTTCGCATATTACTCCACTTTCCACTCAAAATTTTCAGTAATTATCCTCTATTAGAAGTCTAATTCACCAAAGCTTCCTTCTCCAAGTGTGTCACATACAATTAAGCTATACAAACTTATATTTGCACAAGAACCTCTATGAAACATATTATCATACACACAACCTCACTATTCACATCTAACGAATATCTTTCCTCAACACCTACAAACATCTTGTTATCTTTTGAGCTTTCACCCCTCTTCAGTCAAACCACTATTATTCATGGCAACACTTTTGGAACCAACAACTACTTGGCTTCACTTACCCATTAGCAGTTTCCTCAATCTTTTCATGATATACAGGTTTTCTTACTCCAATGTCCAATTGAATATTCTCTCACAAATCCTACTAAGGTATCATACAGGGTGTTGGATATAGAAGGAGTTGAAGATTAAAGATAGATTCATCTATGACAACAATGCAGATGATGATAACTCAACATAGACAGGACTTGCAAATAATCTTATATCCATTGAAACCAGTACGAAGATAGAAGACTTGACATATACACAATGATCTGGAAAGCTACAGTGAAGAAGTAGTCAATAGAAGTTCGAAGGAAGTTCATTAATATGTTCATTTATTGAAGGAATAAGGTTAAAGATATTCGAAGTAGCAATCTGGATTGGTGTGAAGGTCATAAGGGTTTCAGTGAAGCTGATTTGATATGGTAGAAGACTTGACAGTGAATTATATAGTCTATAGTACGAAGGCCTGAGAGTGGAACTAGTCCTCTGTGAACCAGACCATTGCACTAGGCGTCAATGATCCGTGAAAGAAAACTAAGTACTGTCATTCGAAAGACTGTCAAGTGAGATTCGTATTCAAGAAAACTGTTCGAAGATTGAAGACGAAGACAGGAAGACATGAAGTGGTATGACTCAGGGATTGCATAGATCAAGTTTAAGGAAGTAAAAGAGGTCAAGTTCAAGTTCAAAGTGATTGCAGGTCAACTTCCATGAGTTGCAAGTCAACCAAATGGAAGTGCATAGCAAGGAGGAAGATTTGTCTAAGGATAGAAAAGTTTCTATGGCAAAGAACTTATATAAATCGACTACTAAAAGGAAAAAATCGACTACTGGCATTTCAACAAGCCAAAATCGACTTCTAGGAGTTTAACCAAGTCTCTAGTCGAATTGTGCAAAGCAGAAAAGTTACTAAGGCATGGGAAGTGCAAACATCGACTACCATATTCTACTAGTCAATTTTAGCATCCTAAAAATCAACTAGTAGCTACTTGGTGTTTTAATCTAAGTCAAAATTCCCCTTGGCATGAAAATCGACTTGTGGAAAGCCTAGAAAGTCACTAGTCGAATTCCTTGAGGTACAAATCGACTTCTGAGGTGTTGGATTATAAATCAAGGTCATTTCGTCTCTTGAACTCCAATTCGACTACTGAAAATCAAGGCAACTTTAATTTGACTTCTGGATTTCGACTACAGCACCCTGATTGATTTAATACTTGGACGAGAGCTTGCCACGTCTCTCAGTCTATTCACCTACCTATATCTATCAGTTCAACAGTGAATTGAATAATCAATCACAATCAGAAACAGTAGCGTTGCTCTCGCTCTTTGGAGATTCGTTGTATCAAATCATCAATTTGTGAAGTGAAGTGTTGCTGAATTTTATACAGAATTCTAGTCTTACATAGGAACACTCAAAAGCATTAAAGCCTTGTATTGATAGCTTGTATCTGATAGGTTATATTGCTTTATAGAGTGATAGCGATACACACATTTGATAAGTTATCTTTTGTAGTGTGTAGAGTTATTGTTGCTTTGTTTACGTTTGTAACAAAGTTTGTAAGCAACCCACTCGGAGATTTTTCTTAATAATATAAGATCAATCCCCCGAAGCTCTTGTGTTTTTGTTTGTTTTGCATAGTATCTTTATCCGCTACGAATTTATTTGAAAAATGAACGATAATACATTCACCCCCTGTATTAACCTAGTGGACCTAACAATTGGTATCAGAGCTTGTTGATCGATATACGGATCATATCCTTTAGGTTAGCAAGTTTTGTGTTAGGTTTTGGTTGAACGGAGACTGGGATAGCTTCTGGTTGTGTAGATTGGGTTTCTGTTGATTGGTTGTGTTGTGTGACTGATTGGATGGTTGCAGTTTGAGATCTCGTATTGTGAAAATTTTACAGATCTGTAAAAATGAGCTCTCAAAAGATTGGCGGCCTTAAGGTTCCGAAATTCGATAAGGCAAACTACAATCTATTGAAGAAGAGGATGCTTCTTTATCTCATAGCTGCAGATCACAGATACATTAAGGTCATCAAGAAAGGACCATTTGTATTTGAGATAGAGGATCCAAATGATGATGAGAAGAGAATTCCTAAGAATCCAGATGACTACACTGAGAAGGATATTGAATTGGATAGTCTGGATGCCAAGGTACACCATTTGTTGATGGAATCCATGGATGATGACATGAGCCATCAAATTGTTGCGTGTGAAAATGCTAAGCATATGTGGCAAACCATAGAGTTGTTATTGGAAGGAACGGAAGACGTCAGAGAAAACAGACTTGATATTCTGACTACCCAGTACAAGGCATTCAAATCTCTCCCAGGCGAAAACATGACTTCGGTCTTTGAAAGATTGAACAAGTTGATAAATGAACTGAGCATCTATGGGAAGAGATATGAACAGAAAGAGATAAACAGGAAGTTTATGTTGACATTGCCCACTCACCTCATAAGTAAAGAAGATTCAGTTCGTGAGCGCTTGGACTTCAAGACTATGTCTCTAGACAAGTTATATGGGAAGATGAATACTCATGAAATGGAATTGGAACATAAAAAGATTATATATGGAAGTGAATAAGTGGACGTGAAGAATGCTGAGTTACTGAAGACAACTGCTCTTGTAGCTAGTAAACACAAGGACTTGGACATAAATACTGAAAAGCCAAAGACAAATGATCAAGTGCTTTATGATGCTGAAGTTGATGATGGAAATCTCTCTAGAGACCCAAGGGATTATTATACAATAGAAGAGTTGCAAGATATGAAGGATCCCACCATGGCCAACATGGCAGTTATGTTTGGAAATCTGAGATTCAGGAGGAAACAAGCCTTCAGGGGATCTGGTAGCAGCAACAGGGGTCAGAAATCTCCATCATATTCAGACTCAGGCTACAAGACAGGGATGGTGGATAGAAAGAATGTCAAGAGTTTCAACTGTGGAGAGATGGGACACTTTGCCACTGAATGTAGAAGGAGTCAACAGGCAAGAGATAAAGGAAAGGCTTATCAAAGGAAAGATTCTGGAGGTTCGAAGAAGTATCCAATGAAGTCTTACCTAGCTGAGGGTAGAAGCTGGGATGATACTGATGATGAGGAAGAGCAGTTTGGAAATCTGGCACTCATGGATGACACTCCACACTCTTCAAGACAGGTAATCATTTGCTCCTACTCACCCCCATTTCATACTGAAAATCTATGTGAGAATGAACACTGCCTTGCTTTTAGAAAGTCTATCACTATACCTACTGCATCTTCATTTGATAGTATAAAAGTTGAATGCACTGAGAAAACATGCATTGATAGATATAACTCCATAAATCTGAGCTATTATCACTGTATAGTCTCCTTGAAAAATGCTAATGGTACTGTAGGTGACTTGAAAGAAAATGTAAAGAAACTACAGGAAGAACTTGATAAGTTAGTTCTTAAAAAAGTTAATGTTGAAGACATTAGGCAAAAACATCACTATCTAGAACTTAAGGCTAATAATCATGTTGAGACCATTACTCAGAGAGATGAGAAGATAAAGGAATTAGAAGCTAAGTTACAAGCGTATGCCAATTCTGCTAATCTTGCGAAGGAACTCATATCTAGCCAAGTTGTAAGTGGTAAACTTGGAATTGGGCTAGATTATGATGAGCTTAGAAAGTCAAGTAAGAAACGTGTGGTGGAAAATGAAAAAGTTGAAAAGGTAAATAATCCACCTGATACACCACACGTTCTGAAAAATGCTAAGGAACCTTTGTACAAGAAAGCATCTTCTGATCCCTTTGATGAGGATAGACTATTCATTGAACATGAGTTGCTTATTGAGGACTTAAATGAATTAAAAGATAAAAAGGCAAAGGAATCTAGTAAGTCAGTTGACTCGGATAGCGAGACATCTAAGGCTGGACTAGGTTTTAGTTCCAAAACTAAAAGAAGCAGGAATAGAAATGGCAGGATAGGAGGCAATGGCCCTAGAAAGTTATGCAACAATTGTGGATCTGCTGGTCATCTTACTCATGCTTGTAGGAAGGCTAAGGTAGATAATGTTAAGAATGTTAATATGCATAAAATGTCTAGCATGCCTAAATCTCCTAAGTGCAATAATTCTGTTTGCATGCCATGTGTTGTTAATTTCGTGAACACTTATCTTAATTCCACACACTCGCACAATTCATCGCATAATCATGATAAGCATGTACACACACACACTGGTAAGTCTAAGACTGTCAGCCCTCCTAAGGTTAGGAAAGAGGCACCTGTCACCAAGCCCAGAAGCAAGTCTGCTGGTGCTTCTGTAAGTGAGAAAGGGACAGTCAAAGACAATGTACAACATACTAAGGCTGTCAATTCTGTGAATCAGAATGTTAAATATTCAAATGCTTCTAAGTCCCCTGGACCCAACTTAGTTTGGGTACCAAAGAAAACTTAATCTCCTTTGTTTTCAGGGCATTAAGCAGAAGAAGGTCATTTGGATTCTGGACAGTGGATGTTCGAGGTATATGACTGGAGATAGAGCCCTGCTATCAAAGGTGGTTGAGAAAGCTGGCCCTGAAGTTACCTTTGGAGATGACAGCAAAGGTTATACAACGGGATATGGCTGTTTGGAAATTGGAAATGTCATCATTGAAGATATTTCTCTGATTGAAGGTCTGATGCATAATCTCCTCAGCATAAGCCAATTCTGTGATAAAGGCTGTGAAGTTTTGTTCAAGAAGGAGAGGTGTTTGATCTATAATCAGAACAATGAGAAGCTTACTCTCAATGGAGTGAGAAAGGGTGATTTGTTTGTAGCTGACTAGAATTCTGCCGGGGATGGTCAAGTTATGTGCTTCTATAGTAAAGCTTCTCCATACGATAGTTGGTTATGGCATAAGAAGCTCTCCCACTTAAAATTCAAGACCATGAATTCTTTGGTTAAGAGGGAATTGGTGAGAGGTCTGCCCGAGATGGAATTTTGTCCTGAAGGACTTTGTGAAGCATGTGAGAAGGGAAAGTCAAAGAGAGCATCACATAAGAAGAAGACAGTTTCTGACATTGCTGAGCCTTTACAACTTCTGCATATGGATTTGTTTGGACCAGTAAATGTAATTTCTATGTCGAGAAAGAAATATTGCTTAGTGATTGTTGATGACTATTCCAGATACACGTGGGTATTATTCTTACATTCAAATAATGAAGCAGCTGAAATGATCATTGATCACATCAACATGATTGAGTTAGAAGCTGGCGTTCCTGTAAGATGCATAAGATCAGATAATGGCACAGAATTCAAAAATGCAAAGTTAAATGATTTCTGTGTGGAGAAAGGCATCTCGAGACAATATTCAGCACCAAGGACTCCTCAACAGAATGGAGTGGTAGAAAGAAAGAATCGTACATTGGTTGAGGCTGCAAGGGCAATGCTGAATGAAGCCAATCTTCCTACGTATTTCTGGGCTGAAGCTGTTAGCACTGCGTGTTATACTCAGAATCGAACCCTGATCAACAAGATGTTTGAAAAGATACCATATGAGTTAATGGCCAACAAGAAACCATCCGTGAGTTACTTTCATGTGTTTGGAGAAAAATGCTATGTGCTAAAGGACCATGAGCATCTTGGTAAATTTGATACCAAAGCTGAAGAAGGTATTTTCCTAGGCTATTCATTGGAGTCTAAGGCATACAGGGTGTTTATGATTGATGACAGAAAAGTTGTGGAAAGCCTTAATGTAACTTTTGATGACACCAAGCTCCCGAGTATTCAGAAGGAAGATAGTAATGATCACTTAAGTGTGGAAGATCTTTCTGATGATGAAGACGAACCTGAGTTTGTTCTAAATAGAGATAACAATGGAGATGATCATCACAATGATCATAATGGTGATTCAGATTCTGATGGAAATGGTGGAGATGGTTCAGATATGAATGGCAATAGTGGTAACACAATTGTGCATAGTGAGACAGTTTCTGGAAACAGTCCTCAAGTGTCAGATTCTACAGATCAAGATGGCAGCAACTCAGGGGGAGTAGAACAAGAAAGAGGATCTGCTAGTCGAACTCAACAGAATGTTAATCAAGCTGAATCATCAAGGGCAAATCTTCCTAGAGCTGTAAAGTGGAGTAGATCTCATCCTGAAGATCTCATTATTGGTGATGCTGGAGCAAGAGTTCAGACGAGAAGAGCTACTGCTAATGAATGTCTATTTTTGGGTTTCTTTCTCAAATGGAACCAAAGAAAGTAGATGAAGCTCTTGGAGATCCTGATTGGGTGATTGCTATGCAAGATGAGCTCAATCAATTTGAAAGACAGAAAGTGTGGAAGCTTGTACCCAGACCAAAAGATAAATCTATTATTGGCACTAAGTGGGTATTCATGAACAAGCTGGATGAAGATGGAATTGTAACAAGGAACAAGGCGAGACTGGTTGCTAAGGGTTATTCTCAAGAAGAAGGCATTGACTATGATGAGACCTTTGCACCAGTGGCTAGACTTGAAGCCATCAGAATGTTCTTAGCATTTGCTGCATATTCAAACTTCAAGGTTTATCAGATGGATGTGAAAAGTGCTTTTCTGAATGGTGAGCTTGAAGAAGAGTTCTATGTGGAGCAACCTCCTGGTTTCACAGACCCTGAGTTTGAAGATTTTGTGTATCTTCTCTTCAAGGCTCTTTATGGTCTAAAGCAAATGCCTAGAACATGGTATGACACTCTCTCTGAATTTCTACTTGAGAATGGTTTCACTAGAGGTGTCATAGATAAGATTCTATTTCATAAAAAGCATAAAAATGATATCATACTTGTGCAAGTTTATGTTGATGAAATTATATTTGGGTCTACGAATGAGGCACTTTATGCAAGGTTTGCTAAGCTTATGCAGAGTAAGTATGAGATGAGCATGATAGGTGAGTTGAATTTCTTCCTCGGACTTCAAGTAAGCCAGAAGCCAGATGGTATCTTCATTTGTCAAATGAAGTACATCAGGGATCTTCTGAAGAAATATCAGATGGAAGATTCAACACCTGCCAAGACTCCTATGGCAACTGCCACAAAACTTGATCAAGATGAGTCTGGTAAAAAGGTGGACATCACTCACTATAGAGGCATGATTGGATCTATTCTCTACTTGACTGCAAGTCGTCCAGATATAATGTTTGCAACATGCTTGTGTGCGAGGTTCCAAGCTGATCCGAAAGAGTCACATCTGATAGCTGTCAAGAGGATCTTTAGGTATTTGAAGGGTACACCGAATCTGGGTATCTAATATCCTAAAGACACGGGCTTTGATCTCATCAGCTATACGGATTCTGACTATGCTGGTTGTAAGATTGATCGAAAGAGTACTTCAGGAAGCTGTCAGTTTCTTGGAAGAAGATTGGTTTCTTGGTTTAGCAAGAAGCAACATTCAGTTTCTACATCTACTGCTGAGGCTGAGTATATTGCTGTTGGAAGTTGCTGTTCTCAAATTCTATAGATGAGAAGCCAACTCCAAGACTATGGACTTGAGTTAAATCATATTCCTATCTACTGCGACAACATAAGTGCCATAGCAATCTTAAACAATCATGTTCAGCACTCGAGGACCAAACATATTGATATAAGGTATCATTTCATAAGAGAGCACATAGTGAATGGTGCTGTGGAACTAATTTTTGTTCCCAAAGCTGATCAAATTGCAGACATTTTCACTAAGCCACTTGATGAAGCTACTTTTAGCAAGTTGGTTAGTGAACTTGGCATGTTAAACTTGTCCACTTAAAAATGGAAGTTAACATATTATGTAATTTGACTGGGATAAATTTTACAAATCCTATGATGATGCTTTGAGGCCTTGTAAAGTTTATTTACCTATATTCATTATCCATGGATTGAAGCAAATTGATTATCACATGTTTTGTATGCTTGTATGCTTAGTGATAATTGGATTTGAGATTTTGATGCTAATTGATTACCATGATCTTATATGTTACATGTTATGTGGTAATTGAGTTAGTTTATCTGGAGCTTTGTATGTACTTGAGATAGGTTAGCACCCCTTTTCTGTATTGGACCTAACACTCTATCTTAGATAAATTTATTCCTAGCATGAATTGTGTTTAATTATCTTAAATCATAATGTCTATTTATCCTGTATGTATGCACGCTCTTCCTCTAATACATAAAATATTTATGCATGTGAATATACTTGACAAAATACTTGACAAAATATGATTTCTATATGCTATATAAACCTTGATATTGGTTTAGAACTAAAATGAGTAAAGTATTTCTTCCATCTTTATCACATGTTTCATCCATGTGGCTCTGATACATTCTCTAGAAAGAATTATTCTACTTACTCAATTCTAAATCAATACATGATGCTCTTTACCATTGCTACTAACTCTGTTGCTATTTAAGTATTGCGCTGAATATCCAAGCACAGAAAGCAGCTAAGGTAAAGTTCAGGTATGACCAATCTTTCAGAATGTACTTCAAGTTAAAACACCACACAATCACACACTGAATGATCTCTGATAGTAGATCATGTCCTGTGCTCTATGTGGTTACTTCTAAGGTTTCATTCCTTGATCCTTAAGCATTCTGAAACTTTGTGGATTATTCCTAAGGCCCAGTCTTAGTATTTTGAAACTTATAACTACCCTCAGTGGCTTAGGAAGCTGACCATGAGCCTATCAAATCAATAGGTTTTGACCAAAGTCATAGAACCAAACACTCCTCAAACAGAATTTATCCAAAGCTTTTGCTCTGATACATGAAAACCACATGATCAGTTGCATTCTGAACCTTGATAACTGGAGTTGAGTTGAGTGAGGGAGATAGTGCCAAGCAGCACCACATAAGGAAGGAAAGGTCAACCTTACAGCTCTGTCTCTCACAAAGTAGTGGAGTATTCAAATCCTGAGATAACTGTAAAGCCCATTTATATTCTCTCAAAAGAATGTAAAGCTGAAAAAGGCACTGAAACTGTTACTAGAAGCAGTCTCTCAACAGATTGTATTTCTATTGAAAATTCGCCTATCAGCCAGGGTATCTGAATGAGAGTCACTACCTTACCTCAAATATTTCAATGCACGTGTGAGTTTCACACACAAGGAAGGTTTTGACGGAGCAAGTTTATCAAACCATCTCAAGGTCACTGATAGAACTTGAGATTTAATTTTTATAATGACTCGTGTATTTTTGAATTATTTAAATATGTAATTGTAGAGGTATTAATTAAATAAAATATGTGTCTTGGTTTTGGCAGCAGTGTGTGAATATATACTATTTGTCGGTGATTGATTGGTGTAAAGGATTGGAATGTGTAGTTAAAAATTGATAATATTGTTTTGTTTTATTTTTAAAGGTGATTTATTGTAGTTTTAAATCCGTAAATATTTGGATTGTCTCTAAAATTAGTTTTAAGATTTTATAATTCTAATAGTTATTTTTGGGATTTTATAAAATTTAGAAATCAATATTTCATAAATTATTTAACCCTGTGTAATTTTCTGATTATATTTACTTGTAAAATCTGTATTTAATTCCAAAATTCTTTAAAAATTATGAAACTCATATTTATTTAAGTTTGGAATATTCTAAGAATTTTAAAATTATTTTAAGAATTTTCAGGATTAATTTTACCCGCGTGTTGATGCGTTTAATTGATAAAAGCGGGTACAGAAAGCATTTTAGAAATTGTTTAAAAACCACAAAATCTATATTTTTATTAACTCCGGGATATTTGTAATATTTTACAACTAAATTTTGAGGTTTCGGGCTAATTTTTATTTATAAGTTGGTTCGTTAGTTTTGTAAAATACGAACAAAATCTGAGACTATAGTAGAAACCATGATACGTGTCTAATTTTTAGAAACCAGGCAGACACGTGGGAAGCTGTGTTTGGCTAATTAATCAACAGAAAATCCCTGTACTCGAGGGGGGTTTCTCGTGAATGTTCTGTGAATTTTTCTCAAGCCTTCCCTGGAAATGTTTTCTCTCTTTCGATCAACCCCTGTTCTATATCTCTGATTTTGTTTCTCTCCCTCTCTTTTGTGTTCTTTCCCCCGGCCCTGTTTTCCGGTACCGTTGCCGCCGCTCCGACCGGTAAGGTGGGTGGTTCCGGTTAATTTTCTAGGTTATACATATATATATAAGCAGATGTATATATGTTTGTATTGCTGTGTTTCCTTGTTGTGTTACGGTCTTGTTACTTTCCGGCCGCCGCCATGTTCATCTCCGGCGAGGTGGCCGGCGTGCGTGTGATATACGCGCGGTTACCCTATTGCTTCGGTTTCATCACTGTCTGTTCTGGTAAACATATACACACAACCATACGTGTGTGTAAGTTGATTGAGTATGGCTGTGAATTGATTATTTAAATTGTTCTGAGAATTTGAAGTATTGGTTCGAATTATTCAGTTAATTGTGGAAAAAATTTTGATGAACTGTTATTGATTCTCTTTGAATATTATTATTATTCTGAGATTTTAATCGGCGAAATTCGTGTTGGAAACCCGAAGTATCGAGTACCCGCGAATTTTACCGCCGTCGGCGATGAGCCTCGGCGAGCCGACAGTGGACAGTGATGATTTTGATCTGAGTCCTATTTTTATAAAACAAATAAATTTAAGTTGTAAATTTATTATCAGAATGAAGATATTTAATTAAAACATAGCGTTTGTATCGAGGATTGAGATGCATAACTGGATTGCTTGTTTTGGTTGTGATTCGGTAGGATTGTGATTCTGGATTATTATGGATTGTTGTGTATTGACGTCGATGATGTGTTGACGGGTAGTCCGATAAACAAAGGGAATGTTGTCCGATTTCCAGAAAATCGAACTCCGTAATATCAGGAACGTATCCGATGAATATCGGGACGTCGAGAAACTATATATGTATATGTGTATATTTTATATACGAAACTTGGTTGTACAATGTAATGAAATATTTTTCCAAATCGATAACCCTGATTTCGTAAAATAAAGAGTATATATATTTTATGAAAATGAACACCGAACCGATCTTCGAGATTGTGAACCCTATATGTTACGTGTGTTGTTATAATATTCATAATTACGAGTCGAGTTTGAATATCGTTGGGTAAGAATTAGTAACGAGGATATGTCAAGCATACCTAGACATCTAACATAGGGTATTTCAACCCTGTAGGTTATAATCAGAAACCTGGAAGTGAACGATGGATTAGAGATGACCTAGTAGTCAGTCGACGAGCTCAGTAGAGTTTCAACAGAAAAACCTGAGTGTCGAAGTCGAATCTAATATGGACTAGTGATGGGACGATAAAGTCTGAGCGGCAGAGTCGGCTCAGAGTCGGTCAGTAATGGTTATAAAGCCCTATATGGCAAGTATTTCTGAACTTTTCTTCAAGATATATTACCAATGTTTTCGAACTGTTTCATAACATGTCGCTATTATTCAAAATAACTCCTGTTTTATATTGTAAACGCTTTAAACTATTAAGCCTTGAACCCTGATTTTCTTAATCTCGAGACGTAAGCCTTATTCTTTGTAAACCATCCTATGTTGATCCTCAGATACCAAATCACACAAATATGATACTACTCCCCAAATGTATAACTACCAAACACCAAACACTGGAAGAAAATTGTTTGAAAACACAGAAACTTTTATACTCCAGCCATTCTTTATAACATAAAAAAAAACTATACCTCGAAAAATCACTACTTGTCTAATACCTAATTCTTTTACAGATTGAAAGTCATTTCTTTTACATACCCTGATATACCCTTGTGATATCCATGAGTTTCCTTACATTTTATTCAAATGTTTAATCATCATTGATTATGATCCTGTGTTATCAAATTATATTGTTTATTATATTGAACTGCTTTAGGATTGGATAGTTTTTATATATGTGGACCAGATTCGTGGTCAGACCATACCAATGGTCAAGTTAGGCCAATGTGTGCCTTGAATCCAGTAATTAGAGCAGTGCTGTGTGCTTTGCTCGGGGTTAGTGCGTGACTGATCAGCAGCCTAACCTTGGTTTTAAAACTTAAAATGAATATCCAATTCTAATGATTAGTTAAAAAGAAACTTGATTCATCTGAATCATTTCACTTGATCATTGTTTAACCTCAGATATCGTTATTATGACTTGCTGAGCTAGTTAGCTCACTCTTGCGAATCTTTTTATGTATTCTACAGTTAAAAGGGATACGGTTGATAGCGAGGTTTCCCAGTTTAATGTACGAGCTAGGATTCCAGATTGAGTTGGATCGAGCTAGCAGAAGCTTATGGCGGCAGTGAGATAGTAAGATTGTAAGAATAATTTTATTATCAGTTGTAAGTTAAATTAGTTGGGATTTGGTACATTGTAATAAAAATTAAGGTTGTGGCTTGTTTTCATACTTAAACCTGTTGCGATCCATGGTTATATAAAGAAGGGTCATTGCAATTAATATTTCATATACAGGTTGATATATTGTATTTGTGTTGTGGACCCCAAACTTCTGACCCGGGTTTGGAGGGCGTCACAGGTTGGTATCAGAGCTACAGGTTATAAGTCACTGAAAAAAGCCTAGATTATCGGGATTGGGTAGAGGGTTAGGATTAGGAATAAAAAATAGAAAGATAAGACGTTGTGAGGCTGAGTGCGATTGTATAGTGGGTCTCCAAACGATCAAACGATTGGGCAGATCCTGATTTCCCGATGTCGTTTGATCGTTTGGAGCTTTCCGTCCGAGGATCGTCATCTTCTCTCAGATTTGATTTGCACCTTGTTCCTCCACCAGTATTAAGGGCATTACCTTTTGTTATAACGGTTGCACTTCTTCAAGCTATTCTGCGCTACTTTTCCACCTCTTGATATGAGACTACCTATTAAAGAACCTCCATCTGTTTATTCTTGTTTCACGAGACGTTCGGCTGTGAGTGTATCTTTTTAGTTTACCTTATATCCTGTTCTATACCTCCAGTTTAGAACTTGTCCTATGAAGCGACTGTACCTACGAGGATGGATTCGAGAGCTACAGTAAATGGTAAGCGCTTGAGATATAAATAAAGGTGAGAAGAAGTTTAGAGAGAAGATTTAAGTGTTTCAGAGGATAGCTGTGATCAGGTTAAAAGAAGCCATTAGTGACTAAGCCACCCGTGAATAATTATGGGATGAATTAGATGAATTTTGAAAGAGTTAGGGAGAAAGGTATAAATTTGGAATTTTTGGTGGAATTAAATGATGGTGCTATGATAAATGCGATATGTAAAGTAGTAATGTGATATGAGCAAATTTTGATTCTATAAAATAGATTTGTTGACTATTGAATAGTCTGTTCCCCCTTAACGATTGCAAAGTTGATGATGGAAGTATTACCATTATGGGAGCGTTGATGTGAAGCTACGAATAAGGTAACATGCAACTATAATTGAAGTTTTCGTCGATTAAGGAAGGCAAATGGACTCGATAAGGAGAAAAGGTAGATCAAAGTGAACGGACCTTTATGTGATTGTTTCTTTAATTTGGTACCATGTTATAGGTCGGAAGGACAACAACCAACTCGTATAGTAAGGACAACCAGATTTATGATTTTCAAAATTTTTAACAAGTTTTCGAAAAAGATTTTTCCTTACAAAATTTCTAAAAGTCTTTTTGAATAAAATAAGTTTTAAACCTTGGTTGTTAAGTTACTACTTGAGTTTCTTGTTTGTTAAAAGACCCAGATTACCTGGAAGGATGCTGTTTCAGACTCAGTATTATTAATTCGGAGAACGAGATAACCTGTGATTATGAAGAAGTTAATTATTCCTAACAGCAAGGTGCAAGTATTATCTGATAAGATTAACAACAGAACCAGCGTACGGAGTAACTATTCATCCAATTACCGGGATAATCAGAGTTCGAAGAATTCATTGATTTAAAGGAAGCCTGAGCATGACCGAAGAAGATTGGGAAGATTTCCAGACTTTTCTAAAAGAAGAATATTACTAATAAAAAGATCGCTATGTTGAATGATTCATGGTTATTCTAAATTAAAAAGAGGAAACTCAAAGTTATCTGATAAGAACACCATTATGATCAAATTATTAAAGTATTATACGTGTAGGTGCGGCGTTACAAACGCAAGACTTAACAAGTAAAAATCTACCATAATGCTTAATTGCGAAGGCTATTTAGTATACTTCTAAAGTTGTTATATGACACAGTTGGGATATGATCGATCAAACTCGAAAGATGTATACAAGTGAAATGTGGATGGTGACCAATGGTATCATCCTTGTCCTCAACATTACAGCGTATATTCCTTTTTAATTCCTAAAAATGTATGAACTCCTTTTCTTAATAAATTCTTTCTGGTGATATCAACATGGAGGATTTTGCATTCCTTTCAAATTTAATTGTTCCCCTCAAGTTTTGCTTTCTGATTGGGACAAACAGTGTTATGATGAGACACTTTGTCAGAATGACGAAGAGTCGGGTGGGACGCCACCTAATCATGTGTTGTATGCCATACGGTATGAAAGACTGGCCATCTTAAGTACCAATGTGGTTGTCTCATTCATATTCAAATCATTACTTCTTCTTTCTTTTCAACTCTAAGTTTATTAAAATTGTGAATCCTTCTAGTTATTTCGTTGTACCGTTGTTCTTTGCGAGAGCTTTTCAAATAAGAGTCAACGTATTATACACCCAGCGGGCAAAGTCTCATCTACCTCTCATACATGGAAAGGAAACAAGGGCATATGGCAAGGATTGCAATCACTAGCCCCGGTAAAGGATCCACTAAGAGCCAAGGGAATTTACTCCAATAAGGAATGCGTCTCCGAGAATGAGAGTTTACGAGTTGTCTGTAAAATATGTTATTCAGAATACGGACGTGAATGAGAGTTTACGAGTTGTCTGTAAAATATGTTATTCAGAATACGGACGTGATGACGTGAATGATTATGGTGAATACCTTAAGCGTTAAAGTATTAAAAGATGTGAGAGAAACTTAATTGTTTATCTCTCAAAGTTTTGTTGATAAGATGAATTACCCTATTGAATTGATAAGATTGTGATTAAAAGACTAGCAAGTCAAGAACGTGTAGTTGTTAAATAAGTGAGTACCAATGGTGAAATTGAGATTCCTGGCAATAAGTTATGTAGAATTGATATCCTGAAGGATAAGAGGATTTGATATTATTCTAAGGACTGGATTGACTACTAAAGCGTGATGTCCAGACAGACCTTCGTGGAGAAAAGATAATTCTGAGGATGCCAAATGAGAAGGTGAGGAGGTTCAGAAGATGAAAGAAGGTAAAGAATTTGTTAATGATGATTATGATGATCAAGATATGAGTATTATGGTGATTATGGGATACATAAAAGTCAGAAGCAAACAAAATTTGAAGATTTAATAGCAATTAAGGAGTTTTAAGATATGTTTTAGATGAGTTATCGACATTTCTTCTCGATAGAGAAAGGAAGCTCGCGATTGACTTAGCGCCTGAGACGAAGCCAGTGACTACGGCCTTACCCAAAATGGCACCAGTTAAAATGAGGAAGTTAGCAAAGTAGACGCAAGAGATATTCGAAGAAGAAGCGATTAGACCCAGCATATCCTATAAGGTGCACCAATACTAATTGTTAATAAGAAAATGGAAGTATGAGATTATGCGTCGACTAGCGAAAGCTCACCCAGTTTACTATCAAAAGCAAGTATCTGTTACCTTGACCCAATGATTTGTTTGATCAAACGAAGGAAGCAAAGTACTTTTATAAGACTAATTTAAAACTTGGTATTTCACCAATTAAAGATTAAACCTATGGATTTATCAAAGACAATTTTCAGAACTAAGTACTGCTCTCGTATTGTCATTTGGATCAACCAATATACCCATAATAATTGAACTTGATGGACAGAATCTTTAAGGAATATCTGGATAGGTTGTATTTGTGTTACTTAAAGTCAATGGAGGACCATGCGAAATATTTAATGACAACGAAGGAGTCGGAGAAGAAAGAAGTTGTATGTAAAGTTGCAAGGTGAAAGTTTTGATGATAGAAAGCGTAAATAATTAGTGAGGAAGAGATTAGAGGAGATCCAGTAGAAATTAAAGTCACCATGAATAAAGAAAGGCCAAAAGCACCAACAAAAGTAAGAAGTTTTACCATGGACCGGCTATACTGAAAATTTGTACAAGATTTCTTGAAAGTTGCATACCTTTGATGAAGCTAATAAGGAAAAGAAATAAATGAGTATGAAATGGAGAAGGGTGAAGAAAGTTTTGTAGAGTTAAATGAAGGTATGGTTATAGTACCTACTTTATCACTTTGAAGATATCAAGGAGATTTGGTAGTTTATCGTGATGCTTCTCATAAGGGAGTAGGATGTGTGTTGATGCGGTATAATAAATTATTATATATGCACTCAGACAACCGAAACCTTATGAGTAGAAGTATCCCACTCATAATTGGGACTAACAGTAATAATAATTATTTTGAGAGATTGGAAAACATGATATGTATGGAGAAATGTGTAGGATCTATACAGACCATAAGAGTTTGAAGTATTCACGGGGAAAAGCTAATGTAGTGGAAAACGATAAGCAAAAAGGAGAGAACGAACATAGAGACTGCACCAGAAGAATTAACTATAGAATTCTGGAGATTGGAATGGAAAGCTAAAGTTCATAATCTAAAAGGAACAAGGATGGATAGTATGACCTTTCAGTTGAAGTTGTGAAGGGAAAGATAAGATATCAAGAGAACATAATGGATCACGGTGTTAACAGTTACTAAGAGAAAATTTATGCACCCAGAAGAACGATCACGATATTCCCCGATTTTCTTCCAGCACTTGGATGCTACAAGTAGAAGAATTAAGAAATGAGATCCCATAGGGAATTCACAATATCGAGTATTTAATCTATTGAAGAAATGCCAAGATATATAGAAACTTAAAGAAAAATAGTGATAACCAGATATAAGAAGGGAATTTCAAAATAGATTGGGAAGTGTTGAACATGTCAAAGAATTAAGGTGAAGTATCGGAGGCCTAGTGATCAAGGCAGACCAAGGCAGACCAAGGAGTGGTTTTACAATAAGCAAATCGTAAAATGTATCAGTGGTGTTGTTAGAAAAAAAAAGAATGAAATTATGAGATTATGTACTGGTTAGCAGGAGTTCAATAAAATAACGAATAAGCATAAGTGACCCCTATAAAGATTGAATACCTTTGAGACCTAATCCAAGAAGTGTGTTATGTCTCGAGGATTAACTTAAGACCCGACCTGAGAACATATCAGAGATTACGATTAAAGTGAGTTAAGAGCATTGAAAGCTTTGGTGATATTACGTGAAATAACAAGTGTATCAGGTGACTATAAGGAAATAAGGAACGTGGTGTATAAGGAGTACTTGAATTAGAAAATTGTATTTATTAATAACATCCTCAACTATTCAAGGAATAAGAAAGTCTGTGTAGAATGCCCAAGGATTTTTCTCCAAAGATCAGAAGGAAAGCAACTGCATGTTGAGTCTTCAAGAATAAAGTTTTGACTAAGGTTAATAAAAGATTCTGAATTAATCCACAGAAAGGATTGGATGTAATCAAGACCACCGAGGAGTTAATAAACGAATTGGAAAGAGTGGAATATAAAGTTCAAATACCTGAAGGTGATAATAAGTGAATATATGAGATTACTTTTCAGCCTTAACTGGCGGGAAAGAGTAAAAGATGTTTAAATGTTTAGAAACCAAGTTGAAAATGAGCACCGCCTATCATCCTTAAATGAAGAGCCAAAGTACGGAAATGGTTCAGGAATTGTAAGATATGTTGAGAGGTTGAGTTTTAAGGAAACATTGGAATGATCATTTATCAGTAATGTCAACTTTGGAATGCCACTTTACCAAGCTTCATGTGAACGCAAGTGTAGGTCCCTAGTTTTATTGAGATAAAATGGGAGAAAGAAAGTTATCAAATTCTAAGTTAAATTCAGCACACCAAAAGCGTAGTGATATTGATGGAAGCAGTTCGGAGTGGACAAGGAAAGAAGGTGAAATTGAATCGAGAGAGAAAACGAGTATAGAAATAGGTCCAGTAGTGTTAGTGTAAGTTTCTTCTTGAAAGAGACTGGATAAGTTTGAGTAGAAGGGACAAGCTAAGTCCTAAAATTTATGAACCATTCGAAGTATTGATAAATATAGATAAAGTTATTCATGAGTTGACGTTACCGTCACAACAGTGTGCACATATAGCGTGTTTAGCCTGTTAATGTTAAAGCGATAAGTATCTGATTTGAATTAAGTGAGTGGTTAGGAGCCAATGGGCTCTTGTCCAAGTTTATTTTGTATATAGTAATCGATCTAAATTCTTGCTCGTTAAAGGCGAGTCATTGAAAATGAGTGTATATCTATAGAAAGTACGTTTGAAATCCTCGAGTAGAAGAGTCTACTTGAAAACTAGAGTCAGATATGCTTGACAAATATCCTCACTTGTGTAGTTAGACCAGATTCTGAGGACATAATCTTTTTAAGGGGGAAGGATATAATGACTAGTGTATTTTTGAATTATTTAAATATGTAATTGTGGAGGTATTAATTAAATAAAATATGTGTCTTGGTTTTGGCAGCAGTGTGTGAATATATACTATTTGTCGGTGATTTATTGGTGTAAAGGATTGGAATGTGTAGTTAAAAATTGATAATATTATTTTGTTTTATTTTTAAAGGTGATTTTATTGTAGTTTTAAATTCGTAAATATTTGGATTGTCTCTAAAATTAGTTTTAAGATTTTATAATTCCAATAGTTATTTTTGGGATTTTATAAAATTTAGAAATCAATATTTCATAAATTATTTAAACCTGTGTGATTTTCTGATTATATTTACTTGTAAAATCTGTATTTAATTCCAGAATTCTTCAAAAATTATGAAACTCATATTTATTTAAGTTTGGAATATTCTAAGAATTTTAAAATTATTTTGGGAATTATCATGATTAATTTTACCCGCGCGTTGATGCGTTTAATTGATAAAAGCGGGTACAAAGAGCATTTTAGAAATTGTTTAAAAACCACAAAATCTATATTTTTATTAACTCCGGGATATTTGTAATATTTTACAACTAAATTTTGAGGTTTCAGGTTAATTTTTATTTATAAGTTGGTTCGTTAGTTTTGTAAAATACGAACAAAATCTGAGACTACAGTAGAAACCAGGATACGTGTCTAATTTTTAGAAACCAGGCAGACACGTGGGAAACTGTGTTTGGCTAATTAATCAACAGAAAACCCCTGTGCTCGAGGGGGGTTTCTCGCAAATTTTCTGTGAATTTTTCTCAAGCCTTCCCTGTAAATCTTTTTTCTCTTTCGATCAACCCCTGTTCTATATCTCTGATTTTGTTTCTCTCCCTCTCTTTTGTGTTCTTTCCCCCGGCCCTGTTTTCCGTTACCGTTGTCGCCGCTCTGACCGGTAAGGTGGGTGGTTCTGGTTAATTTGCTAGGTTATGCATATATATATAAGAAGATGTATATATGTGTGTATAGCTTTGTTGCCTTGTTGTGTTACGGTTCTTGTTACTTTCCGGCCGCCGCCGTGTTCATCTCCGGCGAGGTGGCCGGCGTGCGTGTGATATACGCGTGGTTACCCTGTTGCTTCGGTTTCATCACTGTATGTTCGGTAAACATATACACACAACCATATGTGTGTGTAAGTTGATTGAGTATGGCTGTGAATTGATTTTTTGAATTGTTCTGAGAATTTGAAGTATTGGTTCGAATTATTCAGTTAATTGTGGATAAAATTTTGATGAACTGTTCTTGATTTTCTTTGAATATTATTATTATTCTGAGATTTTAACCGGAGAAATTCACGTCAGAAACCCGAAGTATCGAGTACCCGCGAATTTTACCGTCGAGGCTCAGCCGACGGTGGACAGTGATGATTTTGATCTGAGTCCTATTTTTATAAAACAAATAAATTTAAGTTGTAAATTTATTTTCAGAATGAAGATATTTAATTAAAACATAGCATTTGTATCGAGGATTGAGATGCATAACTGGATTGCTTGTTTTGGTTGTGATTCGGTAGGATTGTGATTCTGGATTATTGTGGATTGCTGTGTATTAACGTCGATGATGTGTTGACGGGTAGTCCGATAAACAAAGGGAATGCTGTCCGATTTCCAGAAAATTGAACTCCGTAAATTCAGTAACGTATCTGATGAATATCGGGACGTCGAGAAACTATATATGTATATGTGTATGTTTTATATACGAAACTTGGTTGTACAATATAATGAAATATTTTGCCAAATCGATAACCCTGATTTCATAAAATAAAGAGTATATATATTTTCCGAAAATGAACACCGAACTGATCTTCGAGATTGTGAACCCTATTTGTTACGTGTGTTGTTATAATATTCATAATTACGAGTCGAGTTTAAATATCGTTGGGTAAGAATTAGTATCGAGGATATGTCGAGCATACCTAGACATCTAACATAGGGTATTTCAACCCTGTAGGTTATAATCAGAAACCTGGAAGTTAACGATGGACTAGAGATGACCTAGTAGTCAGTCGACGAGCTCAGTAGAGTTTCAACAGAAAAACCTGAGTGTTGAAGTCAAATCTAATATGGACTAGTGATGGGACGATAAAGTCTGAGCGGCAGAGTCGGCTCAGAGTCGGTCAGTAATGGTTATAAAGCCCTGTAAGGCAGGTATTTCTGAACTTTTCTTCAAGATATATTACCAATGTTTTCGAACTGTTTCATAACATGTCGCTATTATTCAAAATAACTCTTGTTTTATATTCAAACGCTTTAAACTATTAAACCTTGAACCCTGATTTTCTTAATCTTGAGCCGTAAGCCTTATTCTTTATAAACCATCCTATGTTGATCCTCAGATATCAAATCACACAAATATGATACTACTCCCCAAATGTATAACTACCAAACACTGGAAGAAAATTGTTTGGAAACACAGAAACTTTTATACTCTAGCCATTCTTTATAATATCAAAAAAAAACTATACCTCGAAAAATCTCTACTTGTCTAATACCTGATTCTTTCACAGATTGAAAGTCGTTTCTTTTACATACCCTGATATACCCTTGTGATATCCATGAGTTTCCTTACATTTTATTCAAATGTTTAATCATCATTGATTATGATCATGTGTTATCGAATTATATTGTTTATCATATTGAACTGCTTTAGGATTGTATAGTTTTTATATATGTGGACCAGATTCGTGGTCAGACCATACCAATGGTCAAGTTAGGCCAATGTGTGCCTTGGATCCAGTAATTAGAGCAGTGTTGTGTGCTTTGCTCGGGGTTAGTGCGTGACTGATCAGCAGCCTAACCTTGGTTTTAAAACTTAAAATGAATATCCAATTCTAATGATTAGTTAAAAAGAAACTTGATTCATCTGAATCATTTCACTTGATCATTGTTTAACCTCAGATATCGTTATTATGACTTGCTGAGCTAGTTAGCTCACTCGTGCGAATCTATTTATGTATTCTACAGTTAAAAGGGATACGGTTGATAGCGAGGTTTCCCAGTTCAATGTACGAGCTAGGATTCCAGATTGAGTTGGATCGAGCTAGCAGAAGCTTGTGGCGGTAGTGAGATAGTAAGATTGTAAGAATAATTTTATTATCAGTTATAAGTTAAATTAGTTGGGATTTGGTACGTTGTAATAAAAATTAAGGTTGTGGCTTATTTTCATACTTAAACCTATTACAATCCATGTTTACATAAAGCAGGGTCATTGCAATTAATATTTCATATACAGGTTGATATATTGTATTTGTGTTGTGGACCCCAAACTTCTGACCCGGGTTTGGAGGGCGTCACAATTTTGATTGAATCTGAGATCCATATGGATTCTAACTCTGATGAGATTCTGGTACTCTGGTTTATCCTAAGACCATTATCTCTGATTCATGTCTAAGTAACATAAGAAGAAATCATTGATCCCTAATGGCATATCATTGATCACTGGTTATCTTCCCAGAATTCAAATATGGATATGATTTTGACTAAGTCAAAATAGAAACTTGTAAATGAGGACTCATATATCAACTGACGAGTTTATAAGGTATACTTCTTCATAGAAGTTGAGGGATATCAGGAATTCTGCCACTTTATTAAATCCTAATTTCGCCTCTCAGAAGGAATATTTCTGAATCTCTTGACTGAGAGTTTTCATCCTTGAAGATGGAAGGCAACTTTTCTATGAAAAGGATTTTCTTGCAGGTACATTCATTGTTGGACTTCTGGAGCTCTGAGTGGAGTGAAACACTTGTGAGGATGTGTAACACCCCCAGATCCGGGGTCGGGGATCCGGGTAGTCACGAGTTCCATTTCCCTTAATAACACCCAATCTTAATAATTACTCAACTACTCTGTATTGTGACCCCACAATAAACACACACACCACACGTTATAGTCTCAGAGATGAACATCCAAAAATAACCACAAGTCTTTGAATCCACAATTTAAAAGTTATTACAACCCAAAATGATTACTTGATAAATTTACAGTTAATTGCCATTATCTGCCACAAGTTATAATTATACATAATTGATTCTCAAAAGTAGATGGTCTGATCTACAATAGATCTACCTCTGCAGCTATAGCAGCTACAACATCAACGGGAAGACGCGGGACGCTTCCCACGCGCTTGCGCTGGGTCTGCTGGAGTCTGGCCATCTTTCCTAACTGTTGTTGTGTGGTGAAGAAATAAAGCAAGGGTGAGCAGCAAGCCCACCAAAATAATATGTATAATGATTAATAGTATATGAGCCTACTCATAATACTCATGAAAGTCTTGGTCAAAAGAAATGAACCAAGTTTGATATCTTAATGCGATGAAGTCGCAAAATATTCAGTATATATACATATATACTTTTCAAAATATTGGAAGTCCTCTTCCATGCATAATATACACAAAGTCCCAGTGTATAACTGTATAAAAAAATATTGTTGCAAGGTGATCTCATATATCTAACCTTGTCTCAACGTTTTTCTGAAAATCTTTGTCATTCATAAGACAATTATTAATTAGATATAAGTTTAAAAGATGAGGTTACCAAATACCCCAATATACTTATATCTTTCCCAATACCACTTGAACTACCACCGTTCAAGTTACAATCAGTTTCAAAAGTTCATCACATAGATGAGACTACAAGACAAGATTTGAATAGATTCAATCTTTGAAATATTATTGAATGAAATAAAGTTACGAGATACTTTATTTAGTCCCGATATATATATATCCACATATATATATCTCTTAAACATTTCCTGGAACCTCTGTTATGTAAAGTATGAACAGAGTTTGAAACATCCAATGAATTTTGGAAAGGAAAAGAATTTTGGCATAAACCAGATATCTTGCTGATCAGGCAAAGATACCAATAAGTAACCTTTTCTACTGTAGATGGATGAATTCCTCACCGGTCATCACCCTGGCCGCATTAGGACCTTGCGCTAGACCGTTACCCGGCCCCTCACGCGTTGATGGACTGCCACCCAGCCACTTACACTTTCATAGACCGTACCCCGGCCTGTCGCTTATGCCGACTCAATTAGATGGGCTTACTTCCCGAACATTGGGCAAGTAATCAATTCATTTACCAAAACTGCAACCTCGTTGCGAATATAAAACACATCACAGAGCCGGATTCCCCAGGTTTTGAGCGAGTATTTAAATCCCCTTAAAAAGGAAGATCTTAAATATAAAAATGAGTTTTGGGATCCGCTCTAACTTTTAAAAATCATTTTGAAGACTCGAAAACACTTTAAAGAGTGTTTGGAGTAAAGCTGATTTAATGAAGTAAATCAGTCCCCATATATTAGAAAATATCTGAATATTATTATTTAAATAATATTCCCATAAAGAATAATCTTTATAAAAATAATTGAAGTAGAAGTATTAAAACTTATACTTGAAACGAGTATTAAATAACCAAAGATATACTTATATGAAAGTACTATCTTTATTTGAATAATCGAAAATAAGTTTGATTATTTACACCTTATTCTTTAATAAAATAAAGAACAAATCTCAGCAAATAATCGGAGTCATAGATCCTCAAATGAATATTCAAAAATATTCATTAAATAATATAAACCGAGTCATAAGCCCTCGAATGAATATTCAAATATTATTCAAATAATAAAATAAAAGGAGTCATAAGTCCTCGAATGAATATTCGAAATAATATTCAATAATAAAATAAAGGAGTCATAAGTCCTCAGATGAATATTCGAAATAATATTCAATTATAAAATAAAGTTAAAGTTATCGAATAAACCTTATTCGATTAATAGTTTTGAAAACTATAACCATATATATATAAAAATATATATATATTATACTCGGGAACATCGACTCCTGGTTTAGAAATATGTTCACCTTTGGGTCCCCTATACTAAGGGTATACGCAACTACTGCTTATCTCTAGCATAGGTATTATGCAACTATAAGCATCGAAATCAACAGATAGATAACCAGATTACGAAACAGACATGCATATATACCATATCAGCATGCTCCAATATATCGCAAAATTTGCTAATAACAATCATGCACTTATCACAAGATAATGCATATACATATATTTACATCACAACAACAGTTATAACGGGTAGAAAACTTGCCTGAGCGACTGGGGGTTACGAATGGCTCGGGACGAGTCTGGTAACCTATAAGCAACAAGTAAGTTGGAATTAAACCAAAGTCACTTGTAAATCTATACCCTAACCAACTCAGACTCTAACGCTCGTTTTGCGCTCACTGATTCGCTTAAGTCACTCGGGTACCCTCGGCTCCACCATTTTTAATAATTTAACCTTTACGAGTTTTAAAGCGATTCCTTCGCGAGTGTCTTACCAACTGCCTAACACACTTACCATAAATGTTTCATACATTAATTAACCCTTTTTGGTCCTTAACCTATGTTTCAAAGTAAGGCGAGGGGAAAAGTTTCGTTCGCGAAACGCCGTTACTTGAAACGGTCGTTTCTCCTAAACCGTGCATCGGAATCGAACGAACTACATATCAAAACGAAGCTCGTAACATGAGCTATCTAAACATGGCAGTGGTCATAATCTAGCAGGGGGTTCTCGGGTCCTAATGTTATGCACAAAAACAGTCCAAAGAAAATCGGACGTTACGACGGCTATGTTTACGCGATTACCAATGTTTAAACTACTCCAATTAACCACCAACCAACTCATAACCATCAATACAACAAAACTTCACCTAAACCATACCACATCATTCCATAATATCCAAGGTTTTCAACTCAAACAACCACAATCAAGACCTATGAACTATAATCAAGCTTCAATTACCAAAACACTTCCAAATCAAACCAAACTACTAATAATCACAATCCATGCTTCTCATTTCACAACACCAACCATTAAACTTACTAAAAAATAAAGTAAAGGCTAGGGTTTGAAGTTTATACCTTCCTTGGGAGGTGTTAAGTTGCTAGGAAGCCTTAGGGAGCCTCCTACAAGCTTGATCTTTCCAAAGAAATCAAGAACACAAAGTTAGGCTTTGAAGTTTCTAAAAGTCCGATTTAAAGAACTGTCAAAATGAGGGTCTTACCATGATTATTTGGACGAGACTTGTGAATAAGAGTTGTAGGCCATCTCAATACCTTTCCAATGAGCTATAGAACACAATATTTGAGTGAGAAATGAAGGAGATACAGCAGTTTTAGTGTTCTGGTTCTGTTTTGGCCGAGAGCATGAAGAACAATGCCTTGGTTTCTTTTTGATTTTGATGAAAAATGATTTGCTTGGCTTGGTTGGTTTGATTTTTATGTTTGTTTTAGTAAATTACCTAGTTGCCCTTGATTTTGTGTGGTTAAAAAGTCACCACATCTCCTTCCTTTTTTGTCATGCTTGTGTCATCCTCATGATGTCATCCTCCCCTCCTTGTCCTCTTTCTATTGGCTGGATGACATCATCCCCACTAATCCCCTTGATTAACTTCCTAATCGTTTGCCTAATGACCGCTAATCTGTTATACGGTTCGCTTAACTTTCGTTTTCGTTTATCGTTTGAGGGATCATACCCGGGATCTTATTACTTAGGTTTCCTTAACCTTTCTCAATATATTATATTCCTTTTATGATCCTCTCCTATAATCCTTTAATTTAAATCCTTTTTATCCTGTTACCTTTTTCTCAAATCTTTCCGTATCTAGTATATTTCCGGGAAAAATCAAAGTGTTCGGATTTGGATTCTGACGATCTTTACATACACTTATATCCCATATAAAGTACTAATAAAATCTCAGAATATCCATATCAGAACCCCTACATAGTGTGGCATGAAAAGTTTTCTCATTCAGCAAAAACACTATTCATAAGGGTTTCAAAAATTTCCCAAAAATTGGGGTTATTACAGTCTCCCCTCCTTAAAAGGATTCCGTCCCGGAATCAGATAGAAAGTGAATAGGGATACTCTCTTAGCATTGCACTTTCTAACTCTCGAGTAAATTTTCCCACATTGTGGTTCTACCATCAAACTCTTACTAGTTTGATAACCCTTCTCCTAAGCACTCGTTCCTTTTTACTCTATACCCTTCCTGGTTGCTCTATATAGGTTACGTCTGGTTGCATGTCTATGCGCTCATATGCCCCTATTTGTCTGGCATCCGAATTACACTTCCTTAACATTGATACGTGGAACACGTTATGAACTTGCTACAGGTTCGGGGGTAGGGCTAGCTCATATGCTAACTTCCCAAACGTCTTAATATATCCAAGGGTCCAACAAATTGTAGACTTAGCTTTCCTTTCTTTCCGAACCTCATCAATCCTTTTCAAGGGTTTCCAAGGGGATACCTATAACATTACTAGGCCCCCTATTTCATACTCTTTGTCCTTTTTTGAGTCAAATCAGCATACCTCTTATGTCCATCTTGGGTTACTACCAGTCGTCCTCTGATTAGATCTATTATATCCCTGGTCCTTTGGACTACTGCGGGTCCGAGCATCTTGCGCTCTACAACTTCATCCTAACATAAGGGAGATCGACATTATCTTCCCTCAAGGATCTCATAAGGTGACACCTCGATAATGACATATGATCTATTGTCGTGATATAACTAAATCCGCGTTAAGTGATCATTCCAAATTCTTTCAAGTCTATTGCACAGACTCTCATTATAGCGTTTAGCATTAGAGCTTTTACTTCTCAATACCCATTCTTTTCTAGTTCGTAATCGCTACAACCTTCCGTTCCTAATATTATACTAGTTATACTTTTGCTCGTTAGCGTTCTATAACCTTTTAATAATCACGTCAACCTTAGTATCACGAATGTGTTCCCATTCCGCATACTACCACCACTTTATTACTCCTTTTTCAGCTGCTTCTATCTTTGGAAGCTTGATCAATCATATAGAAGTAAAGGAATTTGTTGAGAGATCACTATGATCATGAACACTTGTTATATTGCATAGTTAGTACAGAAGGTGGCCAGCCTTTAGTACTTGACAAGCAATTAAACAATAGATGGTATCCTACTAGGCTTCTATCACACAGATAGATAGTCATTCGGCAATACCTCCCCTTCTGGAAGGGTTGTTCTTCTCAGATTACATGAAATGAAAAGAAGAGAAAAGAACGAACTGAAGAGAATTGTATATATAAAAAAAATATATATACTGCCACAAAATATCTGGCTTGGAACCTACCTCTGAATTATAGAGGTTTGTCATAGGAGAACAAAACATAAACGTATTTATATCAGCATCAAGTATTATAGCATCGTATTTCCCATGCCTAAATATTTCTATTCCGTCCATCATTCCATGGACCCACACTCTTCCTCGAGCTTATACATAATCACCTTTGAAACTCCCTCGACATCGAAAATCGAATCTGGGATCTCATTCTATACATCATCGTTACTATAATTCTATGCTTGCACCGCAACCTTCCTCGTATAATAATACGACTCTCTATTGATAAGAAAGAATAATTATTCACCAGGTAGATACTCTACTTAATTAGTCTATCAATGATAACTTATACACTACCACGACCCGATTAGTGGTACTCAATCTCAACACCCATTCCAATACAACTCTCACGGTTGTAATCAGCTCACTACTCGCAGAATCATTGCTGCCTTACTATGGTCCACCACTGACCCACTGTCATCATTCACTTTCCATGAAATCTTAATAGCTAACCATACGGAGTCCATACATGTCGTATCAAATCCTTCTAAGGAGGTAACATAATCACCATTTCTGATTCATGAAGAACACTCCTGATCCTGACATACATACATGACATGAAGCAGATAAAAGTGCAGAAGAGTTTCAATCAAAGCAACGATAGCAGGTTAATACTATTCTTAATCATACGCCCTAAATAGAAGAATTAACTCAAGGGTTCATCTAGTCCTTTTTGAAACATGGTTTTGGATTATCTCAAGATAGGACCTTCTAAGATAGATAGCCCGTTCATGGCGATTACACGAATTAAACCTTTACCAACTACTATTACGGTTGGGTATTGCACAGTCATCAGAAGGAATGTCAATCTTCCAAACCATAATTCAACCTTCACATTTTTAACCATCATCACTGTATTCTTTTGGCACACGCGCCTATAATTATCCTCTTACCCTTAAAGTGTCGGCCACCTCTTTGGCCTTTCCTGATAGTAAAATTTCCTTACAGTCAATGTCATTTTAACCACCTCCAAATAAATTTTCTACCTTATTTCCGATCACTGCTTGAGTGAAGATGTTTTCCTTAAAATCAGATGGGAAAAAAAATATCACCATTTTTCCATAAGTTATTGCCTCAGTCTTTAGAGGCTAATCACTGTCAAGACTGACTCTCAATCATACTTAGAACATTTTTTTTTTATCTTAAGTCCTAATTGCCCTGAACAATTTCGACCATTACTGGTTCGATCCATACTTTCTCGTGGTTTAACACGTGCCCCACTTGGCATCATTATAATTACGTCATATTTCCTTTATCCACATTTCTATTCTTGAGAATTTTGAATATTACCTTTTTCCTTATAAAACCTCTAAGGTTATCCTTCAATCGTTCCTCCTGTATTCCCTAGATACAGGGCATATCACAATACCATTTACTAATAGTAGAACCATTGTCTATATACTTCTGCAAAATTTCTCCACTGATTCTTAAAGGTTGTTGTTACCTTAACCCTTTCCCAATCATACTGTCAAAACTCATACTGTCCCTATTAAGGGTGACATGCCAACCTTTATGCAGTCCCCTAGGATTCATTTTAAGTTACCAATGTTCTATCCTTAATTCCACCTTTAAAAGGTACCTGCATCCTTCCATGAATAAATTAAGTCATATTTCCTTGATAGATTATCATATTCATCATTCCCACCTCGATAGTCTATACCTAACTTCATAATAGCATCCTTATTCAAATTGAGGTCAATCCATATGGCCTCCAAAAGATAACAACGGTTATCCGCTTGTCTTGCCTAATTTGGTAACGATAACAAGGATGTTCTGGAAGATATTGGTCGTGTTCAACGTGAACTTCTTCTTAATAATTCCTTATTTACTTCTGTTGTTTATCTCAACAGTCACCTCAATGTTGGGATATCTTTCATACCTGGCGTCTCCCTTTCTGGGTATCAAGCCACCGGTCTTACATTTCCTTCTTGAAGGTCACTTCCTTCATCCAATTTTTCCTAATTTCTTACTTCCTTATCCCCTTAGTCTATCCGCGTCTCATTATTTATCCTTCGAATTATCTCAAGGTTTCCTCGAATCCTCCCAACTTACAGGGGATAAACTATATGTATCTCTTATGCCCTCAACCATCAATTTTAACTTATGGTGAATCACCCTCATCCTGATGAATGCATACTTTTCTATTTCTATTGCTACGAGTCGTTAGGGTTTCCTCATACCCAACTCCCTTATCATACCTCAAACTCTATTGCCGTTATATTCCTTTCCACTTCAATTTCTTTTTATTTTCCTTTCTCTTATCATTATTTCATGAACCAACACAACATAAGCATTGATTTCAAACATCCTGTCATTCTGGATTCGTGTCCTCAGAACGAATCTTGATAACTTTTACAACTTAGATTCATAATTTATCATACTCATCTGCCTTTGTTCTGGCTCTAAAGCTTTTACACTATCTCCTTATCTTTGGGAATTACTTTCCCGAAAACAATTGACTAAACTTAAATCAGTTTATTATAATCTCTTGCTCCGTGCCTTCCTTGGCCTTTTACCGGCGGGTGGTCTCTCTCTTAGGAGGGTAAGTGATAAAAACAGTCTTTTGTGATTCGTCAATCGTTTAGAATCTCAAATGATTCCTATATTTCCTTTAGCCAGGCTCTTGCCTCGACTGGGTCAGCTTGTTCCTTGGAACTCTGAGAGCTTAGCGATTTAAAGGTCCTGAAAGAATTTCTCACCGCACTGTCTCCTCAGGGTGGTGGTTGGGGATAATAGTCTAAGTTCTTTTTAGACAGGTCCATGAATTGCCGTATAGGAGTACCGTCTCGGGTCTCCTTTCCTTACTCGACTTTCTGTTTCCTTAGTATGAAATGTTTCATCCTACTCCCCATAATTGGGGTCATCTTTTAATTTAAAATCCTCATTTTCCACTCCATTATGTCATGGGTTCCTTCTATCTTGATGGCGACCTCCCTGACTATCACGTTCAGGGTTTGCTCTAAATCTTATTCCTCAAACTATGGCTCTCATCTAAGTTCTCATCCTTACGCTCTTGAACTTTTGGAACCCAAATTCTATAGGAATACCTCATTATTCCCTTATCATCTTTCTCGATATTAATCTTTTATCTAATTGTTGGCTCCCTGCCTTCATTCATAACTTTTTCTGGCACAATATGATCTTTTCCAATAATGCAGGCTGTATTGCAATCTCAAACAGCTTTTCGGTACCGGCTCCGGTTACCTTCACTTCTATTTCCATTTTCTCAAAATCTCTTATAAACTCTCCAAAAGACATTATCATCTTGAGTCTCTCCTTTTTACTAAGGGCATCAACCACCATATTGGCTTTCCCCGAATGATAAAGAATCTCCCAATCATTATTCTTGATTAGCTCTAACTGCCTCCTCTGGCATATGTTGAGCTCTTTCTACGTGAAAATGTACTAGAGCACTTATGGCTTAGGTAATTCTTGCACTTCTCTCCATACAAGTAGTGCCTCCAATCCTTAGGGTAAAACTATTGCCACGAGCCTAAGCTCATGAGCGGGGATATCGAATTTCATATTACCTTAATTGTCTTGACATGTACGCGATTACCTTACCGTGCTGCATAAGCACGCACCCTAAGCCCTTGTGCGAAGCGTCACTATACTTCACAAAATCTCTTTTTCCATCCGGCAACGCCAGCATAAGGGCCATCACCAACCTCTGCTTCAGTTCTTGAAAGCTGTTCTCGCATTTCTCTGTCCATTCGAACTTCTCAGTCTTACGAGTAAGCCGCGTTAAAGGGGCTACTATCTTTACAACTTGAACGAACCTCCGGTAGTGACCGGCCAATCCTACCTCTGGTAGTCGACCAAACCTTGGTCATCAATTCATCAGTGGTCCTTTATCCAATCCTGTCAGGATCCTCCATGGGATCCTCCTCAACAACTATCCCTTCTAGGACAACATCCTCAACCGCTAAATCCTCAATATCAACATCATCCGGTCCTGCATTAGGACACTCTATCGGATCCACAATCCGATCTCCAATTAGTAATAAAATATCATCGCGATGTTGCTCCTCAACCTTAGGGTTCGGAGTCCCGCTACCATATACGATAACGAACTACGCTCCTATCACGATATTTATAAGGGTTCCCATAAGGGTTTTAACTGTCAGTACTACGTTAGGTAGCCCGACTATGAACTTGGCAAGAGTTCTTATTATCTTAGTGAACTTATTATCTTAACGTCCCATCATCTCTGAGGTTTATAACGCTTAGCTCTGATACCATTTCTGTAACACCCCCAGATCCGGGGTCGGGGATCCGGGTAGTCACGAGTTCCATTTCCCTTAATAACACCCAATCTTAATAATTACTCAACTACTCTGTATTGTGACCCCACAATAAACACACACACCACACGTTATAGTCTCAGAGATGAACATCCAAAAATAACCACAAGTCTTTGAATCCACAATTTAAAAGTTATTACAACCCAAAATGATTACTTGATAAATTTACAGTTAATTGCCATTATCTGCCACAAGTTATAATTATACATAATTGATTCTCAAAAGTAGATGGTCTGATCTACAATAGATCTACCTCTGCAGCTATAGCAGCTACAACATCAACGGGAAGACGCGGGACGCTTCCCACGCGCTTGCGCTGGGTCTGCTGGAGTCTGGCCATCTTTCCTAACTGTTGTTGTGTGATGAAGAAATAAAGCAAGGGTGAGCAGCAAGCCCACCAAAATAATATGTATAATGATTAATAGTATATGAGCCTACTCATAATACTCATGAAAGTCTTGGTCAAAAGAAATGAACCAAGTTTGATATCTTAATGCGATGAAGTCGCAAAATATTCAGTATATATACATATATACTTTTCAAAATATTGGAAGTCCTCTTCCATGCATAATATACACAAAGTCCCAGTGTATAACTGTATAAAAAAATATCGTTGCAAGGTGATCTCATATATCTAACCTTGTCTCAACGTTTTTCTGAAAATCTTTGTCATTCATAAGACAATTATTAATTAGATATAAGTTTAAAAGATGAGGTTACCAAATACCCCAATATACTTATATCTTTCCCAATACCACTTGAACTACCACCGTTCAAGTTACAATCAGTTTCAAAAGTTCATCACATAGATGAGACTACAAGACAAGATTTGAATAGATTCAATCTTTGAAATATTATTGAATGAAATAAAGTTACGAGATACTTTATTTAGTCCCGATATATATATATCCACATATATATATCTCTTAAACATTTCCTAAAACCTCTGTTATGTAAAGTATGAACAGAGTTTGAAACATCTAATGAATTTTGGAAAGGAAAAGAATTTTGGCATAAACCAGATATCTTGCTGATCAGGCAAAGATACCAATAAGTAACCTTTTCTACTGTAGATGGATGAATTCCTCACCGGTCATCACCCTGGCCGCATTAGGACCTCGCGCTAGACCGTTACCCGGCCCCTCACGCGTTGATGGACTGCCACCCAGCCACTTACACTTTCATAGACCGTACCCCGGCCTGTCGCTTATGCCGACTCAATTAGATGGGCTTACTTCCCGAACATTGGGCAAGTAATCAATTCATTTACCAAAACTGCAACCTCGTTGCGAATATAAAACACATCACAGAGCCGGATTCCCCAGGTTTTGAGCGAGTATTTAAATCCCCTTAAAAAGGAAGATCTTAAATATAAAAATGAGTTTTGGGATCCGCTCTAACTTTTAAAAATCATTTTGAAGACTCGAAAACACTTTAAAGAGTGTTTGGAGTAAAGCTGATTTAATGAAGTAAATCAGTCCCCATATATTAGAAAATATCTGAATATTATTATTTAAATAATATTCCCATAAAGAATAATCTTTATAAAAATAATTGAAGTAGAAGTATTAAAACTTATACTTGAAACGAGTATTAAATAACCAAAGATATACTTATATGAAAGTACTATCTTTATTTGAATAATCGAAAATAAGTTTGATTATTTACACCTTATTCTTTAATAAAATAAAGAACAAATCTCAGCAAATAATCGGAGTCATAGATCCTCAAATGAATATTCAAAAATATTCATTAAATAATATAAACCGAGTCATAAGCCCTCGAATGAATATTCAAATATTATTCAAATAATAAAATAAAAGGAGTCATAAGTCCTCGAATGAATATTCGAAATAATATTCAATAATAAAATAAAGGAGTCATAAGTCCTCAGATGAATATTCGAAATAATATTCAATTATAAAATAAAGTTAAAGTTATCGAATAAACCTTATTCGATTAATAGTTTTGAAAACTATAACCATATATATATAAAAATATATATATTATACTCGGGAACATCGACTCCTGGTTTAGAAATATGTTCACCTTTGGGTCCCCTATACTAAGGGTATACGCAACTACTGCTTATCTCTAGCATAGGTATTATGCAACTATAAGCATCGAAATCAACAGATAGATAACCAGATTACGAAACAGACATACATATATACCATATCAGCATGCTCCAATATATCGCAAAATTTGCTAATAACAATCATGCACTTATCACAAGATAATGCATATACATATATTTACATCACAACAACAGTTATAACGGGTAGAAAACTTGCCTGAGCGACTGGGGGTTACGAATGGCTCGGGACGAGTCTGGTAACCTATAAGCAACAAGTAAGTTGGAATTAAACCAAAGTCACTTGTAAATCTATACCCTAACCAACTCAGACTCTAACGCTCGTTTTGCGCTCACTGATTCGCTTAAGTCACTCGGGTACCCTCGGCTCCACCATTTTTAATAATTTAACCTTTACGAGTTTTAAAGCGATTCCTTTGCGAGTGTCTTACCAACTGCCTAACACACTTACCATAAATGTTTCATACATTAATTAACCCTTTTTGGTCCTTAACCTATGTTTCAAAGTAAGGCGAGGGGAAAAGTTTCGTTCGCGAAACGCCGTTACTTGAAACGGTCGTTTCTCCTAAACCGTGCATCGGAATCGAACGAACTACATATCAAAACGAAGCTCGTAACATGAGCTATCTAAAAATGGCAGTGGTCATAATCTAGCAGGGGGTTCTCGGGTCCTAATGTTATGCACAAAAACAGTCCAAAGAAAATCGGACGTTACGACGGCTATGTTTACGCGATTACCAATGTTTAAACTACTCCAATTAACCACCAACCAACTCATAACCATCAATACAACAAAACTTCACCTAAACCATACCACATCAGTCCATAATCTCCAAGGTTTTCAACTCAAACAACCACAATCAAGACCTATGAACTATAATCAAGCTTCAATTACCAAAACACTTCCAAATCAAACCAAACTACTAATAATCACAATCCATGCTTCTCATTTCACAACACCAACCATTAAACTTACTAAAAAATAAAGTAAAGGCTAGGGTTTGAAGTTTATACCTTCCTTGGGAGGTGTTAAGTTGCTAGGAAGCCTTAGGGAGCCTCCTACAAGCTTGATCTTTCCAAAGAAATCAAGAACACAAAGTTAGGCTTTGAAGTTTCTAAAAGTCCGATTTAAAGAACTGTCAAAATAAGGGTCTTACCATGATTATTTGGACGAGACTTGTGAACAAGAGTTGTAGGCCATCTCAATACCTTTCCAATGAGCTATAGAACACAATATTTGAGTGAGAAATGAAGGAGATACAGTAGTTTTAGTGTTCTGGTTCTGTTTTGGCCGAGAGCATGAAGAACAATGCCTTGGTTTCTTTTTGATTTTGATGAAAAATGATTTGCTTGGCTTGGTTGGTTTGATTTTTATGTTTGTTTTAGTAAATTACCTAGTTGCCCTTGATTTTGTGTGGTTAAAAAGTCACCACATCTCCTTCCTTTTTTGTCATGCTTGTGTCATCCTCATGATGTCATCCTCCCCTCCTTGTCCTCTTTCTATTGGCTGGATGACATCATCCCCACTAATCCCCTTGATTAACTTCCTAATCGTTTGCCTAATGACCGCTGATCTGTTATACGGTTCGCTTAACTTTCGTTTTCGTTTATCGTTTGAGGGATCATACCCGGGATCTTATTACTTAGGTTCCCTTAACCTTTCTCAATATATTATATTCCTTTTATGATCCTCTCCTATAATCCTTTAATTTAAATCCTTTTTATCCTGTTACCTTTTTCTCAAATCTTTCCGTATCTAGTATATTTCCGGGAAAAATCAAAGTGTTCGGATTTGGATTCTGACGATCTTTACATACACTTATATCCCATATAAAGTACTAATAAAATCTCAGAATATCCATATCAGAACCCCTACATAGTGTGGCATGAAAAGTTTTCTCATTCAGCAAAAACACTATTCATAAGGGTTTCAAAAATTTCCCAAAAATTGGGGTTATTACAGGATGAGTTCAAACACTTGAGTGTAGAGTGGAGTGAAACACACTGTGAGGACACTAAACGGAAATCACACACTTGCACTGTGAGGAAATTTGTAGCACCTGTTCTTATTCTAGCTTGGTTTTGTTTGTAATATTCTCAAGAATGCTATGATGATCTGGGGTTGAGGACTTTTTCTGTATGCGGTTCTCTCCTGGTTCTGGTTATGGAATTCTATTTCTTGGGAGATATGAGGAAGCTGGAAGGGAATTTTTGGTGATATAAGGGTAGTTCTTTTCTTGAGTTGAGAATCCTGGAACTTCTTTTCTCTCTGAATTGTACTTGGTGGGAGATTTAGTTTCCTTAGTCTACATTTGAAGGATTACTCAACTAAGGGGGAGAATAAATATGGCATAACACAAAAACAACTGGTGGATATCCTTATTTAACTAAGGGGGAGCAACCTTCTTCAACTTAGAAGAAGACTGGATAGGTCACCTAAGATATTTTTCCTGCCTACTCATGTTGATTATCTAAGGGGGAGAAATATGGAGATTTTGAAGACGTATCTTTTGCATTTCTTCTAAAGGGAGAGAAGATGTTGTTCTCTGCTGGAGCTGAATGAGTATGAGTGTAGAAGATATAAGATAGTATTATTTCTCCAAGTCCAGGTCATCAATGTTGAAAGCTGATTGAAGATTTTTGGTTATGGTTAGTTGAGTTATCCTCCAAATTGATACTTCTCTAGTATAAATTTGACTGTCATGTTTAACAGCCAAATAGGGGGAGATTGTTGGATATAGAAGGAGTTGAAGATTAAAGATAGATTCATCTATGAAAACAATACAGAGGATGATAACTCAACATAGACAGGCATTGCAAATAATCCTATATCCATTGAAACCAGTACGAAGATAGAAGACTTGACATATACACAATGATCTGAAAAGCTACAGTGAAGAAATAGTCAACAGAAGTTCGAAGGAAGTTCATTAATATGTTCATTCATTGAAGGAATAGGGTTGAAGATATTCGAAATAGCAATCTGGATTGGTGTGAAGGTCATAAGGATTTCAGTGAAGCTGATTTGATATGGTAGAAGACTTGACAGTGAATTATATAGTCTATAGTACGAAGGCCTAAGAGCGGAACTAGTTGTCTGTGAACCAGACCATTGCACTAGGTGTCAGTGATCCGTGAAAGGAAACTAAGTACTATCATTTGAAAGACTGTCAAGTGAGATTCGTATTCAAGAAAATTGTTCGAAGATTGAAGACGAAGACAGGAAGACATGAAGTGGTATGACTCAAGGATTGCATAGATCAAGTTAAGGAAGTAAAAGAGGTCAAGTTCAAGTTCAAAGTGATTGCAGGTCAACTTCCATGAGTTGCAAGTCAACCAAATGGAAGTGCATAGCAAGGAGGAAGATTTGTCTAAGGATGGAAAAGTTTCTAAGGCAAAAAACTTATATAAATCGACTACTAAAAGGAAGAAATCGAAATCTGGCATTTCAACAAGCCAAAATTGACTTCTAGGAGTTTAACCAAGTTTACTAGTCGATTTCTATAGCTACTAGTCGAATTGTGCAAAGTAGAAAAGTTACTAAGGCATGGGAAGTGCAAAAATCGGCTACCATATTCTACTAGTCGATTTTAGCATCCTAAAAATCAACTAGTAGCTACTTGGTGTTTTAATCTAAGTCAAAATTCCCTTGGCATGAAAATCGACTTGTGGAAAGCCTAGAAAGTCACTAGTCGAATTCCTTGAGGTACAAATCGACTTCTGAGGTGTTGGATTATAAATCAAGGTCATTTCCTCTCTTGAACTCCAATTCGACTACTGAAAATCAAGGCAACTTTAATTCGACTTGTGGATTTTGACTACTGCACCCTGATTGATTTAATACTTGGACGAGAGCTTGCCACGTCTCTCAGTCTATTCACCTACCTATATCTATCAGTTCAACAGTGAATTGAATAATCAATCACAATCAGAAATAGTACTGTTGCTCTCGCTCTTTGGAGATTTGTTCTATCAAATCATCAATTTGCGAAGTGAAGTACTGCTGAATTTTATACAGAATTCTAGTCTTACATAGGAACACTCAAAAGCATTAAAGCCTTGTATTGATAGCTTGTATCTGATAGGTTATATTGCTTTTTAGAGTGATAGCGATACACACATTTGATAAGTTATCTTTTATAGTGTATAGAGTTATTGTTGCTTTGTTTACGTTTGTAACAAAGTTTGTAAGCAACCCACTCGGAGATTTTTCTTAATAATATAAGATCAATCCCCCGAAGCTCTTAGTGTTTGTGTTTGTGTTTCATAGTATCTTTATCCGCTGCAAATTTATTTGAAAAACAAATGATAATACATTCACCCCCTCTTTATTAACCTAGTGGACCTAACACAGGGCTGTAATGCAGGTTTGGGATACAACTCTAGTTAATGCAAAAAATACTGGTTTCTCTTTGAGTTTAAGGGACACAGGTATGAGGTTGATGCTGATGTTCTTGTTCAAGCACTAAGATTGCCTGCCTGTGATGGTGCTCCTGACAATTACACAACTGAGTAGCTGTTTGATATGCTCAGAACTTTGAACTACAAAGGTGACATCACAACAATTAGGATATTGACAAGAACAAAATTAAAAAGAGAATGAAATTTCTTCTTTGATTGCATCAGCAGATGTTTCTTGAATAAGACAACAAATTTTGATGCTTTCCCTCCACTTCTCTAAAAATTGGGTATTTTCTTCTCCATTCTGGTAATTTTGACTATGGTAACACAATTCATCATTTCATAATTGCTAGGAGAACAGATGTATCAGGAGTAATAGGGTATACTAGATTTCTTTAACTGATCTTTAATTTTCTATGCCCTAATATTGAATTTGATAATGATGAACTGCTTCCTGTATTTCAAATTTCTGAGAAGGCTATTACAGATCATATCAAAAGAGATGAAAAGAACAAGTTTTCAGGACTTCCCTTCCTGCCTCAGAAGGTCAGGCAATTTCTATTGAGAAATAGTCCTACTCTGTCACAAGTGCCTGCAAATCCTGATTTGGCACCTCTGTTACATTTCCTGATGCTGTGGAACAAGACACTACCCATCTTGTTTCTAACCCATGCATTTCTTCTACCAAACAGAACTCCAATCTAGCTCCTAAATTAGCCTCCTCTGATGTCTCCCAAAAGACATCAGTTGTACTAAAGAAAAGGCTGGTTAAAAAAATCTGTTCAATCTAAACAGAGAGCTCAATGGGCCTCACTGAGTGAGAGTGAGAAGAAAGAAGAATGCTTTCCAGTTCGAAAAAGAAGGCTGATCATGCAAGATGATTCTGACTCTAATGATCAGATGCCCATTGGGCCAAGAATGAAGATAAAGAAATCAACAGTAGCAATTCATGATGACTCTGTTGACACAACTGGAACTAAGGAGCCAACTACCGGTGTTAGTGCTCTGATTAAAAAAGGTCCAGTGAACAAAAACACTACTGAGTCCAAAAATACTACAAAGAGTATGCAGAAAAGAAAAGTTGAAGATGTGGTTAGGTACATCCGAAAGAAGAAAAAGACCCAGTCCTCTGCTATGGATGTCAGTCCACAAGAACCTAAGTCTCAAAGGGACTTAGCAACTGAGGAACATCCAGTCCCACAAGAACCATCTTCTCAAAGGGAAGATGGAGACAAAGAGGTTGCACAAATAATTGTTGATCTTGCTCAAGGTGATCTTCTTGCTGATTCTGAACAACTGTTGCAAGAAAAGAAGGCTCATCAGGATGTATTATCAAAGGTGGATGCAGTTATTGATGATCTT
The DNA here is from genome assembly GCF_009905375.1 of Apium graveolens. Taxonomy (NCBI): domain Eukaryota; kingdom Viridiplantae; phylum Streptophyta; class Magnoliopsida; order Apiales; family Apiaceae; genus Apium; species Apium graveolens. The sequence goes on along the minus strand of NC_133650.1, from coordinate 91,651,568 downwards.
ATTTTTGAGGAGAGTACATAAGAACCTTCACCAATGATTGTTGAAGCAACTCATATTCCTCTGGCCCCACAAGAAACCATCAGTTCAAAGTACTGATGCTGGTCTAGTGCATTCTCCTGAAAAATCAAATCCTGATACTACAACAAATCCTGATGTTGGCCAACTTTCAATTTAAGTAGCTCCTACTGATGATTCATTGTTGCTAGCTAGTTTGTCAAAGCATCCTGATGCATTTTTTGTTCCTCTATTGCCATCAGTGCCACTTGAGGACTCACCCACAGGTATTACTTATTTTCCTCTATTATTCTAAATATTTGTATGATTATAAATAGTCTCTTATTTGAGGTTACCTTTATTTATATGACAAGCATACTACTCCTCTCAGCCCTCTCTTATTTCTTTGCAAAATGTGTGATTGTGCCTTTCTGTGAGACTGTGTGAAAATCTATGTGAGAAAATCAAATTCTGAGTGGCAGTCTCCTGTACTGGCAAAAGGAGAGGTAGTTTTGAGAAAAGAATTTTTTATAAGTTTTTTTCTTTTTCTATAAACTTTCTTATATGAGAAACATATTACTCTTCAAAGTATATACTGTGTGAGAAGTGATGAGATCACTTAAAAAGAAAATAGAGATTTAGGTGTTACATTGTTTTCTATTTCGGGATCTCATCAGAAACAGATAATTCTTGCTAAGGATCCTCTCCAAGGCAAAACAATTCTACCAAGCTCTGCAAATCCTTCTGAGGGCCTATCTTGCTCTGATTCTGATGAAGACAGTGATCCTGATGATCCTGACATGGCTCAGCTGAAGACTGCTATTGATGCATCTAAGAAGTCCAATATTGGTTCTTCTTCACATTTCAATGTTGATCCCTCTTATTACAATGATGATGCTGAGCATTTTCGAAAGGCTAAATGGGATTTTGCATAGAGAGATGCACATACTTCTATCTCCTCAGCTGTTGGTATGCAACATGTTCACAGGGCATATGATGGACTTCAAAATCCTGATCTTAAATTGCATCTCAAGGCTTCTACCATCTCTGTGAAAGGAATTCTCTCAGAGCTTGCTGCTATGAAGACATCTCATGCTACTTTACAGAACAAGATCGATGCTTTTATGATCAATCCACTTACCTCAGCTGAACTCATAAGTGTAAACACGATTGTTAAAGTTGTGGTTCAATCTCAACAAAGCATGGATACTCGCTTTTCTTCCTTGGAGTTAATGGCTTAAATGGAAGCTGAAGCAAACACCTTTAAAGGAAGAGGAAAAAGAGGTGGAAGAACTACAAGAGCCAGAGGAAGAAGAGGAAGAGGAAGAAATTCTAATTCAAGTCGAGGTTCTTCAATGATTCTGCATTCTGAATGTTTTATTCAGAGAAGGTTTTGTTCCTGTGCAAGGAAATGATGTAAAAAGAAGCTGAGGATGCTGAAGAATTGATTGTTCCCAGAAAGAAGAAATTAATCGCTGACATTGCTCAAGTTGATGTAACTAATGCAAATGTGTCTCTTGAAGCAGACACAAATCCTGAAAAAAAGGCAGATCCTGATGTTGTGAATATGAAAGCTGACTTTGACACTGATGAGAAGGTGATCAAAGTATTGGATGAATCAGTTCTTGATACAACAGTTGTTTCTCATAATTCAGAGGCTGATGAATAAGAAAGAACTGACAAAAGGAGAGCTGATCAAGCATGTAGTGACTATATGCAAAGAATTCTAAATTCAAGGAGAGAGCCATGGCAGAAATCAAAAGGGAAGATTCATGATTTATCTACGGGTGTATGCTTCCTATTAGAAAGACGGATAAAAGATGGAAATATATCTATTCATTCAGTTATCCTAGAGGATTCAAGCATATTGAATTTTGTGTCAGCAGGACTTAGAGATTCTATTTCAGAACCGGAGGGATTGATAAGTCCATCAATAAACTTCTTGGTTGGAACATAATGAAAACTAAAGCTTAACAAAACTCATACTAGAGTAGGTATTGGTCATTCTGGATTGGAGACTCTGAGGTCTAATTTACTTGACATAGATACTCTGACTGCCAATCTTGGAGAGAGAATTACTCCTTCACATCTTAAGAAAGTTGAAGTTGTGAAGATTGTATATAGAAAGATAAATGATAATGATGTGAGAGAGGAGATTCTGTACTTTTTGAGAGATGGTAAAGTAAAAAACTTTACATTGCAGCAACTCTGATGAAGAATGTGACAGAATTGAAATATATTCACTATCTTCTTAGAGTTGAGGACAATGTCACAGAAACTGGTTTTCTATGATACTTGAGAGTATTAGAAGAAGAGTCAAGAGCAAAGAAGACAAATAAAATGGTGAGTATGTTCCTATGTACAGAACTTACACTGGTCAAGAAATGAAGATGGAAAAGGGAGCTGCAGTTCCGAAAGTTTTTCTCAACAATCCTCAGTTATCTTTCAGTCCAGATCATGAAGATATCAGCTTAAGATTTATGTTAATTGGTGATCTTGAAATAACTAAGAGTTCAATTTCTAAATTAAAATCAGCCATGTATCAGCTTGGGGAAGATACTGAAGAAAAGAAAGAGTTAAAGAAAAAGCTTGTCAAGGTCCTTCAAGACAAGGTGGAAGAAAGGTTAAATAAATTTCTGGAAACAACTGTCAGTTATCTTAGGATACTAAAGTAAACCTTATTCCTTGTACATTTGTAAATTGGTTTTGGCATCATTGAGAATGGAATTTGTTCTTCATTATATTAAGCATAAATTGGGGGAGATTGTTATGTGCTGATTCTCAATGATCAGAAAAGCTCAGGATCTGGATGTTTTGGATGTCATCAGGAATTGATGTGCCATCAGGAATTGATGCCCATCAGTATCTACAGAAACATCAGTATTTGAAGACAGTCTTTTGTGAAGATTAAGTATGTTCCCGGATATATGTTCATTCTGAGTGATATGACTTTGTATATTCAGTTAGAGATATGTATCATTTTCTGTTAGTAATTGATAATGTATATCCTAGACTGATTTGTAGCAGCTGTGTATTATATAACACACTTTAGGTCATCACATAGTGATTAACTCGAGCATTGTATGACCTAGCAGCTCTCAAGAACATCAGTATTTCTTAAGAGAGTTTGTAACAGTTTTTATCATAAATATAAAGAACTGTTATATTTTTATACTTGTTCGAAACGTTTATACAATTGTATCCAACCCCCTTTAAACAATTGTATCTTTACTGGGCAACACCTACAAAGCAAGTTTGGACAAGTTCAATGAAGTATAAGAGTTCCTATAAAACAAGTTCAATAGAGCAAAGAACGTTCGGTAGAATGAGTACAGAACGTTCGATAGAATGAGTACGGAACTTTCACTGAAACAGGCGTAGCAGAGCCACAAGGAACTCTAGGGAAACCATAAGATTAACTCCATAGATAACCAAGAGCAATAAGAGCATAGCAAAGTGCATGAAGGGCTTGAGTCCCAGTAGAAGGTTCTACGAAAAAATATATATTTGGAGCAAACACCCCTAGCCAGCAAGGGACAGGAGGACCTGCCCCTGACCGAACAGGAGGTGGCCGACCCCATGAGGCCGAGCAGGCCACTAGTGAGGCCATGTGGCCGAGCAGGGCTTCCTACAGAAGGAGGTCCTGCAGAGCCCCGACGATCCCCCTGCGAAAATTTTCGAAAATTTTGCAAAAATGGCAAAAAATAGAAAAATTTTGATTTTTTTAATTTTCAGGATTTTGAGATTAAACCTCGATTAGGCCCGATTAGTGAATTTTAGCCCTGATTAGAGTCGATTAGTGTATATTATGCGTAATTAACCTAAATCAAGGGGAATTAGTGACTCGTGTGATTAGTCTGAATTAGGGATAAATAGTGTCTTATGCATGCTGATTAGTCCTGATTAAGACAAATTAGCCCCGATTAGGGCAGATTAGCCTCGATTAAGGCCAATTAGTACATTCTAGTTTAAAATTAGGCTCTTTTAGGCCTGGTTAGCGGCTTGTACATGGAAGTTAGCCCCGATTAGAGCCGATTAGCCCCGAATAGGGGTTGTTGGCAGCTTTCACCCTATAATTAACCTTGACGAAGGTTAAGGGGTGATAAATGCTCGCTTTCTAGTCCCAATTAGGGCCGTTTAGTGTTAAAAACTATCCAAATAGCCTGTACAAAGGCCTCAAGTGTGTATACTCACACTATATAAGTTATTGTAAACATGTAGGTCGCTCCATACTTTATGATAAAGCGATAATACCCATGAAGGGACAAAATCCATGAAGGACCGATACCCGAGAAGGCCCAAAAGTACCCCAAGTCGCGAAAAGGCCATTATAACTTCCATGAAAACTCGAGCAGTATTCCTACAAGTTGGGGGGAAATGATATGGATAGAAATACATCCTAAAAATACATTAAATGTCACATTAATTATACTAAGGCTTCTTGTATGAAGTCCAATACAGACCTTTCTGGTGCGAACTCTTAGCAGACTCAAGACGACCCATATAGACAAGGCCCACCAGCAGAGGTCGTTAAGGTCCATGAACACAAGCTAACCACGGACTAGACCCAATACGGCTGGAAGAGCAGAGACATGTGTTCTAAACGGACTCAAAGTCCTACACATAAGGTTATGTAGTTTATTCCCTTAAAGGACTTCTAATCGCCATCTAAGTTGGAGACTTGTCCACTAAGTCTCCCAATGCAAGTGTTGGTAAGACTGCGTAGCCGTATGAACAGTTACGTGATAACTCAACACGATAACAATACTAGAACAGGACAGGTTAATAATACTACGCCTACACAAGAAATTAGGAAGAATGAAGACAAGGCAAATACATAAAATCAGAAGATTAGAAGAAGGCTTGAAGTCTGTCTATAGGTCACTGAAAGAAGTTCATTAATATGATAATGCCTCAGTGAGGAACAAAGGTTAAAGACTTTCAGGGTTTCAGAAATGTTGAAGATTCAGTATACAAGTGCTACCGGAAGATTTCAGTGTATTGGCACTGATTAAAGATAGACAGTGTTCGAAGCATAGAAATCTGAAGAATTGAAGACAGGGTATAGATAGAGGTTAATGAAGATGTTGTCTAAAGTACCAGAAAGGATTTCAGTGAAAGTACATCTGTTTATTGATAGTCAGTGTTCGAAGCGATAAAGTTGAGGCAAGCTAAACAATTTAATCAAGGCTATAATAGGAAGACCTGAATCGGGGTTAGTGGTCTGGGAACCAGACCAGTTGTACTAGGCATCAACAACTTGTGAAAGGAATCTGGGTATTATTTAAAGAAGAATTGTTAAGTTGAAGAACATACTTGGATTGAACGTTTATCTGTTAAAGTACGAGAAATGGTGAACGAGGTATACAGCTAAACAGCTCAGGGGACTACGGAAGCTCAAAGTTTAATTGGTAAATTAAATAAATTTATTTTGTGGACTTTAATATAATTTATTTAATAAACTTAAAATGATTTATCTTATAAATTTTAAATAAGTTTATATTATAAATCTAAATTAGTTTATTTATATAAGTTATATTTAAGTAAATTTTATAAAATTAATTAGTTACAATTTAAACTAAAAGAAAAGAAAACAAAAAAGGAAAGGAAAGAAAAGAAAAAATAAATAAATAAAAAGAAAAAGAAAAGAAAAGAAAAAGAAAAGTAAAAGAATGAAAAAAAGCAAAAATAAAATAAATCAAAAGAAATAAAAAAAAACGTGCAAGTTTAGTTTAGTTGTTAAGTACAATTATGTACTTGTAGTAGTAGTGGTAAAGGTCACCACATAACCATGCAGTTTGTTTTGGTTAAGTATATACATATACTAGTAGCCCCTGTGGTCGCCACAGGGGAGTTAGATTAATAGAACTCAAATTTGTTCTAATAGTACACTAGTAGTCGTCAAAGGCTTCCTCCCTGTATCTCCTGGTCGCGATAGAGTGTGAAGTGAATCCCCCTGTACACCTTGGTCACCACAGAGCACTCCTCTCCTCAGCCACACAATTTTGTTGGATATAAGTCTACACTATAGAAGCAGAAAAAATGAGCAGTTTTGTTTATCTACTTCTCCAACAAAAGAGAGCTGATAAAACAAGAAGCAAAGATTTACAGAGAACCTCAAGTTTTTTGTATATCCGTTTAACTTCTCACCGGAGTAATGTTATAATGCCCGTTTTAATTCTTGTATATTCTTAGGGGCATTATAATCGTTACCCGGTAATTAAATCCTTAGACAAACAAAAGCTAGATCATTGTATAGTATTTGATTTGTAAATCTTTGTAGAAGCTAGGAACTTTGTGTTCTTAGATTGTAGCCATTTAATTTATTTACCGGAGTGTAGCAACACCCCGGAGGATTTATATATGATTATATACTTCCCGAATATCTTGTGTTCCTCGTTTTATATTCTCAAACACTATTCTCCTCAAGAACACGAAACCACTAACCGGGCACTAATTCTATATCCGCTAAAGATTAGAAAGAATTTTTAATTTAGTGATTATCGTACTCAGCCCCCCTTCTACGATAATTCGAGACCTAATAATTGGTATCAGAGTTGACCGATTGACACACAAATCAGGATCCAGAAATTAATTTATTTATTAATTTGCATTTACTTAAATTTATTTTATAAATTTAATTTAGCAAATTTATTTTATAAATTTATTTAATTGAATTTATAATTTAAACTTGAATAAGTTTATTTTATGAATTTATTTAAAATAAATTTATTTTATAAATTTGAATTAAATAAATTTATTATTTAAATTTTGGTAAATAAAAATTATTAATAGAAATAAGTTTTTCAGGATTTAGGCTGCCATTTCCGTGATCAGTGTTGTGTTCAGTTTGTTTGATACAAAACAAATTGTCACGTACAACAGCAAAATGGATTTAGTGTTTGGTGCAACACAGCTTCTGTTTAAATTATCAATTTCATTAAACAAAATAAAATTTCAGGTGGTGGTCACCTAAGCCCACGCGCGAAAATCTTTTGGTAACTCTGTTTACAGCCAATGTACACACGCCTGCAGAAAGAGTCAGTCAACAGTCTTGCGCACAAAACAGAAGAAGTAATTTTGCAGTATGTTAATTCTCACGTGCTTACAAAGGAACGGAAGCTTCTGGTTGGTTCATGACACCCATGCGCAGGATTGTACACACTGGGAATAGTCACCATAGAGATAATTTGCTGAGGCGGAAAAACTACGTACACCATGTACCTCCTTCCTGATCGCCACAGAGGGTGACACAAGGAGTCGCCATAGACACAGATTAAATATTTCTAAGTCAGACACTAAGTTGCGATATGTGCTCTCCTGTAGAAGACTGGGCCAATTTTTTTTATTACCTTGGTCGCCAGTAAGCCTATATACAGTCGCAAGTTAGCACTTAAACAATTATGTAGCCATAATTTTTATTTCTGATTTATTTTTCAAAAAAAATTTGAAATTCTTAAAATTAATTTTTTCTTAAATAATATGTTAGGTCACACTTTCACTGTAGAGGGGGTGAATACAGTGTTTATTACAATCAAATCAAACTTCAAGAACTTATGTAACAGAAAACAAACTTTATTTAAACAATAAACTCTGTTACAATCTGGAACTGTTATCTCTCAGTGATGAACAAAATATCACGAGAGCTGCTAGAGTTATAATAAATAATATTCTCGATAATGATAACCCTTATAGTGTAAACCCTATGTCTGTGTTTATATACTACACAGTTACAAGATATTCACTAATTGATATGGAATATAATTCTGCTTCCTAAATATATCAATCAGATATCTTCTATTCCAAGTATTCCATTCTTCACGGAATTCCTTCTTCATGCATATCTCTTCTTATGTTTTCTTGATCTTCTCAACTTTAATCAGCTACTGTCCTTATCTGATCGTCCTTCAGCACTTAAGTTCTGATATCTATCTCCTGATAACATAAGTACTGATATCCCTTAAGTTCTGACTTCCAGTATAAGTACTGATCAGTTAAGTACTGATTTGTTCTGTTCAAATAAGATCTGAAATCTAAACATAAAACATATTAGCCATGACATTATCAAATATATCTAACAATCTCCCCCAACTTGTAAATTAACAAAATATACAAGTTTAACAGATATTTGATGATGTCAAAAACATTAAGTACAAATGCATGAGAAATAGACAAGATAACTACAACTTACAGTCCTTAAAGTTTTACCAATTCAACTTCTGATAACAACTTCAATCTGTATAAATATCAGAATTTAAGCAGTTGTAGATCTTCGACTTGGCTTCATCATTTTCTGATCTCTCTGATGTCAGGAGTTGTTCTGAGATAATTCTTCAACAAACATTTCTCAGCATATCTGAGTTCATCAATCATTCTCCGTTTGACATCTTTAAGCTCTGCAGTATCTTCACCAGTTTGAAATATTGCAGCTCTGAGATCATTAATCTTTGCTTTTCTCAACTCCCGATCTAGTCTTATGACATAAGCTTTATTAGACTCTAGATTGAATTCAAGCCCCTTAATACCAAGATATGTTCTGATCTTGCAGTATTAGGCTTCATATCAACAATATCACCATTGTGATTTCTGTACTTTGGAACATATCTGCTGTCAGACTTAACAGAATAAAGTCTTTTCTGTCTCTGAATCTGTTCCTTTAAGTAGTTTGCAGCAGTCTCTGTTATTCTGTCATCCACTTGAAGTAAGAATAATACATGCTCCAATTCTTCAAAATACTTCAATGGAATGGCATTTGTCTTATATGATAAACCCTACCATCTGTCATGAAATACAACATGATGTATTCTTTCAAGAAGGTATGATAAACCATCTGTACAGATTCTAGTTGATTCAATCTCTCAGGAGTTGCTCCAATACCTGGTTCACTCAAGGAAGTTGGATCATCGGTAGTGTTGTGTACTCTTCTTTCATCAGCACTTCCCAATCCAGTTTTATCTCTAGCTTCCTTTCCAGTAACTACTCTTGCTTCAAAACCACTTGAAGTAGTCTTCAAAGATTGAGTCTGTTTTGCTTTAGTGAATCCTGGTAGGAGTGTTTTAGATTTATTTCTGATATCAAGTTAACTTGAGCACTGTCAGAGGTTACTTGCTTCTTCTGAATATCAGAACTTACAATTTCTTGACTCTGAACAACTTGAGCCATGTCAGAGGTTGTTTTAAGAACTTTTCTTGAAGTCAGAGCAAGATTATCTTTTCCATCAGTAATTTCTTCTTCCTCAGGAGGTACATAAGGCTTGATAGGTTCACCAACCTTTTCTTTACCCTTGGATCTTGGATCTATCTGTGGTTGTGATCTAGCCAAAGTTTCTTCAGTATGTATCCTTTCTTTGATCACAATGCCTTTAGGTTTTGGAAGTAACTTTTTACCAGAAGCTTCAGATTTAGATGTGACTTTCTCTGATTTAAGTCTGACTTCTTCTTCCTTTAAACTTTCCAAGTCCATCCCTGGATTTTCTTGAAGAAATAACTGTCTTGACATTTCCTCATCAAGATCTAGAAGTTCATCAGAACTTATCCTTTTACCAGCAGCAGAACTTATTCTTTTCCCAGTATCAGAACTTGTTCTATGACTAGCTTGTCTTGATGTAAACCTTCTACCTTGACTATGACCACCCCATTCCAGAGTTTCCTTGGTCATCTTTTCCATCATCCTTTCCTTGCAGTGACTTGTTGGTTTTGCATTTGGACTTAATTACCTTCTCCCCCTTTTTGGCATCAGCAGGTAATAAAAGAGATAAGTAGTTCCACTGAGGTCTGGATTTCAGTAAGTTGCGATTGTTGAGAAGCTTGATTTGTCAGAATTTGATCAATCTGAGCTTGTTGCTTCTCTTGAGTTTTCTCAATATAACAACCCTGTCAATGGTAGGTTGGAAGAACTTTTTCTTATCAAGTTTCCAAACTTGTCCCTGTTTAATAAAGTTCTCCTGAATCTTGTGTAGCTCTGCATGAGTGTTGGAATGAAGACCTTGTAGATGTTTAGTACTCAATGCAGTGACTCTAAGCTGGATTTTAAAATCATCAGAATGTAACATTTCATCAGCTTTAGTCAAGTGCTCAGCAAGATGTAAAGCATTTGGAACACATGAACTGAGTTCCATTCCTTAGTCCACTCCTGACCTGCAGGAGTTTCACTCCAAGGTACTGGTGCATCCCTGATAACAAACTCCTTTAGCAGTTCAGACTTAGGAGGAGTATGTCCTGAAGGACCTGCTTCATCAGCATCTACAGTTGTAGCAGCTTCACCAGTATCTCCAACATTTGCAGCATCAGAACTTAAAGAATCAGTATCTTCTGATAAGACAACTGTATGAGTAGCAATGGAGGCTTCAACATCCTCTAATTGCTGATCTGATACTAAGTTCTGATCAACAGCCATATCCTGATGCTCACCTAAAATCTGATCATCATCTTGATGCAGAGAAGGTGTTAGTGATAACTCAGGAGTTTGAACAGCATCAGTAACAGGTGTTGTGGAAGGATTATTTGCTGTTGGAGCTTCTAAGAAAAGTATTTCAGGCACAACCAAGTTCTGAATATCAATTTCAGCACTTGTGCCTGGATCACAAGAGATATAGAAGGTGATTTAGCCTTGTCAGATACAGGTTCCTGAGATGGAGTTGATGGAGAAGAAGTGACTGGAGCAAATTCCTTGTCTTGTGAGATCAGAGATTCCTGATCCCCTTCCTTAGCTGCTTCCTCCTCATCATCTGAAACTGGCCTCTGTGCCCTCTGTTTCTTGTACTTCCTTGTTGATTTGGATTCCTTGGGAGTTGCAGGAACCGTCATACGTCTAAGCCTCTTGAGAAGCCTAGAACCCCAATTGCAGAATCCTTCTGAGAAGTTGCCTTCTCAGCTTCATCTATCATAGGTTCTGAAGAGGGAATCTGATCCTCAGAATCTGATTCATCTCTCAAAGTAATCCTCCTCTTCTTCTGAGATGTTTGAGGAACAATCTTTGTTCTCTTTGGCTTAGAGGATGTAGGCTTCACAGTAGTGCTGAAGAAGAAGGTTGAGCAGTCTGTGAAGTGCTGACTCAGAATAGTTCCTCGTTTACCACCATCATCATAAACTCCAGTCCTCCAGAATCGCAGAACTTGTTGACTTGAAAATAATTCAGGCTGAGTTAAGGCGTACCCAACCTCACTATGTGCAAGAAGATCTTGCACAAAATGCAATTCAGATGGAGCTTCAGCATGATCAAGAATTGCAGCATAGTTGTTTGGAACAAACTTTGCTCCATCAATGATTAAATCCTTTGGTGCCATGTGAAAAAATATTGAAATTCAAGTATGCCTGTTAGGTGTGTGAGATAATGTCTGTATGAAAACCAACGTGAGAAAGAATGAGAAAGAGAGTAAAAGTAAGAAGAGAGATAAAGTATAAAGAAAGTAAAAGATTAAAGAAATCTTCTCTCTGTTGTTCTTATACTCGAAGAAAAATGTTACCGTTGGACACCTGTCAGACATGCAGTAATAACGGATAGTTACTGGGCTCGAGAAAACAGGAATGATTACTTATCCAGTTGCCTTGATTCAAGGAAAAACCATTTCAGTTATCAAGAGACACAGGTTTAATTCAAAATTGAAACCGTTAGCACTGATTGAATTGTTTTTCACTGCAACATTAATATCTGAAATGAATCATGTTAAAAATGACCGAGATAATTTCGATGAATAAGTGCTGACAAAGAATCAGAACTTAAATAAAGACAAAATTTAAATGGTCATCAGAATATCAAGCAGGATTTAACAACACAGATAAAATAACTCGAGACAAAATCTTGAAGTAAAAATAGTTTTCATTAATATATCAAGTCAATACATATAATGAA